>NW_009648154.1:484014-550168 GCF_000708025.1 Charadrius vociferus
GGGTGCCCCAGGAGGAGGGGAGGGGAGGCAAATAACGGGGGTATTTCTTTCTTTCTTTCCCTCAGTTTCATTTCTTTAAGATCCCAGAGAACAGCGGTTCGTTTCTGAGGAGAAACACACAGACACCCCCCTCCAGCCAAGGTCTGGGAAGAAACAAACCAATCCCTAAACACTGAGAATTGAAAGAACATAAGTCTGGGCCTTGTTTACAACTAAATTAAGAAACAAATTTCTAAAACTGGGGCTCTAATACTGAAGTTTCTGGTTCCATCTGTCAAATAACTGCTGGCTCCTGTGGAGACTGGGCCACGGGACAGGCAACCCTCCTTCCGCCCACAACAGAGCCCCGGCCAGAGAAGGCAATGGACTACCAGTCAGTCGCACAGCGAGGAAACTGCAAAGCCAGCCCTGCACTTGTATGTCTTTTGACTTCCCATCTCACATGCTTAAAGCACAAGTAAGTGTCCTTCCCAGAATGTCACAACTTGTAGTGAGCAAGCGTAACACTAGAGAACAGCCCTATGTGATAAAAAAGTAAATAAATATTAAAAAAAAAGATTGCAGGGAAACAATTTACAATTTGCTTCCTATCGCTATTAAAACACTTGCTTTAAATTTCATCTTCAGCGCAATCAGATCCACCAACTCTCTGTCCACAAACGCTTCCCAGCTGTCTTTCCCGTTCGCTCCCTCTACTCTTCCTTCCAAAGGCTTACGTGAAGTTACCACTAATCACTTGGGAAGTGTCCAACAGAGATCTGGAGCAAAGCCAAAGGTATTATCCTCCCCGTATTCACAACCTCTTACAGATTTCATCAAAGATTCCACAAAGTTATGGTAAGTCTTATTCCCAATTTACTGTTTCCCCTGTGCTCCCAGTGCATTCTTTGCCTCTGCCTATATAACCTCCTGGTTTGCAAGAGCTTATGTAGCCACATACAGAGGAAACATAGTCCCACTGATGATCAAGAGAAGAATCTCATGGTTAAAATTTAGGTCTCTTGAAGTGTTTTTCAGGATTGAGTTCTCAGATGATGAGATCTTCCAAGGAAGAGCAACTTCACAGTTGGGCTAGAACTTGTTGCCAATGTGAACCCAACAAACCACCACAAGTAGTTAATTAATAATGCATCTCTGATTGCTTTTCAAACAAGACAGCACTTTTGTCAAACCACTCCTGGTCGAATGGTTGTTCAGATGACAGAATCCACTTCTACCATCACACTAACTGGCTCCTTCCTGGCCATCTCAACCACGTGTCGAACAACCCTGGAGGCTGAGCGGCTCCTCCTCCTCCTGGGGGTTATCCTTCCAGTTATGTTGGGGTTGGAGAACACAGTCAGCATCTTTTGGGACATTTCATGGTGGTTTGAGCAAGGCTGTTCAGATGAAGGAGGATTTCAGCTTCTAAGATTGCCTTTAAAATTCTCATTAAGCTCCCTGAACAGGGGTTAATGGATCAATTTTTAGGGCCTGTGCTACTGGACTGGTCTCTTCCCCTCCCCACCTTGAAGATCTGTGATGTTACAGACTTAAAGAAATAAATACATTGTTGGTGGAAGACTATTAAAATTTAAAACTAGAAGGAATTTCTAAGTGCAACACCAGAATAATTTGTCAGCTCAAAATAAAAAAAGGCCATGAAATTACAAGAAGAAAAAAGTAGTGTCTGAACTTCACATAAATTTGTAACGAAATAATTAAATTCTGAAGTCAGGGGAATCACTATTTGATTTCTAGTACTTACATTTCACACTGTCCTTTTAAGACACAGAGGTTATTAAAAATATATATTTAATGACTCAACTTGAAAGGCTCCTAAAAGATGCTATAAAAATACACGCAGCTCATTAAATAGCGACTGTACTTGAAACAGGTCTAAACATAAGGGACAGTCGCACAACCCTACTTCAAGCATTCAGCTGAGGTGCCTAAAATACAGTGCTTAGGCCGTGAGGGTAGGGGCTCCGAATCCCCCTCAAGGAGCCTCAGGTTACTTCTTCCCAGTTTGCTCGAAGGGCTGCGGGCAGGTCTGGCAGTCCTGTCCCCTGACAGCCCCTCGAGGCCACCGGCACAGGGTCCTGCCCCTGCCCTCCCAGTACAGCGCCCTGCTGCCAGCACAGGGACCGGGATGTGGGGAGACCCAAACTGCCTCCCCTGCCACAGCACAAACCTCAATCAGCCCAAACGTACACATCTAACACCCATTTTCATGGTCTAAGTTGGGGAAAATTAAAAAAGAGCCAAATATAGTAACCCTTGTATTTCTAAGGTTTTTTTCCTAGGCGTGTGCCTAAAATGCAAAAAATACAAATACCTGTAAAATAAAGAAACGCTAAACCAAAGACCCTTTTGAATATTATGAAGTAATTTATCCAAGAAACACTCAACACAAACCAACAGAGGTAGCACACTGAAGCGAGAGAGGAAGCCGTCCCGCTCTTTGGAAGTTGTCTGAAAAGTAATCAGCTTCTCAAAATACGGTGAAGGAACAGGAGGCTGGATGGAGCTCGGAAACAAGGAGCAAGGAAGCTTTGCAGCAGGGAGGATATACAGGATAAAGAAAATAACTCAAAATTTATTTCAGTGACAAGCCGTCACAACTCCACTGTTATATGTCATGCAGGTATCTCCATACGTGACTGCTACAGTATGGGGCATTATTCAGTAAAAGCCTGTTATGTTTTTACAGAGAGGGACACCATGTTACACTGGGTATATGGGTGGTCATCTCTGTTGCCTTCCAGAAAGCCAAATCTTATTGGTTTCAACTTCTAGGATAGCTTAGCACAGGCTAAATGGAAAGAGTACAATGAATGGAAAGAGGAGGGGCAGTTAAAAGCTTCATCTTTTTTAGGTGAGCTTCCCAGAAAGCGGTTCAAACGAACACAAAAAAAGAAAAAAAAATCCACTACATAACAGACGAGGGTCACACATGAACTGAAGGTTTTGAGAGATCAAAATCATCCCTGGCCTGTTTCCAAAAGAGAATACAGATGATCTGATATTATTAGGCAGGGAATTCCACTGCCTCAGGCCACAGAGAAAGACTCTGCTACCTGTCATCTTCAGTCTGCGCTTGGCTAACACCACAGCAACCACCACCCGAAACCCATCAGTGCTTGTGTGTGTGTGCACACATAGCTGCAAGACACCCAGTGAAAACATGTAATGCGTAAACGAGCTGAACTGAGGCTTTTTCAGGTCTAACACTTTAAAATAGGCATTTTCAGGCAGTCCAGTCTCTACTTTTAATAGGACTTCATAACGGTGTGTTGCAGTCTCCATAAGCATGTGGGACATTCCTCACTGAGGATCGCCATCCTCTGATGATGGCAGGACCACTATGAAGTAGGTTTCACATGGATTTACTAAAATGTAAGCAGGGAGCGTATATCATCCTTTGACCTCAGCCCACGACTCCACATGTTCCCAAGGGCACAGGAGATTTTGAGGGAGATGTAAACAAAAAACTGTAAAACAATCCAGTTTCTACAGGACCTACCCAATGCGTCTGTCAAAAACCAGGCTGTCCGGTCGCTGAAGAGGCATAACATGAGTTCACGTGGCTTAACAATGAAGGTATCATTTGGAATCACCTTTAGGGCCCTGAATTGTTATTGCTGGGTAGCTAGAAGCCTCCTCCTTCTCTGGACTTTTTACAGGCTTCATAAGAAGTCTGAAGTTAAAAGGAGAGGCTTGCCAAAAAAAGGGTGCTGGACTTGGAGCAGAATGGGAAACAACAGCTAGCAGGTAAAATCCAGTCGGTCTTGTTCCCTTTCCACACTCAGCAGCAGCCACAGTGAAAGCGAAGAGAAGAGAAATGCTGTTACTCCGTTCCCGGTTAACAGCAACGCTTGCTTCACAAGCAGGGCTGCTCAGGGAACCCAGGAGTCCCTGGGCATGTACCTGAAGCACTCTGGATCTCCTGTGCGCTCAGCAGCCGCACACGGGCAAATATATGCTGTAGCATAATCACAACTGGCTGAAAGGCTCCAGTCTCTGACCTGTTAGGAAGAAGTTGGGTTTCTGTGCTTCCTTTTAATCTTGGGGTTGGAGAATGATCCTGCAAACACGTACCGTAAGACAGCACTACCTATAGCTGCTGTTCCCACGCGGCTGCCCAAGATAATGTTAGCATTTGGAAAGAGTCTTCTAAGACCTCTAATGACCAATAAGTCACAGGGGATATAACACAGACTAGCGCATTTTCTTCTGGCCTCAAATAAAGGCAATCTATAGAAATTCCGCACAAAACAAGAGCAAGTAACAGTGATTAACTATACCCACCCTCAAATACTACCTACCAACAACTCTTCCTGAGCAGAAATGGGAACCACACAAGGAAACCCAGGAATTATTGCAAAGAAAGAATTCCTCCTTAATTTAGGGGCCACATTAAGAGACTGGGTTCAATGATAATTAAGCTGTTACTGGAATTTTGAGCCAGCATTAACATTAAAGCCAAGACTTTATTGCACCCTATCGGGTGGTGGGGTAAAAGACGGGATCGGAAGCATCCCACGGACCTCTGAAATACTTGGCTTCCTCCAAACACTCTGATCCCACTAGAGATTATTCATATTCTCCTTTTTTATTAAAGCCAACCCTTTCTGAAGTACAACGGAAGTCTCTTTCAGACATGCATCCATATATTCCTGAATATCAATTATTTAGTCATTTCTGAGCTACCCAAATGTGGGAATACTGTTTTTTCCCAAGGCATGAATTTTGTACAGAACCATAGGAAATTTTATTTAAAGCCCAATCTAATGATTACACAATCAAATGACAGCACTTGTACGGTTCTTTTAGGAGATGTAGCAATGAACTATTTGCATAAACACACTAAAGTGCTATTTGAATAAATGCACAGTAACTAGATTGCCAAGTCAAGTACATGCCTCAGCACTGCAGTGCGCAAAGCCAGAATGTAAGTCAGCAAGTTCGCTCTTTTTCATACTTGAACAAATTTCACTTTCACCTGGGATTTCGCTGTTACTAACCCACTGCGAGTCGTACAGCAGGACTGCAGGCCTTGAAGCCTCTTTTCCTGCTACTGTGGAGGAGAGAAGGACTGACGGGAATATTAACCCTGAAGTAACAAAAGCCAAATACCAACATGGTGAAGAAGGCGAGAGGTTCTTCACAGCCTCTCCCTGCTCTGACAGCAAGGTTATGATCCTGGACTCTCAGCATCAGTTAGGGGTAACGAGACAGTATCCCCACAGCGGGTGAGGGCACATTAACAAAAAACATTAGTGGTTACATTAATAGCACATTTGGCTACGAACCCAATCCTTCCAGCAATTTTAAGCACACAGAAGACTCCAAAACCCACAGCCTTTATCAGCATACTTCATATAACACATAGGCATTGGTTTTGATCTTCCATTGCCTGAATTCTGGGACCTGTTGAGGAAAATTGCTCTCCCCCACACAATGCCTCTCTTGTTGAAATCAGCAAAACAGCCCAAGTATATATTTCATTAGTATAAAGGAAAAGGACCGTCAGCATTCTCCAGCAATCCACCTAAGGCAGAACTTGCTTCCATCAGTTGGAAGGAGCCCAATTCCTCACTCTTCTAAGTTATTTGGCATAGCCCAATTGCTTACCCCTTTTCCCTCTAAAGCAATTTCTTTCTCTCTCTCTCTCTCTCTCCCCTCCTCTGTTTTATAATATAGATTAGATAAGCATCTGGTTCAGTAACAACAGCTTCTGCCTTGGGGTGGAAGTACGAATAAGGTAACCTCTTGAGATACCCACTAACCGTGTTTTCCAGCATCTCATGAGCAATGAGAACTGGATGACATTTGTGTTATTTGGCAGTCCTCGAAGCTATCAGATGAATAAGTATGTATTTGTATTTCAAAAGAAGGAAGCATTGTGCTGTTTGGGATATAGAATCAGAGAATCACAGAATGATTTAGGTTTGGTAGCCTCACCACCCTCAAAGTGAAAAATTTCTTCCTAATATTTAATCTAAATCTCCCCTCTTCCAGTTTAAAGCCATTCCCCCTCATCTTATCACTACATGCCCTTGTAAAAAGTCCTTCCTCAGCTCTCCTGTAGCCCCTTTAGGTACTGGAAGGCTGCTATAAGGTCTCCCCGGAGCCTTCTCTTCTCCAGGCTGAAATATGTCGTGGCACAGAAGATTCTGCGCATTGAAAGGTTTTATTCAAAGAGACTACTGGATAGCATGCTTTAATTCTTTGAATTTCAAGTAATAAATTAGTCTGGTAGGGTCTAATTTGACAGTTCTTCTGGAGGAAGTGAGGTGCCACCTATTCTAAAACACATTTATCTGACACTGTTATATAAAGACTGCTATAATTAAAGAGAGTGTGAAGACTTCATTGTCACTTTCTCTTGGCTTAAAGCACCTACGATGAGAGAGGTAACTGGGCTACATTTGTAGGTATCCTCTATATTTAACTAGTTGTGAAATTTCTTTCCTGCAGGCACTACGGAGATTTGCAAGAAGCTGAGCTGTGGGGAACTCGGAACCATAGCTACGGCTTTCCAGAGTCTTTTTGATAAAGAAGAGTAGATTACCTCCACCTCCTGAGGCAGATATGAATGTGCTCTGAGGTTTTAATAACTCCAGCCAATTCTAATTGTGGCTTCCACTGGTGCACAGTATCGAGCAACGCAAATCCAAAGCTACCTGCAAAATGTTGCAAGACCCAGCCCATAGCCATACCACTGTATTAACACGGGTCTCCCTTTTAAAGACTTGGAACTTGAAATGAAGTACCTATCCTGGTACACGGGCAGCTGAGCAGGCACGGTGATATTCACAGGCACCGAACACACAGAGATGTATCTCCCGCCAGCAAAACTCCCATCGATCAGCAGCTCTCAGCATCCACCAGGCTGCTACTGCCTGAAAGTCCAAAATACTGAGTCACGCTACAGGTACCAACCTGAACAGAGAAGAGACAGAGCGGGTTTATGGCTGGAACTGTGTCATATTTCTTTGTTGGAAGGAAGACAGAGGCATTCTGTTTTTAGAGAAGATACACAATTTTATCTTCCATGCCAAAAGCCATCTGGGCCAAAGGATTAAGCATTTGTTTTATTCCTTATTTTAAGCTCCTCTTCTTTTCTTATGAATGTTAATCAATCTCCTTAACTGCACTAAGTGCTGATGCTGAGTGTTGCTGTACACCACTTTAGACTGCAACTGATGAAATGATGGGAAACTATCAATAAAAGCCAATTACAAAGTTTATGGGAAGCTGGTGCTATTTTACCCCAGCAGTGAAAGTCCCCGCTGCATTCTGGAAAACCCCATCAGCACTGAAACGCAGACAGACACGCACGCAGGAGAACAACGATCATCCACCTGGGGCTGATAAAAGCAAAGTTGCAGGGAGCCGGTAACGGGGGAAGGAGCACTGCAAGCGTACGGATGCCAGGTACATCACACCCAACCGCGGCTGTTTGTTTAATGTTACGCACTCTGCATACGGATCACCTCCACATCTTCAGCATCATCTGATACCCATTATAACAGAAAAGTATATTAGCTGGTGGCAGCAATACACTGCTATCCTAAGTGAGTTCATCAAAATCCCAAACTTGTGAGATGGAGAATGTCACAGAGGCTACAGGGCAATAAGCGGAAAGATTTTCCAGTCTCATAAAAGACATATAGCCCAGAAAGCTGCTGGTCAGTGTTAATTTCCCAGATACATTCAAATATTTGTAGTTTATCAGCAAACATTCATAAAAAGGTTACTTGAAACACATTTTTGATAAATTACAACGATCATGTAATAGTTCTTTAGAGAAAACAAAGCCTTGACTGAGCAGTTTAAGCTGGAGAGATGACCCTGCTAGCTAGAATGAAATACGCACTTCTGTAAAAAACATGACCTCACTGAAGTTTTTTTTTTCTTGAAATAAACTAGTAAAACTACAATTTCTATTTTGTATTTAGGGTAACTTAGACTAGGACAAAGGTTGTCTTAAAAGGAGTGAGACAAAGAGTTTTGAAGTCCTAGTGCCAAGGAGAATTTGTTGTTCTTGGTAAGAGGTTAAAAGGAAAAGCAAATAAAACCAGGCAAACACGACACAAACTTTGCTGCTTCTCCATGGGATTTTACAGGGATGGCTTGATTAGCCTGTTGATTTTATTGCATTTTCTTATGCTTTATAATCCAATTACTATATACTGCAAGGCAGCACTTTGAATTTCATGGCAAAGGACTATAGGAAACTCTTCAGTTCATTTCAGTAGATTTCCATGACACCCGTCCAAGTGGAGAAACTGATCCAGAAACAACAGATCGATGAATGAGGAACCATTTATCCAACCCGATTTCTTTAAATATTTAGTCAGGATAGTTGGGAACCAAGTTGAGAAAAATAAAGATTCAAGGATTTGGCTCTGTATATTTAAGTAAGTTGAGTTCTTCCCTGTAAAGTCTCTATGAGACCTCCTCTTATCTACCTGATGAAACAGTCAATTTGTGACATACTCACCATCCAGAAGCAGAACACAAAATCTGTGTGAAAAATCCTGAAAATGATGACTGCTCATCATCATTATCCTAAACTATATTTTTAATGTGTCCCTGTTTGAGAAGTTCATCCCCTTCCATTGGTAATTCTTACTGTGAGTCTCCTTGAAGGAAACAAACAGCACCATTTCCAGGAGAAGGACTAAGGGCCTTAGTCGATCTTGCTGACAAGCACTTTGTGCTGGGTAGGATGGCTCAAAACAGATACAGAGCAGCCAAAATGTCAGCCCTCTCCCTTCCACAGCCTACCCTCGCTGCAGGGAGACCTCATGCCAGGAGGGGTCTGCACCAGCGGATCCAGCGGTGCAGCCGGGACTTGGAACAGGATGACAGTTGAGGGATCCTCGGGCACCGCCATCCTCGAGCAAAGTCAAACGGGGATCTGGGATGAAATGAGTCATCTGTTCTCCACTCAGGGGGATAAACACCTGCAATTCTCACTTAATCCATTCAGCATCTCAAAATACTCCACATGCCAGCAGCACTGTATGAGTCCTTTTACAAATCTGAGGCAGTTAGAAACGACTAAAAATACCTTCTGCCTCTTCTTTACAAAAGGGAACAATCACAATTACGAAAATCCTTGCAGCAGCAGAGGCCATCTTCATGTTACAGGTATGAAAAGCCCCGTGTGTCAAGGGGGTTTGATACATGAGGAGCAGCTAAAATAGGATAGAATACAATCTGTTTCTCAGCTTTTAGGCAAAGATGTTTGAACCCATTGGTAAACCTTTAAAATTCACAGTTGGAAATGACGCACCAATGCACATGGTGTTAGGATGTAATTCTGTGAAAGCTCAGGTATGATTCAGAAGTTTGATCAGATCAGGTAATTTCTGATGCTCTGAACACTTATACAAATACTAATATTTTTTCCCCTGACTCTTTCATGCTGTTGTTAAGACATGGATTTTCCCTCATCCCTCAAACTCTACATGTATCCATGAAAAAAGAACAGAATTATTAGTTAATTCTGTCTTTGACAACATCCTTATAGAGATTACTTTAAAAAACACCCAAACCCTAAATAGGCTGCTGAGAGGAAAGCTCTGTCCTAGATCTAAAACTGCCTATGAGACAGGAAACAAAAAAAGCAGGAATAAATGGAGAAGGATCAATATTTAGGGTCTAATATTTGCTATAGTCCAAAAAAGAAGTCTCCATTACAATAGCAATGTTGTCACATGAAATGAAGTCATTTGAGAGCAAGCATGGAAAAATTCATCTTGAACAGCTAAGCTTGACAGTTACAAGCAGAAAACAGAATATTATAATTGTAAGTGTTGAGAATAATAAATAATGGCAGCTCTGCCATCCCTGCCTATAATCATTATGAGCAATAGAGAAGCAGATCAAAACCTCATGTTCTCAGAATTTAATTCAATATCCAGATGAAGGAGTACAGAATTAAAAGGTGATAAAAATCAAAATTTATAAAAGGACATATTTATCCAAACTGTAGAAAAATTCAAGACTCTTAAAATAAACGATGGAACCTAAAACTTGTAAAGCTTATCCTTAAAAAAAGGACATTTATTTGAATACTGCAACTACAGTAGATCTACACGTTCTGCTTAGCAAAATTTGAAGGGATATAGACAAGCTTTGCTTTCAGCCTTGATCCCTTGGCAGGGACAGGCTTAGGAAGATACCTAATATTGCTGACAGCTTATTCTATACGTGTTTTCCACTGCATTTTATTCGCCAAAAATATCTGCCATTAGCTGCTGTGATGGGCAGAATACTAGATCAGACTCATATTCACTCTATTCAAATATAGTCTTTATTACTTTCTACAACACCGACCCCTGTGCAGCCAAAGGTAACCCAACCTTTTGGGTCTAGACCAGAAACTTATAAGCATTATTTTCAGACACATCGGTGCAATGATGAAACATCGGTTTTACTCCAGTTCAAACCAGAAGTAAAATTATTACTTGAACCCTCATTACCGCTATTAAACATTATACTACAGTAAAACACGTCAAATACCTTAGTAGTGAATACTGCTGCCACCTCTTGGTTAAGCAGAACTAAAATAGCAGAGTAAGATTACCGAGTAGCGTTCCACAGATGGAGCGTATGTACAAGGAGCTTTCATTAATCTCCAACGTGACTTGTACAGTCAGAAATTTGGCCCTTGGAAACCTGCGGGTTTAGGATGGCTTTCCAAAGCTAGCTGTACTGGGACACTCTGAAGTCACTTCTGTTGTCCATGTAGAATTGGGTGAACATAGAGCAAATCTGGGGCGGGGGGGAGCCACATTGTAGTTTTACTATTTTCTCATTCAAATTCCTTTTGCAACTGCATCAATGGATGCAGCTCCTACACATCTGGAGCATGAATCTGGAAACAAAGGCCCCTTACAAGCCACAGCAGTACGCGGCTATACCCAACAGCTGCTTCGCCCAGGAAGCACGAGAGGACTCGTTCAGAAGAGTTTAGTTTCAGAAACGACAGTGATTGGGTTTGACCTTCTGTAAATTGTAGACCAAAGAACTTCACCTACCCACCACACCCCTTAACCAAAACCTACAAATCTGTGTTAGGAAAAATAATTTATACTGGGTGAACTGAACTTCCCAGGAAGGTATTTGGTCTCAATTTGAAGACATTGGGGACAGGACAGTCCACAGCTTCCCTTTGCTCCAGACGTTAATCATCCTCATGACTAAAATGCTGCTGACAGCTATCGTTAGGGAGCTCAGTCCAGAGGATTTTATCTTCTGATTTTTGGGAACAGTTGCCTTCACTCTTTATAAAGTACCTGAGCAAACGTTACCGAAGATAGTTATTCCCTTAGTACAGCATTGGGAGTTCACTAGTAAAAATGCCACTGAAACTTGCTTTGTTTTTCTAATTGTTTGAAGAAAGAGACAAGATTTAGAGCATTAAAATGGCACTTCCATGCTTTAACAAAAGACATGTTTCTGAGAAACATAATGCATGTTTTATGCTCACCTTTGTGAGATGACTTCTGCCCTTGTTTTCCTCACCATCCATCTGTTCAATGTACGCTTAAGATTACTCTTCTTCAGACTGTATTTTTGCAGCCGATTAGCATTTTATTTTCTGCCCACATTCATAACCTGCCAAGATCTCTTTCAATTAGTCCTCTGTCCTGACAGGTAGTGTGACAGCAGCTGGCCAACGAACAGGAGGATGTCAAGATTATAACAAGAATTTTTTACCAAGAAACTGAAAAGCCCATCAGTTTTACTGGATGCAGGCCTGGCCTCCCCGAGGTCTCCGGTTTCACACAGGCAGAGCTCCCAGACCTGAGGTCCGCCCAGGGAAGCCATGGTGTGGTTCAACACCTGGGGCCCAACCTGCTGGGTCCCCAGAGTCCCCAGGCTTGGGGCAAAACAGGAGCATGGTGGAGGGGCGCAGCTAGCGCCAGCAAGGGACCATGGCAGCACCAAGTCCCAAGCCACAGAGTAGTCCTCCTGAGGAAGCTCTGGCACTGTGGCTATCCTACAGGACAAGGAAGCACTTCCCAGTTCCTGGTCCCAGCTGTGTTTCCATCCTCAGGTCAACTTCACATCAAAACGAGATCCACCCGGACACCGCCAGTCTCCCTGTCCCTTCCTCCCCAGCTTGCACTTCTTCCTGGGCACACCAGCCGTCACTCACTCTGACTGCTATCAATCTGGACATCTGGCGACCATGATGCAATACAGACTACAGCGAGCACTACAAGTCTACACGTGGCTTGAAAGTATCAGATACCTGCCTCAGGAGTAGCCCACCCAAAAGCTACTCGGTCTTGCATTCAGCAAAACAAACCCACTGGATCTTTCTGATCATCCATTTCAGACTGACTGTATTACTCAGAAAACTCTGTTCCACTGGAAGAGTTGAGCCTTTAGTTATGGCTCCTCTCCATCTACTCCAGCCACCTCTTGACTTGATCTTGGTTATCACACATGAAGGCGGGCAGTCCAGGTGAAGGGACCTCCATGCTCACCCCAGTTCCACACCACTACACACATTGCTTCACCCTCTTCTCCACAGCATAGCATCTCTCTCCAAGGCAAGCTGAACTCCTTTTGCTTCCCACTCAGCCTGGATCGCAGCTCCGCCAAGGAGTTCCAGCCTAGATCCGTGTGGGATGGAAGTAGGGCACTGTGGAAGTAACGGAGGCAGGGTGAAGTGATAGGGAAGGATACAGCTATCGTCCCAAAAACACAAAGCAGAAATCACTAAATAATCGTATAGTAACTGGAATTTGATGACACAGCATGGTATACATTACAAGGAAACGAAGCGGGGAAAGTCCACCATGGGAAATAAATAAATAGCACTAATCGTGCCCAATGGAAAGATGTAGAAGGGCCCACTGCTTTCTTCAGCGATTAAGCAGAGAGGTGAATTGATTGAAACAAAGGCTGAAGCACTGCATGGCTTTGAGCACAAAAGCCACAAATATATATATTGGAGGTGTTCAAGGCCAGGCTGGACGTGGCCTTGGGCAACCTGGTCTAGTGGGAGGTGTCCCTGCTCATGGCAGGGGGGTTGGAACTGGATGATCTTCAAGGTCCTTTCCAACCTGAAGGGTTCTATGATTCTATGATACCATGAGAGAACACTGAATCAGCATTTTCCTGCTTCTTCAGCCACCTTTGTGTGTGATGCTCCTTGTATTTCTGTATTGGTATTCCAACATAGTTGGATCTTCATAAATCAAACCCCCTCCCCCTCCAGCTACTCCTCAAAATAACTTGCTACTGCTTCCGCTTTTGCTAGCTGCCTGGATACATCCCTGCCCTGGGAAGACACATGCCAGTCTTGCTTTACTGTTTGAGGGTGTATCATTTATGCATCTTCTGACTGCATGGGGGAGGCACTGCTATGACTTGTTGAAGGTAATAAGACGTAATTGCTTTGCAGATGTACAGGAAGCAGCAAAATTAAAAATGTGTTATAACTAAAATTCTGTGCAGGCATAGATTAGAACAGCAACACAGCCAAACACCACTGACTCCAGAACAGGGAACAGTCCTTCAAGCAGGTGTTAACGTGCAGCATCTTGTAGCTGAGAAATGGAACACAACTTCAGTATAGCAGCCTTACAGACTTAGTCACGGAAAAAAAAATAAAAATAAAAGACTTTTTATTAAATGTCTTCAATACTTTTCATAGTAGCAGGAAGCAAGCACTAAAGATTTAATAGCTTCTTTTGTCAGTGGACTCATTCCTTCCCACACACATGCGCGCCTGCTCTCCCCACTGAATTTGAAAGCCCAGAATTCTTCTTCGTGCAGCTAATTCAGTTTTATTCATCTTTTGAAGAACCCACCTAAAACTTGGGGGTGGGAAAGTAGGTGGTAAGGGCATAGGTGACAAAGGAATAGCAGCGAGCTGAATTACGCTCTGAACTGTGAATATTAGCTCAATAGGTGAAGTTTGATGGGTCTGATACATTCACGAGAACATTTTCTTAAAATACCAAATGTCTTTAATTCTATGCAGATTGCAAAACAGACATTTGAATGCCTTTATCTTAAATGAGCAGTGATGTAGGGGTAATTAGAATATGCCTTCTACCTGCAGACGATTTTTTCCCTTTCCCCTCTGAGCATTAAGACATAAGCTCCCAGAACTTTTTCCCATCTTGCTAACGTCCGTATTGCCAACTAAACTGTCAATATTACAAAACTGAGAAGTTATTTCCAGAAAAGCTTTTGGTGTAGCAAGACTCACAGGCATAGTTTGTCAACCACAAACGAATAGTAAAGAGCCCAAAAGCATTGTCAGATGTCAGTATCATCTTCACAGGTAATTTAGAGTACAAGCAACACATTTATAAGCCCCTTAAATACATTTAATGAATGGAATAAGCACATTATGGCCATTTGTGGCACAGGTGTACTTCATGCATGCTGTGCCGTCTTCTTGTATCAAATGAGCCGTCTTCGGTCTCTGCTTGAAGTCCAACACCTGAAACAAATGTCAGTTAATGGTAAGTGCAGAGTTACCAGCTTTATAGACCTGGTCTCTGATTTTCAGCATTTCTGATAGGCCACTGAAATATTTGTGAGCAAGACAAACACGCTCGCCAGCCCAGGCTGGATTTGGTCCAGTAACTCAAAAAATGAAAAGCCGTAGTCTTTGCGAGAACACTAAATTGCTAACTTGCTTCTGCTATTACAAAGCAATACAAATCACTTAAAATAACCTTCTAGAATGAGGACATGGCACCACACGAGGTGTATCGTGGGAAAAACAGCTTTATGCCTGCCCTGTATCATTCATCAAGCAAATCCAAGGGAGGAAAGTATTTCAAGAATCTTTTCATAAGAAGAGCAGCATGTGGTTTCAGTTAAGTTAGGAAGTACAGACGAACCAGCTTCCCCATCAGTGTTTTGGGCAGAGTGAAAACATACCCTGAACCTGAGTTTCAGTTCTGCATGGAGTCTTAAAGCTGTGATGCAACAGTGAATTTTCAAAGGCTTCATCGATTGTATTCTTACAACTACATCTCAACCTCACTGAGCATTTTCTGGGCATCCACTGCCTCAAACACAACTGAGCATAAACTCACCCTCTGTACTGCTTGGGAGAGTACTGGCAAGTAAAATAATTGGAGGACGTGAAAAAAAGAATGCATTACTGCTACGCTTCACTGATCACAAACAAACAGATAAATAAAAATACACAAGTATGCACCCACTAAATTAATCTCCTGTAGTCATCAGTGAAATCATATCTTTCCTATTCTCCCCCTGGTAGCAAAATTAAGTTTTCCACCACCTGCTTTAAAGCACTGGGTAATTCTACTGCATTCTGGCTCCTTTCCTCCCAGGGCTCAGGTTTACTTCGCTGACCGACCCCAGCTCCCTGCCGCCTGCCTCCCAGGCCTCCCCCACGCCACCTCCTCCAGCTCACAGGACCTCCCCAGCACTAACACTTCTATCACTTCCACGCTTTTGAAGAGCCACATCTGTTACAGCTGTCCTCTTGCCAGGGGAGACTCTAGTTGCTTTGCAGCATGAAAACCTTTTCTATTTACAGGTTCAGTGCTACCATCCTCTCCACCACAGGAACTTGGGACCCACCGTGGGGCAAGGGAATGGTTTTCTGCATCACCTTCTGTGGCAGCATCCCCAAAGCCCCTGCCACAGCCTTTCCCATTAGAGCTGCCCCCCACCCACCACCAGCTCTCCTGCAGATAGAACACCATTCGCTGTTGAGTCTGTATAGGCTAGGCTCATGCTCTTAATCAAAAAGCCAGCAAGGCATTATCAGGATGTCCCGATAATTTCCTCTGCAGCTACTCTGGAGTGTGACTCATAGCAGAAAGCTCATATTTTTCACACCGATGATGAGTAAAATATTTACAGGATGACAAAGTCTTTCAGTTTTACCATGAGTGCTATGACATCAAATGCTTTTCTTAACACTTCAATTTCTGGAGAAAGAATAAAAAAGTAAAAAAACCTCTCAGCTTTAATCCAAAAGCTTCTGGCCAACACAGTTGGGGAAAACTGCCTTCAAAACCCAGCAGCTGCAAACCACTTCAAAACAAAGGTACACGATACAGACAAGCGCAAAGTGAATCCAAACCAGCTATCTTGATAACAACTGAAGTCAGCTTTATTTTTGGGAGTCAATATTCGATTCCTAAATTCCTGGAGTTGTCAAAACCTCACTCATCACAAATGCATGAGATCCTTTTAGCCCAATTGATCATCCAGCTCAAGTTTCACTGAGTCCAGAGCTATAAACTGGAGCTAAAGGAAGCACTGCATAGAACTTAATAGCTGTGCCTTCAAGATGTGCCTAAAAATAGGCTGCCTTGCTAACCTGGGAATTCTGCCTGTAGCAGCCACTTGTCCTCCCTTACTAATTGCCGTTAGTCAAAAAAGTCAAAAATATATAGCACGTGTTATGCAAAGCAGAAGGTTAGCTATTCTGCAAGAGAGATGCTCCTAGCCAGATCACTCTTCACCTTTTCCTAGGAGGATTCACAGTGTTACAACATGACTGCAATTAAAAAGGGAAGCACCTCCATTTTAAGAATTTCTTTACCAAAAGCTATAGTATGCATCAGTCGATAAGGGATAAAAACCTGTTTTTCTTATGCTAAGTGGCCTTATACTGCTATTTTGAATGTGGGTTACCATGGTAATCAGCAGAATCTGGAATGAATTTGTTTCGTCATAATTGCTGCATAATTTTGTGCAAACAGCTAAATACTATCTTACTATTTCTACCAGATCGACTCAGTAGCTGGAGCTTTCATGCAGCTCATGATTTAATGAACAAGCCATCATAAAATACGACGAATTAAAGCAATTATAATTATTTAGAACAACTGAGCCTGAATACTGCAAGTATGTAGGAGTGTTTATTAGTGTTTTCATGACTCAAAACAATACCATCTTTAGAGCATCTTCAAGATTTTCGCTGTGCTCTACAACGTCTAGGGAGCAAGCAGAGAGATTTGCACATCAGCATACTGTGTTTGGAGTTCCAAGCAGACAAAAGCAAAGGACAAGCCAGCTCCGAGATCCCCCCCAGCCTGCCCAGTTCTCCCAGTCCAGGATTAAGAGAGAAGATAACCCTCCCAGGAGATGCTGGAAACGCTACGGGCTGCCCTAAAATCGTACAAATCCACACAGCTGGAAAGCACTTATCAACAGGGCTCACGAATTCCCAATTGAATAACCTTTTAGGGAAGGGACTAGTTGGTGCCCAAAGCAATAAATTACTAAATTTGAGCCAACACATTACTCTGAGCCTTCAAGGCCGTGATATTACCCAGGACAGTAAGGGCATAGATTTTTGTATTTAATTTGAAATCTATAAAGCCATCATGCAGAAGACCTCATGAGACCTTTTCCTCTGCTGGTTTCCATGTGCACTGTCTATATCTCAGCAAGCTTGGATTTAAAAAATAAAAATAAAAAAATAAAAACCACAAGAAAACCCACAATGAAAACACCTGATCGTGAGTAGATAGCTAAACACAGAAAATCTCATGGGGGATGTGGGGAGGGGGAAGCTGTGATTCAGACACAGCAAGGTGCTCTTACCTCGGCTTCCAGGGTGAAAATAAGGCAGTGACCCCTCCCCACAGAAATGCCAAGCACAGCATGGTGGGAATAACCTCATTTTCCCTATTTAAGAGCTTTCAGTACAGCACATCAAGGGATGGGCCCACAGTCTAGTGGGAAAAGTACGCCTCTCAAGTACTGTTTCTATCAGATTTCTCACAATTTTGCATTGCCAAAACAGCAGAAACAGTCTTGTTTGCATCTACAAATCTGGCTGCCTTTACCAATTATTTTTTTTTTTTTGCAATTTAATCTGGAAGAAAAGACAAGAGATTATAGTTAAAAAAAAATAATAATCTGGTTTTAATTTACATAACCCCAAATCTCAGTAGTGCCACCATACATTACAGCTCCCTACCACATTGCCCAGTGGCTATTTATATATTTAAGCACATCAGCATATCACATTGCCATGAGCTAAACAAACCAGGCAAAACAAGTGCTGCATTCCAGCCCCTTGCTTTTATGAGCTTCAAATGCAGAGGTTTAACGGTAAATTAGGTGTATGTTTGTGGTCTGATAGCATGTAATTTTCTTCTTCTGAAAGTGTGTGCTGTAATTCCCATCCTTTACTCTCAGGACAAATATTTTTATGAAACTGTGTCAGCACAGCACCAACGAGCTCCGTGCCGACACTGTAAGGCGGTGAAAAGAAATTAATAAGCACTTTCGAGTAAAACCCATCCAAATAAGACAATGCTTGGTATTGGTGTAAATAGAAAAACAAAAGCCAAACACTCGGACATGCACAGGGAGCAGTACAAACCAAAAGATTCTTCCTCAGTTCCCTTTCACCAATGGCTTAAACATTGCAGGTTTTTGCAAGTGAAGCTTTAGGAGGCTGAGAGCTTCAGGCAGCCCTTGATACAGACGTCAGCTGTCTAAAATGGTGCTAGCATTATTAACTGGGCAAGGGGGCAGAGCGCTGGACATCTCATTAGGAGTAGGACTCGGCCATGAATAAGAGACGACAGACAACACGGGGCCAGGCTGCAAGGAGCACTCAGCATGAAGGCGAGGGGGTTATATTTGCTTGGGACTGATACAGAGATGTACACAGTAACACATGTTGGTGGAGTCCTAAACGTAGGACTGAAGAAGCAATTTTTATTGCATGCCCAAAGAATAATAATTAGTCACAGAAAATGTTTTTTAACACATCTCCCCTTCACAGGACACAGCATAGCGCCGACATTTGCTTGTCTTTGCACATTTTAAAGTGTCTTTATCCAACCAAAGGGGGTTTTCTGTCTGTTTGTTTTCAATTTGTGGGTTTGCCCAGTAAGTATGAGAAGACAACAGACAGTGTAGATGGGAGAAGGGGCAGAAAAAAAACAAAAACAAGAAAACCAAACCTATCTCTGTCCAGGAAATACACAACAGTCATCAGAATCAAGCTCCTTATCTGTTTGAGTTGAACTAGGATCAGCTTTCCTAGGCACCTATAAAACAGACCACAGCTTATGCGATAGCATGTTGTGAACACTGTGTACCTAGGAAGAAAATGTTCTTTCCAGAAAAAAGATTTAATATGGAGAATAAAAAAGAGTAGAATAGTCCACCTGGGTGTCTTAAGAGGACAGAAACTTTAGTTAAATTTGTATACCAACACGGGGTTTCTATCCAACAGCCAAACCCGCAGAGAGGAGGAAATGGGCTCGGGATGAAGGCCGGCAAAGGGAAGAGGTGTAGCCTAGTGCCCAGCCTAGGCAAACATCAAACGGTTGCATGATGCTACCGTCTCTTACAGTTCCCATCATCAATCCAAGATATCTCACGAAAAATATCTCGACTATTTCTTATATAACATTAATCCTTAGTATCTGAAATTGTTACATATGACTAACCCTTATATACCATTTTGCGTATGGAAGGTAAAAATCCACCCTGCTCATATGCAGTTAACCACACGTATTAGTTATTTGCATACGTTCAGTTAGAGCTGCTAAAAAAGCAAAACCCTTGTCATTAGGATCCCCATTGGATCGTAGGGGTAGAAACTGAGTCAGAAGAGAAAGGCAGTGGCTGCGGTGCCAGTATTCATAAGTTATGAGAGCTGGGGAGCTCTGTATGGTGAGAGCCAGAGCCTGGCTTGGCAGAAGCCAAAGTGTTTCTCACGCGGAAAAATGCACACAGCTATAAAGGAGCAGATTTGGAGGTTGGTGGGGTTTTTCGTTTGTTTGTTTTTGCAGCTCAGTTCACACAGCCACAAAGCGCTGTGAATCCTGCCCAGAAATGATGATTGACATCCCCCTTCTGTGGCTTAACGATACAGGAAAGATTTCATTTAAGAACTTAGCAAATGCTTTGTAATTGCTGAATGTTGAATGTTCGCTTTGTCTCGTGTAGGCTCCCTGCCTACAAATGTAAATGCAAAGCAAGAGCAAGAACTTGCACCTTTCTTACCTGGGCTACAAAAATCAGAAATTCCTGGAAGTGGCACTCTTTGTAGCTCCAACTAACTCCGCTCTGCTGAGATAACCTAGGCATCCTACCAGACATCCAGGGCTGCAAATTATTCCCCCCAAATCAGCAGAAGTAACTCTTTGAAAATAAATTATATTGGACTTGTGATGTTTGTGGCTGAGCCAAGCTCTTTGCTGAAGGACTTGAAAAGTATAAAGACCACATTTAAACTACTAAAAGGGCATAAAGACTTCAGGATTCCGAACTTGGTGCTCAAGGATTAAAGTATTCCAACGAGACTTAAAGTAACAACCCCACCCTGTGGCTTTTCCCAGAACTGCAGGGCTTTTAGCCCACCTGGGAACACTGCTCACGCTGTCACCTAACCGCAAAGACACCCGGCACATTTTCCTGCGTGCAATTCTGTCAGAAAAGTATTTATAAATTCTTTGATATTATAAAGAATTGGGAATTGTGTGTTTGATAAGCGATGAAACACGTTTTAGTAAACCAGGAGGATCTTTATCTTCAACTTAATGCTGCCGCAAGGATGTACGAGCGTAGAAACGCCAGGCGCCGGGCCTGTACGGAGGTGACTGACACAATTAACAACTATATTCACATCTGCCTATCAAAAACTGTACTCACCAGGTGAGCCAGGATTTCCCAGGTTAATCTTGCCTGAAATACTACGGAAGAATTTTGTGAAAAGAGGCTTTTAAAATCTAGTAAGTGTAATAATTAATGACTTTCTAGGTAAGTTAATAGATAGCTGAGAGGTCTAAAACTCTTATCTGAAACACCGTTCCTATTTTTCCTAGGATCAGATACTTCATTCCCATGAAATTCAGTCTTGTCTATCCTTACAAAATACCTCAACTGACAGCATTAGGGTGGAAGGACTATAAACAATGCGAGACAGCATGAATGCAAGCTAACCGCCAGCCGAGCCCGTCCACAGCGCAGGGACGTGAGCTGATGCACTGCCGACAGCAGCCAGCTTCAGCCAGTCTCCCAGCTTCTGGTGCCACACAAGATAAAAATTTAGCTGCAACAACCACCAAAAAAAAAGCATTTCTGAAGTCTAAATTTGATGTTTCAGACAACAGCCCAGCTGTTTGTGCTCAACTCCTGCACTAGATCCCAGTAACAAGTGACTGATGATGAGAACACGACCACGGCAACAGCTGGTGGTGTGATGTACAGCATCCCCCCCCAGCCTTCACCCTACAATTCTGCCTCAACCGCCCAAACGGTCCTATCCCTCATTACAGGGAAGACAAAGGATTTATTTCCATCAAAACCTTACATTTTGGAAGATTATTATTACTGCCAGCTATCTGTCAGAAAAGCCAGGTCATTTGTGTCCGCTGCCCTTCCTGCACAGAAGACCTAATGGTTTGCTTACGCCCCAGGAGGTGACTGCTGCAGGCAGCGGTCCCCCTCTAATCACATCAGGGCACGGACGGGTTCGACTCTCATCGGCCATGGCAAGGATAACGTGTAAGGAGGACGGGCAGAGCAGCAAGGACTCTGGCATGGCCATGCAGTGAGTTGCACGACTTGTAATGGAGCACGTGGCATTGGCCACTGCAGCCCGTGCATGTGCCTACTGCATGGGCAAGTTGGCGGAGTGAGAACCATACAGTAGACACCTTATAGAAGACAATAACCATGAGTATAAGGCTGACACAGTCTATTAGAAATGATCAGAGACTCGTAGAGAGGAGCTGGACTTGCAGTCTTCCAAGCCCAGCTGCTGGATCAGCTGGATGCAACTGGATTTGGGGGCAAATAACAATAATTACGCTGCCACTATAAAGAAATCCCAGTGGCAAATCCAGCACCGAGACAAGCATGCCAAGGCAAAGCCTAGGATGTTTGGTCCCAGAAGATGCAGAACCAGAGCCAGACAAAGCCAGAGCTGCTGGTCCCAACTCCAGAGGCAGACCAGCTCCTGGGATGTCAGCGGTCCCGATGCTACCCATGCTGCAGAAGCATCCATGGCAATTTAGGGAGGCAGACTCCGGAGGGAGCAGCCAACCCCCCCTGAGAGCCACTGTTTAGGGAGCAGCAGCATCTGTGCCCTGCTCCCATTGTCGTGTGACCGCACACCATCTCACTACACAGCTTCGCCCTCCAGATGGTGACAAATTTGCAAAGATGTTTTTAAATTTAAGGTTGTTTTTTTTATCTTTGCACAGCATTTTGCTTCTATAGGAATAATGCAAGCTTGTTCAAAGTTGTTGCTTTTTAGGTACAAAAGATAACATTTTCCTCCTACAAAACAGTAACGTGTAGGTGAACACAGCAGAACTAATTAATGGGCATAGTCCCAAACATGGATACTGAAGAGTCAGTAACCATCTGTACAGTGCATTTTGTTTTGTGATTGTATTAGAATATATTGTAGCAAGTATTCCAATAATAGAACTGAATGAGAAAAAAAATATAGCTTGAAAATGCTGCGTACTGTAATATTATGCATCTCTAAAAGCCATATTTAGCTGAACTCCAAAAACCCCACTGAATTAATGCTGTGAGTTAATACAATTCATTCTAAATGCTTGTTAGGAGTTAGATTATGCTGCCAGGGCCTGAACTTCAGTATTTAAATGCACGACAAAGACTGCGCTGGATGTGGAAGCGAGACGGCGATGGCTGGCATCCCGTGAGTGGCCGTGCGTTCCTTGCCTTTGCTGTGCAAACCCAGCATGGTCCCAGCCAGCAGCAGACTCTTGCTGCGCCCCAGCAGCTTCCCTCCAAACCTGGGATCAAGCGAGAATAAGACACAAAGAAAGAAACGTGAATGGTGAGGAACAGGGAATGCTCAAGCTGTTCCAGCCCAGCCTGGGGACGACGGGGAAGGGAAGCAGCAGCTTGAAGCAATGCAGATGAGAAATCGTGAAACCGCCATAAGTAGAGGGAACCTGCACAGAACTGTGGGCTGTAAGGAAGGGCAAAGGTACTAATTGGCTACCTTAGGTTTAAGAGAGATTTAAACATCTGTTGAGAACAGAAATTTAAACACATTATAAAACAACTTTAAAAAGTGCCTCTCCTATGAGGAGAGGCTGAGAGAGTTGGGGGCGTTCAGCCTGGAGAAGAGAAGGCTCCAGGGAGACCTTATTGCGGCTGTCCAGTGCCTAAAGGGGCTACAGGAGAGCTGGGGAGGGACTTTTTACTAAGGCATGTAGTCATAGAACGAGGGGAATGGCTTCAAACTGGAAGGGAGGAGATTTAGATGAGATATTGCGAAGAAAATGTTGCCTGTGCGGGTGGTGATCCCCTGGGGCAGGCTGCCCCGAGAAGCTGTGGCTGCCCCATCCCTGGAGGTGTTCAAGGCCAGGTTGGACGGGGCTTGGAGCAACCTGGGCTGGGGGGAGGTGGCCCTGCCCAGGGCTGGGGGTGGCACTGGATGGTCTTTAAGGTCTCTTCCGACCCAAACCATTCTGTGATTAATGTGTAGCCTTAATAATAGTAGAAGTGGTAATGGTGATGTTGTGGTAAAACAGAGCCCTAAGGCAGAAAAGATGACTGTTTAATAAAAACTCCTATTTGTCTTGTATTTAGAGATAACCAATTTGATGTTTTTACATCACACAGTAATAAATTATTTTTTTCCTCTATGAATAACCAGGAAAGCAGTGAAACAACATCTATTACTTTTTAGGCAATCGGAAAAGAATTTTCACTCAAAGATATTAGGAAAATTGGTGCTCTGAATTGTTAAAGGTTGACTGAGTTTTTTTCTTTTGGGAACTTCTAAAGACTAGGAGTAAGGTAGCATTGTGTATATAATATATTAACAGGGATCACTTCCAAAAGATATTAAGGGAATCCTGAGGTGCATCATTATCACTGAAGAACTGCAGGGAATTAGCAAAACAATGGAAATAACTATAACTTCACTGGAAATAAAGCAGAAATTGAATGGTTTTCATCAGACAACATGTAAAAACAGGTTGATAAGACTTTCTTTCACATATACTAATATTTGATTGAAGCCTGTCTGACGGTTTAGTAAAAGGGCTGCTCTATCCAACAGAGTCTAATATTAAAGAGATTAGAAAATGGTTTATCGATAGATCTCAGCAACATCACTGCTGAAAGTTACTGGAACACTTACAAAGAGAGATGCTGCAGCCACGGGACAGTGCAAGTCCAGAGCACGTTCACCTCTTCCCAACCCAGGGAGCCCTCTGCTTCCCACTCTCCGAGCCTTTGCCTTGCCCTTCACCAAGCACACACACCTCAAGTCAGAACAGACCTCCCCACAGCTTTACTTTTTTAGCACCCTCTTCATTCATGATGGCCATACATCTTCTCTTTGTGCTAAACGCAGGTTGTGACAAAAATATTATACTGTTCCATTACCTGTACACTTCCATAAAGTTGCTTAACATGAGTATTAGGCATAGGGGGAATGCAGTTTCCAAGCATATGTTTTTGTATAAGCATGCAAAAGGTCTATATGCCTTTGGGAAGTAATATTTGCCTACCTAAGACTGGACTCTAAAACACAGCGACGCGGAAGAGGGGGATTTGGGGAGTAAGAGACTGAATAAGCAGCTCCACAACACTGGGAAACACAGCCTTTGGGGGCCTGAACACAACCATAAAACAAACAAACAAAAAAAGGAGCATCATGTAGCCACAGGGGAGACATGGCGTGACCTTGCTTTGGGCACTGCTGAGGTCATTCCCAGATATGCCATCTTCTGTTATCCACATCGAGAGAAGGATGTGAAAAGTTAGAAGGAATCCAGAAATGGACTACAGAAATAACAAAAGCTCTGAGAAGAGAGGTATGAAATACAGTTTACTTAGTTTATCAAGAAATGTCTTTCTTACACAGGGAAGAAAAGCCACCTCAGAGCTGATCAAAGATCTGCCTGTCCCCGTCCCCTGCCTGTACTGGTACCAGTGTCCTTCCAGGGAGGACGTAGGAAGAGGGCAAGTACATCGCCGTGTGCTCTGAGCAGCCAGGATTTGGCTCCATCGCAGAGCCAGGAATGATAGCCAAGTACTTGACAGCCTGTGAAAAGATTTCTCTCCTGCTGGTTTGTCCATTCCCTTTTCAATTTGATCTATTTTGATTTTTTCTTTTTTTTTTTTTTTTTTGTATCCACAGCATCCTGTGGCGAGGAGTTCCCTGCCTGAAAGAGCTGAACAATTCAAAAAGATAATTATTCTCACTGCCTAGTAAAATGGTGTATTATCCATCCATACGGAGCCCTTAAAAGTCAAGTTGCAAGACCTAGCACTGTTTTTATCACACAGATCATCAATGGAAGGGTTTATCAGTCTAGTGGTACCTAGAAGATCAGGCCATATGAAAACTACTTTTCCTAACCACATCACTTCTGAAATATGAACAGCCAGCTGATGTCATACATCATTCCCCCAGGCCAATCATATTTCATTTTTCTGTTGGGAACCAAATTGGTTTTGGTGCCATTCCCACAAATGTTTTTTCTTCATTTATCAAAACATAGACGTGCAGCAGTAGCAAACTTCAATTTTACTGACGATGGCAGACAGGAGGAAAAAAAAATAAATAAATCTGCTTGTGTTACCAGCTCAGGCAATCCTGCTCGCTTTGCACATGGAAGACCCCCACTGATTTCGGCAGGAGCAGGACAGAGGCAGGATGAGAGGGAATGGCTTTAAACTGGAAGGGAGGAGATTTAGATGAGATATTGCAAAGAAATTGTTGCCTGTGCGGGTGGTGATCCCCTGGGGCAGGTTGCCCCAAGAAGCTGTGGCTGCCCCATCCCTGGAGGTGTTCAAGGCCAGGTTGGACGGGGCTTGGAGCAACCTGGGCTGGGGGGAGGTGTGGGGTGGGGTGAGATGGTCTTCAAGGTCCCTTTCGACCCAAACCATTCTATGATTCTATGACTCCATGAAGAGAGATTTAGCCCCAAACACACTATCACTGTTTGCTTAGACACATTAAAGGATGATAAATAATTGTGCTTAAAAAATAACATAAAACAAGGGGAAAAACACAGAAAAATCCTCAAGAAAGCACACACAAGACCAACGATATATATCCTAAGCAGGCTCCTAACATATGACTATAAAATATACCGAGTATCTCTCTTGGCGCCCTGAAATTCCTTTTGCCGCATCTGTAACAAAAAACAAAATGGTCTTCCATGACTGCCCCCACCTTCCTCACCACTAAAGCCTTTGCTCACTTACATCTCTGCTCCTCCACTCCAGCCGAAGCCTCCTGCCACCCCCTCTCCCAGGCTTGCCTACGCTGGTCCACCCACACCGTTATTATAATGAAAATCACACTTCTCTTTGACTTGTTCTTTCCATAACATTCTGTATCCTTGTAGCAAGCTGATTTTAGGTCCAAAGCTGTTCCGTCTTCTCATGTTCCAAACAACCATTCTTCACCTTCCAAATCCTCCTCAAAGTACTTTTCTTCTCAAAGCTCTTCCAAAATTGCTTCTGGATGGTGCTCTTACTGCTGCTGTCTTGTAGAGGGAGCTCCAGCTTTGCAACTGCTCCCAAGGTGGAGAAGACCAGACCACCACCCTACTGCTCCGCAGTTACTACTCATGGCGGAGTGGCTGGGGCTATATGCAGCACTCCTTTAACCATCCCCAAACTTTGCTAGCTTATGGCCAAATAAATACTATATTTATATATTACACCAAGCAAATACTATATGGTGGACAGCATCATATTTTGCTTTTTTCATTAATTGTTTGCAACATCTTTATTTCTGTGCTCAGGTTCGAAGGTTTTGTGTTGCTCATGTTCCAGGAGACAAGGCTACAGCTCCAAAGAAGTCTACAGCCATGGTTTGCAGGGAGGTGACTGCACACAAGAGCAGGCTGCATCTTCATAAGCACATATTTATTCACATCTATCCTTACTACAACAGCCAAGGGATCTCTTCAGAGATCTCCAAAGCATAAGATGTAACTCTCACGTGGGAGGGCTCTGGGAGAAGTAGTAAATTTAGGAGCCCCTTTTCAAAACAGGGTCTTCAAAGAACAGGTCTGTTGTAAGGAAAATAAAGAAACATCCGGAACTGCACGTTCAGCAAAAGTTTACAGATGATCTAAAAATAAAGGTGGGGCAAAAGGGAGACATTTGAGTCAATGTATGTACTGTAGAAATTTAGGGCATGATTCATTAGCCAAAAAAAATCTGAACACCCTCTGTAGCTATTTTCAAGGAGGTACATGCATAATTTATGTGGAACAAGAGTGGGCTGCAATTTCCCCCGCACTGCTTCTGCATAAATTACACCGGCTTGTAATTCATCACACTTCTGTTTTTCCTGCATGTAAGTGGTAACCTCTCATTTAACAATCACAGAAAACAGAGTCATCTGCAAAAAAAGAAGGTGAAGTATTTACAGGTGAAGCAGTTACAGGTCTGACACATACGTGTGGTCCAGAGAACTGGAAAAGGTACCATTTTCTGGTAAGGGGTTTGCTGTGTGATGACTTTTCACAGTTATTTCATTTTCAGTGACCACAGTTAACAACAGAATACAGAATTCTTTCTAAATCACCAGCACTAATCTCAGAGAGGACCCAAAGCACAAGATTATGCAGAATTTTAAAATATCAGGAGATTTGTCATGGAAGGATGTAAGCTGCTCAATTACTTGTTAAGGGTCTAAAGCAGAAAAATCCTTAAGTGCATTAAATGAATAAATAAAACACCTTTGCTCTGAACAAGAATAAACCTCACACAAATCTGATATATAGAATAAAAGCTCCGTTATGAGCAATTACCCAGTTGACTGAACAGAGAGGAAAATGTACAGCCTTTGCGTTGCAACACAAGCAGCATGGCCTCTGTTGAGTCCACCAGTCTTTCCCCTAAGCAAAGACGAGGAGAAAATTAACCGTGTTCCAGTTGATCAACGAGAAGTTGGGCAACAGATTGGCACTACTAAGAAATACGAAGCTTGCACCAAGACATACGCTGGGACATCAGTAATACATTTGTACCACCACATCTGACAAGGGGACAGTGCAACGGAAGGAGAAACAGATGAGGATGAGGGAGGCACACTGCATAGCGGGGACACACCGTGTGCATGCTACTCTTCATACTGTTCTTCGGAAGAAAGAAAGTCAGCCAACGTAATACTTATGTCAGCATTTACCATGAGAAGCAGGTTCATTATGAAAATCATAAGCAGGAGGGCTTGGATATTCAGCCAAACAGATGGGTGTGCTTTGCTCGGCAATGCTTACATCATTATTTTTTTTTTAATGTACTTTTGGGCTCTGAAAATCAACTGTTTGAGAGCAAATGCTGTCTCACTACTGAATATGGCTAAGAATAATGCAACCTTTTCTAATCAGTCTCTTCTCCTTGAGGTTAGTGTTTGGGGGCTCAACATTAAGATTGGTAATTCATGCTTTCACTTAAAAAGAAAAAAAAGAAAAAAATTGCAAAAAGGGTAATACAAAGAGCAACAGTTGTCTTTCATCGCCTTCTGCATCTTACCATTATGCCATACAGCCTACTGCAAGTCATGCAGCTCACCCCTGGATCCTTCATGTC
The DNA here is from genome assembly GCF_000708025.1 of Charadrius vociferus. NCBI lineage: Eukaryota > Metazoa > Chordata > Aves > Charadriiformes > Charadriidae > Charadrius > Charadrius vociferus. Next base: position 512,560 of record NW_009648154.1, read on the forward strand.
AAGGCTGTGCCAGGGCAGTATACGGCAGGAATGGGCCAGGACTCCAGGATTATTGCACTAACTTTGTAGGAGTTATTCCATTTTCATTTTGATGTCTATTTCTGTGGTAAATAGGAATCTTACTCTTGGCTGAGTGGTGACCTCCCTTCAAGAGTTGAAGTCCATATGGAATAATTCATGCAAATCCTCAATGCTGGACACCCCAATGTCACTCCCAGAGAAAATCAGAATATGTTAATTTTACCTTGAACAAGAGACGCGTGACAAGGCAAAAAGCCTGAAGCAAAACAAAATTACCATCTTCATCCAAGAAGTCAGGAGACAACTGCTCAACGGCAGGCACGATGAACCAACATGGAACCATGGCCAAGAGGGACAGACTCCAAAGGAGCGTGAGGCACTTTTGTCATCCCAAGAGGGCCTCATGGGGAATCTGGATGAGAGGCTGAGAAGGCAGGCATGTGATAAATGCACGCATCGTTTGGAGAGGGTTGGTTTTGGTAAGGCTTTTGGGCCAAGTAAACTTTCCTTTGTGAAGGTTTGGTCCCTGAGTAAACTTGTCATTATAACTGAAAAAACAGGACCACATGTGCTGAAGTCAAGACTGCTGGGAAGAATCTCAGTGCCTTTCAGAAGCCTTACAAACTACATCCCAGCCCTGGAAAAATACCTTGGAAAAAAGAAAGCATCAGAGGTTTGACATTAAGAGTGCCTTTAAGAAGGCCATCATGTGGCAGAGAGGCAGCAGACGATGCTGGCCTTCCTGCTGTTGCCAGTGTTTCTACTAATCCTCCCCCTAAGTCTACAGGAAGAAAGAAAAATAAAAAGGACAAAAAAAAAAGGAAAAAAAAAGAGAAAAAAACCAAAAGGGATGAAAACAGAGGAACCTGCTATAGTACCAGCTAGTCTGGCTAGGATACGTTTAACTGTCCCCTGAAGGAAAAGGGAAAATCTTCCTTCCAGAATACCTACGAACAGGGGTGAATAAAGTCATAGGAGCTGAGAGTTAGACAAGAGCCACCCATTCTGGCAAGCCGCTACTAACACTTTTAGTTCATATACTCTTTGTTCTGCAAACCAGCTAGAGACATATTCTGCCTCTTCTTTCTTAGTCTCTCCTTTTCCTCCTTTTTCTACTTCTTCTCACCTTTTTCCTCTGCCCCTGGTTTTTGTTGGGAATTTTGAGGATTCTTGTGTATTGTTTTTTTGCTAATTTGATGTCTGGCACTGTATATACTGGGCAGCTCTCATTAGCTGAGGAGCGAGTGTCACAACATGCTGAGTCCACTGTCAGTTTTGAGAGAGAAATACAAGATGTGGTATACAGAACGTGAGATAAAGAGAATAACAACATTCCAAGGAAAAAAGCAAACAAAAAAAATCTCACATAGTGTCCATGGTCAAATTTAAATAGTTACTCAAGAAAAATTTGTGATATCCCTTCTTCCTACTATTTTTGTCTTGTAAAAAACTGGGTAACAAGGCAGCTGCTGAAATTCAGCGTGGAGGACCAAGGGGCACAGGGGGTGAGAAAGGAGACAGACAAGCCAAGGCCAGCGACCAGTGGGAGTTTTCGGAAGAGAAGAGGAATGCCAACAGCAGAGTTGGAAGAGGACAGAGAAGAGAAATGGGGCGGTGAGCTGCAGGAGGCAGCACAGGAGCACTGCGGGTGAAAGCCATGGAAGGACAGCAACTCAGTGATGGGAGGTGAAACAACAGCCGAAGAGGGATAATAGTTTAAAAATGGTGAATGTGGCAGTAAGGAAAGCATCATGCAAAGGTCTGTCGTGGCACATGGCCATACACACTTACCCGTACCTCTAGAATCTCACTTTCAAACTTGCCCAATCCTGCCTTGATCTTACGAACGTCCTTCCTACCCACCACTCAGCCCGTGCTCTAACTGCCTCCGGGCTCTCCCATCTCCTCTTCTTTCACCTTCCTGAGGCCTTTCTAACCCCATCTCATTCTTCATTTCTTCCTGTCTCCGACCTGACCTTCTTCTCTAAGGAAGTATGTTGCACTCAGCAGTCCTGGATTCCCTCTCCTCCTGTCACAGTCCACAGAAACACGAAGATAAACTTCATTACTGTTGCCACCCAGCACTGCCACCACCAGCTCTCCCGTCTAACACCCCCAGGTCACACGTCTCGTATATCCACAGCCAGCACAGCGGAGCATCTCGCGTTATCGCCCCGTGGGAGGGATGTTTTGTCCCCATGACCCCAACATATGGGGAGGGGGGAGAGGAAGGCAAAGATGCTCCTAATGGCCTAAGATGATCAAAGCCAAAACAGAAGCAGAATATTTAAGCCATAACTGCCACCAGGCACTTTGAAGATTAATGACTGGCTGAATGTTTAATATATCCCGGGACATTAACCCCAACTGCTCATTAAGCCCTAAGAAGTGCCTGGTGCTGAGGTCATTTTATCATTCTAAGATGAATAAAAGAGAGGGGGGGGAAAAAAAAAAACAAACGAAAAAAAAACCCCTACCAGCTTATGAATTTTTCTACAATGGGAAAATCATTTTCAATTGCTAAGAAGAGATCACCCAAGGAACAAAAGTCCCTCCAGGCACAGCAGATCAGGCCAACCAGTCTACAGTCAAGAACTGAGTTTGGACTAGATTTCTTTTCAGTCCTCTACATCCTCTGTATTTAAGAAAAAAACCATCCCTTTTGTGGCTCAGTGTTTAGGAGCAATGCTGTGCTCCTGGCTGGCTATAGGGAATTTGCCATCAGAGGGACTCACCAGTATCTGACCTGTTGTATTAACTGGGGGAGACATGAGAAAGGGATCTCCGTTTCTCAGTATAACCACTTTGCTTTTGTATTATTTATAGATACGTCCTTCATTTCTAAGCACGATCACAAAAATGGCCATAACACACATAGATGCTTTAGCAGAACTGGCAGCCTAATTTCAGCAGAGTGTTATTTCAGCTAATAAATACAAAATTTCCACTCATGAACTTCCAGGTACATAGTGCCTTTGTCATAAAAGGCTTGAAAAACACAAAAATTGGAGTAGAACATGTATGTGTGACGTGCGTGTTGTCACCGAGGTTTGTACATGACCAAGTACCACTGAACCCATAAGGTAGGAAGTGAAGAATATACCTCACCACAAGAATTTGGGCAAGCAAAATCCAAATCAAAGATAGAATTTGGTCGGAAAATCATAAAGTAATCTGCCTTTCTCTTCGAAAAAAGAAACACGTAACCTTGTAGTTATCAAGACTCACAAGTGAGGAGCTTAATTTAGGTTTTCGTCCATAACATGCTGGATGGGCTTCTCCTGCTTAAACTCAAGTGTCTAAGGCTGTTTCAGATGACCCAACAAATCCCGTGGGGCTGCAAGAGGGTGGTGGTCTTCCACAGGTGCCCAGGTCTGCCTCCTACCTGCCACAGCATGCTGTCCTTGGATGCTGTCAGCTAGGAGAGCCTGGGATGTCCCAAGTGGGACCAGACACCAGAGCTGAGACAAGCAGTTTGTGCCTGTTGCATCCCACTACTGCAGAGCACACCATGAAAGAGCTTGGCTTCCCAAAACCATGCCAGAAGAGTCACCTCCTCTCTCACCATACAGATGTGTGTCCTTACAAGTCTCTCCTGCCCATGGTAATACAGGTATAAGCTAGTTTGCAGTTCACAAGACCCGATGTATTCCCACCCAATGAGCAGTATGAGAGCAGCTCTTTGTGGAAAACGCAAGAAACAGAATGAAAGGGCCACATGAAGCACAGTCGGCAAATACCAAGAATGTCCCTAAAAAACCCATTAGGATGTAAGCTTAAGGCCACACAGAAAACCCCAAAGATGTGTTTTCTTCCTGAAATGCTTTTAACAACTAACTAATTTTTGTAAGTATTACACAAAGAGGATCTACTATTTTGCCAGAAAACACAGACCTCTACAACTTCAGCTAGAAGACAATTCCCACTGCAAAATAATCACCCCTGGAGGAGCGCTTCAGCAGTACGCGTTTCTTCCAGATCGGACGGGAATTCGATTACAGAGGTGCCCACTTGCAGCTCGCAGCCTCACTGCACTGCTGCTTCTTCCTCCCAGAGAATAAACCACTGGAAATGTTCCCACAGGTGAAATGTGCAAAATTAATGCAGTATCACTAGGTAGAAGCTACCAGATTATCCCAATAAAAGGATTATCTTGACTTTCAAAGAAACAAGTGTTTTTAAAAGGTGTTTTCAAAATTCTGACTTGTAGTATTTTACTACATTATCTGAATCAGGATATCAAATTTTGCAAGGGATATCAAAATGCATTAAGTATACTAACGTAAAAAATATTGAGACATAGGGACAGTTCCTGCTGTCCGTTTGTATAAATGGAAAAATGATACGTTATATAAACTGGGAAAAAGAGTCACTAGTTACGCACTGAAACCATCAGTCCAGAGAATGGCCGTCATAAAAATACAAATGATAGCAGAAACAGAATACACGTGAAACCAAATGAAGATTACAGCTAGAATATTGCTTATTCTCCACATGTCATAACGCAGACCCAAGCAACACAAAGCCGTCAGAATCCAGCGCTTCAAAGTGACTCTTACATTAGGACATTAAAGGACATTAAGTCTCTCATTTAGAACAAAAAAAAAAAGAGGTTTTCCCAAAACAGTGATGCCCATCGTAAAAAGTGTCAAGGAAACAGAGTGCAAAAAGGGTTTATTATTCAGAGGGAATGTGACTAGAGTGTAACTACCAAGACGTATTTTTACGCGAGCAGCTTAAAGCATTTAACACCCTACGGCCCAGATCTCACAAAAAAAAATATACGTGCAAGTCGCTTTGCGAAAAGCAGAAACCCCTGAGGTTAGTGTGGGACCACTCACGTACAAGAAGATACCTATGGGAATACCGACACCAAAACTCCTGACAGCCGTACAGGAACAGCCCCCTTTTACAGGCTGTGAGATTTGGAAAAGGTCACAAAGTCAAAATGCAAAACCACACTTTATTTGTACGCATCACAGATGACGGGCAGGAGCAGAGAATCGGGGCAGGAAGGGATCTCCGTCCTTCCTCCTCATCTTTTAAGAAAGCTTCCAGTTTTGACTAGAGGGACAGGGGAAGGCACATGAGTCCTATCTATTACCCATCCCACTTTGCCCCCAAACACCAGGGACAGCTGGAGACCTCATTACAAGCAGCCAAAAATTAATACAACAGACAAGAGACATGTTGTTACTCAGACTCTCTAAATACATTTTTGACATCTTTTCTCAATTGTCAAATTATCTGGCATCGATTATCAAAATCACCTTCTGATTGTTTCTCTTACATTTGACTGTTAGCCAAAAACTGTCTTTAACAGGAGATCTTTTTATCATCCCAAGCGTCTGCAGAAGTTCCCACCTAAATTTTACTTTGCTACAGCTCTGCCTTGCTACTTTTTGAAGCATAATTTTGAAGGTTATACACATCAGGCTTTCCCATATAACCCTGAAACCAACAGAAAGGAGTTAAGAAGCTATTTTCTCCAACTCTGCAGGTCCCCCAAGACCTAAGGATTTTAGGAAAAAGCTATTTCTGTCTCTACCCTATTCTTTTCAAAGCAAGAGAACATATTTTAGCAAATACAGGTTTGGAGTCACATGTAATCATCTCTGCTTCCTCCATATTCAGCACAGACAATCGCATCGAGATTGCATTTGACACAAACCATCGGTGTCCATAGAAACTGCATGACAGCGAGCGCAGGCAGAGCCTGAGCATGGCTTGAGCTCCCGAAATGTGCCAAAGCGGCTCGAGCGCGTGGCGTTACACTGTAATCACACAACTGGAGTTTTGCACATTCTGTTACCGCACAGCAAAAATATTGGGGGTAAAAAACCACTGTCAGCGGGGCGATGGGAATGAAGCTGCCCAGGGCACTGGAGCCCCGGCGGTAACATGGGGTTTATCAAGTCCCGTTGCACTTCTGCTTCCAATCTCCCCATTACAGAAAGGGGGTCAGTAGGAGCGCCTTGCATTTATACTGTTGCATGCTGTATATGTTTGTAAAGATTTTTTTTTAATGGTTGCCTATTAAATATTATGCATTTGGTAATACACTAGTATTCTAAGTGTTACTGTAATCATGTAAATATTTCATGGTAATAACACTGCCTGAATAAAGGGAATTAATTTTACAGGTCACACTAGAAAAGTACATTTAAACAAACACCCACAGCATGTACAAAGAGACAGACAACTCCCAAATACATGAAATTTTGGATGAGGAATAGCCAAATCCTATTTTTTCACTCGTACCTACGCTGCTTATGCTATTAATATCTGACTTCTCTTTTGTGACTTTAGGCTATTTTAAAAACGAAACCTTGTTACCATGGAGACAATAAGCCGGTCAGCACATCTGCTGAAGAATAGGACATAAAATTTTTAAAGTGAGAATTTCAAAGGCTCAGACTTTTATGAATCCACGCCAACAACTCCATCAAATACACGTAAGGCAGCCTGATAATTTAGTTAGCTGTCACCTGCCAGATTTCTGACAATCTTATTAGCTGTTATTGTGCACCAGGACCCACCAGCAGAGATTGCAGCACTACGAGCACTGGCACACGGAGGAGATGAATCATGTTCCTCTTCCACGTGCTGGACTGGCCACGCTCACGAGGCAGTGAGGACAACAGCGTATTATGACCATAACCCAGTGAACCTGCCTAAAAGGCTGATAGATGGCTCCAAACAAAAACAAAACCAAAACAACTGGGGAATTTTTTTTTTTAATGCAATCATGATTGTTATTTGCTTGCAAACAGACACACCAAAAAAATCTTTTTCCGTTTCTAACGGAACACTAAGTGGGAACACAATTTGAGATTCAATTAGTACATTAACAAACATTCAATTAAGCTTCCCAGTGACACAGAGATACACAGCTACACTCACTCTCCAGATGAAGAAACGAAACTCACAGAAGTCTGCTGGCTTCTTCACGGTCAGATGAAGTGATGGCAGAATTAAGGAGAGAAGCCAACCTTTCTACTCTTTGTTTTACAACAAAAAAAATCCTGTTAAGTTTCCTTCTACTGTTATTTCAACCTTGTGGAGCTTGTCTCCCACCCACCACCTCCTCCTCCCAACCACACAAGGAGAAACCCAACCAAGGCAGGACTTTGAGGTGCCTGGGATCTGTTAGATAGGACAAGGCAGCTTTCAGGAAGGCAGACGTGCGCACATACGTGTGGCAGCCACGCACCACCAGCTGTTACCAACAGGGAAGTCAAGAACAGAGGACACGCTCCAAGTCCATCAGCCTCTCAAGCCGTATCAGAAGACACCTCTGGAAAAGCTATCAGCTCCATATTCCATGACTCTGACTCAATCCGCATAGGTAGCATCCCGTAGGAAGTGATGGAGAGGAGAGATGTCATCTAAAAGTCGTCAGCACTGATGGTTAGAAGCTGCTCAGATATAGTACCCTCCATCACTGAAACACGCACAGCTGTAACAAAGTGTGGTTTTATTTCACAGCCTTCATCATTTCAGTATTTCTCCTAATCCCAGTTGTCACTACGAGCCTCACCAAGGGTCACACTTCTCTTCCAAACCTAGCTGGGCTCATCAGTCGGACAGGCTCTCTCCAGCTGGCAAGAGACAACTCCATGCAAGTTCTCCAACCCATCACAGCCAAATAAAGCAGGGGTGGGTCAGATCATCCCAGTGCCAGGCCGCACCGCTCAGGATGCGGGTTCAGCCCCTGTGTAGCACACAGCCTACACAGACACGAGGGATGGCCTCATCTCTGTCCTCCAGGAGCAGGCCATCTTCAGAAATCGTCACTGTGACTTGGAAATTAAATTCAGCCCACGATGACATCGGTGGAAAGCACCAATTTCTCTGGAAGCTCATGGGACCTGTTGTAAGCTTACTCCATGGTGCTGTACACAAGAGAAAACCGCAAACCAGCCTCAAAGTTAAATGGCTGTTGGGGTACGGGAGCAAGATGCTCTGCAGAGTTTTATTTCAGCGCAAGCATGCCTTCCTTTGCCGTATTGTAGATCTACATTATTAGGTTAAATCGAAGTAAACTGGTCTTAAGCACGGTTTAACTTGAAAGATGCAACTGTTGTATTAGTTAACTACATCGACTTAAGAACAAACGTGAGTTAAAACAATGTCTCTCTGCCGTGCAGACAAGGCTTATGTTCTTTGGAGAAAGGGCTGAATCTTTTATTCACCTGTCAAATGCTTTAACAGTTTCTGAACACCGCATAGAGAAAAATAACGATCCAGTCCTGTGTCTAAGGAATAATCATATTCTGTGACAGTAAGTTATATTTTAGAAATTAATGACTCATCGTAGAATTGAGCTCATCCTGGTAAATTACTGAAATTCTAATCTGCTCCTTTGCAGATATGTATTTTATCAATCTAATCGGGATTTGATTTTGAGAAATGCCTGGTTCACTGCACACCTAGGTGAGAATGGACCACACTATTCAGCATCGCCCACCTCCTGTGTACCAGAAAACCTGTATTGCCAAAGACCAAAATCTGAAGCACATCAACTGAGGTCTCATTTCATTCCTAGGAAAACGATTTTAAGACAAAAAAAAATGCAAAATTGAAGGAAGACATCAAATGCACATTAAAAAGTTTGTTAAGAAACGGTGACTGAAGCTGCCTACATGCATTGCTGAGAAGCAAAGACCAAATGTTGATTCCCCCTAATTCACATCGTTACTTAAGAGGACAGTCAGCAAATACAATCGACTACAAAACTCAAACCTGTAATTCTGGCCGTGCACTGCTGTTGAAAACATCGGTGTACGTAATTAAGCTAACAACTGCCAGAGCTGATGAGTGACCTCGTGTGCTTCACATCTGTGAAGGCACACCTGAGGTGGGCACGGGGCGGCTCGACGCCCTGTCTGCCAAGGGAAAGGTTTCCAGACTTTATAAACTGCAACAAAGAAAACTCAGTCACCCTTAAAGCTTCCCAAGTCTGATCTACAACTATTTTTGCTTGACTAAACAAGCAGATACCTGAACGTAGATGCCAACATCCAGCTAGAGTCCAGCGCTTGGTCCTGCGGGAAGGACACCACAAGCCCATCTCTGCACACAGAAAACAACTCAACTGTAAAGGCGGCAACAAAACCCTTGAAGGAGTTTTAGTTTTTTCTGGTCAGAACGTCATTAATTTTTTTAAAAGGTTGCTACAGCTTGAGAGCTGGTCCAATAACAGAAAATGCTGTTTTTCTTTTCCTTTCAGTATTACAGGGAGAAAATGATATTTAAAAGGGGGAAGCACAAGCATTGCAAGAGATGCAACACTAGGTGTAACTCTGTCTTAAAAGAAAGTTAACTTTAGCTATCTCTAAACATAAGCAGCAAAAAAAATTCCAGAAATACACTGCATGTCTAAATAAGATTTTATGTAAAGTCAAATGTGCTTGGACTGAACAGGCACACTCGGTGGCTTTACCTGAAGTCTCTGGCACGAGCCAGAAAGAATTTCCACCCATCACTATGAGCGTTTCAATGAGATTGTATTACAAGACCCTATCGATTTTGAAAAGCCGATAACTCCGTATTTCACTCCAAGCATGTAAATTATGGTAAGGTTATACAGCGAGGCAATGCAGCCCGCGAGCAGACAAGTAACAGCTCCGTTAGGGACCAAACCACCGGTCCACCACCAGACCTCAGTGCTGGTTACACCTTCAGAAGCAGAGCTACTTGACACCTTTTCAACACAGAGCACCTCAGGAAAGTTAATTGCACTAAACCTTCTTTAAACGAGGAAGGGCACGCCGAAGGGAGACCTAGAATAAGGAGACGTTCAACGACACCTGCACAGAGAGCTGCAGTTTGGTTAACAAAACGGAAAAGCTATAAACACTTCACGCACCCCCGGTCAGAGCGGGTAGATGGGCACTGCCGTGAGGAGACAGCTGGCCGAGCCGAGGAGCGAGGAGGAGGAGGAGGAGGTGGAGGAAGGGAGGCTGAACCTCCACCTCCAGCACCACAGGACCCCTGCTCAGACCTCTGTCAGTCCAGCTCCAAGTGTAAAAGTCCCTCTCTCAGATGCTGACCTTCCCCTGGGGATGCCCAGTCCTGTTACGCAGATGGAGCCGTTTACCGTGCGACGTTTTTCCTCCCAAAATTGTATTGTCATATGCATAAAAGGTTTTAATGGCTTCTGGCACACATACCTATCGCTGCAGCCCCGGTCCTGCTAACTCACCTGGGACCACCTGCAGTAAAGAGCGGCCACTGTGGCACTTTCTTTTGACAAGAAGCGATGCTCTAACACAACCTTTGGGGGACTGCTGCTGTTCTTCACAGGTCACTTAACTTTTCTCAGTGAAATAAATACCATAAAAAAATCAGAGACAATTAAACCGATGCTACCAAAAGTCAAAGGAAAAAACCTCTGCATTTACTCACAAGTCACACCACGTCAAATTAAGTGATGGAAAAATAAAATCTTCCAGAAGAAAACAACAATGAATTATTATTACAGCATTTTGCAAAATTATAAGCATATGTTTTCAGCTGACCTACTTATTGTCTTATAATTGACTCCTGTCCCTTAAGGGGGTTCTTAAATATAATTGAGCAGCACCTGCCACGTAAGAGGAACAATTTTGTACACTCGTTCTTTGCTCAAATACCGCACTTAACAGCTTCGGCACCAGGTTTGCTCGCATTCTTGGCCATGCCACCGGAGACAGAGGTGCCCATCCAACCACCTGGGAACCTCCTTCACTCCAGGTCACTCTAGGACACGAGTGATCTTGCTCACTGGGTAGTTCTTATTTTTTTTTATACCAGCCTGATGATGTTCAGCACATACCTACCTGTTCCCACCTGCACATCACTCCATCTGTGCCTTCCAGCACAGCGTTTCCCACAGCAAGAGGCAATTACGCGCCCTCCCAGCTTCTCACACTGGTGATGCTGGAATGGGGAGCTTTGCCCTTCCTGACACACGCATGGGACTCGGCACGATGAACTGCCTTCGCTCATCACCATGCGGGGTTGACAAAAATGCAAATTCAAAAGCTCATGCAAATGTTATTCCCTGACTAAATTAGATTGACCGGTGGATTGAAACCAAAAATTAAATGCAACATAATGAAAAGTCAAGGACAGAGTTCAAATCTGGGGGACCTGTGGCTTTCCAGACAAGCAAACCAATGATAAAATCTCCATTGGTATTTTGGACTTGGGCAAGAAGCTGGTGCACAATTCTTAACACACATGAGATCTATAAAAGATTCAAACTCTTTTTGGACGTTCATTGCAAATCTTACTGATAGAAATTCTTTTTTTTTTAGATTATACCTACAACCACCACAATGTTACTTGAAGTTAATTCTATTAAGACTTGTCTTTTCCCACTTATGGTTCTACAGCCTGATTGCTATTAGGGAAAACTCCACAGCGGGGGGAGAGGACAGCAACACTGGGCAGCTGGGCCCGCTCTGCGTCTGCGGAGCTGAAATCACCCAGTCCTAAAGAGAAACCACTGATGGCAAAGGTTGAGAAAATGGTCTCATTCCAGTACTGAAGGGGCAGCAGAAGCACTGTTGTGCAAAGGAAACATTGTCCCGAGGAGCTGAATCATCCCGTGGCGAGCAACCTCACATGAAGCCCATGGGAAGGAGCAGCGAGACCCTCATCCCAGCATGTCTCCAGCTCAGCCCCACCATGGTCACCCCCAGCGAGGGGGAGGCAATCCCGGAGGTGGTTTGGTTGCTCAGCTTACACAATTCGAATGAAATCTTCTCACCCATCTCACAGCGAGAGCTGCTGCACTTGCCTGTGTAAAAGCTCCTAAGGTAGTCACCCCAGACAGCGACAGCACTTTTTCTGCGCCCTTTAATTTGGGATAAGGATCAATTTGGCAGCGCCCCTCAAACGTGTCACCTAACGTAAAGCCCGTTAACGTAAAGCCCTCGAGCAGGGCTAAGAAGTAAAAGCGAGTCTCCCCTTCTTCCCAAAAAGACAAAAGACGTTGAAGCACACAGCCCTTGCGGAGCACACCACATCGCCAGGCATTTAACATAAAAGAAGTGCAAAGCACAGGAAAGGCTCCAGCACATTTCGCACACGCATGAGGTGTGCGATGCTGTCCCTGCAGCTCAGCTGCGACGCCCAGCGCGTCGGCTTGAGGAGCCAGGCTCCTCCACACCAGCAGCAGCTTTCCCTAGGCGCTGCTGCGAGCCCTGCCACGTGCAAGGCTTCCAAAATCCCATGTCGCATCCTCGCTCCCTCAGACACCGAGTGCTCCAATGATGCCAATTACCCTCCGCTTGCCGAAATCGCAGGCCCTCACTTTCCTTGTGAGCACGGCACGAAATTGACCTCTTGAAACGACGCATATGACAAGCTGAAAGATTCTCCAGGACATCTCCAAGAAGGGCTCACAGCCGCCTGCAACATCTCCTCAACCGCCACAACAGACTGACACGGGCTAAAACTAGATTTATTTATCCTTGTTTCAACTCTAATTTACATCGCTGAGATCACATTAAATGTCAAATTCTGGCTGTGACTCTCACATCTTCTGCTGGTGCTGGAAACGGGGACTGCCAGCCCGACACCGCTGCGGTACTGCTCCGGGCTGGAGCGGTGAGGAGGAGATACCGCAAAGCAACATAAAACTTCCCTGGGTTATTTAAATCTTTTTCTCTGCTGGACCGACCTTACAACTTCTACATCCTGAGCAAAATACACCTCCACGCATGACAAGTGTCCCTGAATTTGTCAAGGGCCCAGTTCTGCTTGCTTTGCGCTTCCTTAAATTTCTACTGAAGTCACTGAGGAATCCGGGGGTGCGTGGGACACAGGCTCGTGCTCCAAGAAACGTTCTACCTCCTTTACTTTTAAAGCAAATCAGCAGCGTTCACTCTAAGAAGCGTCTTTCAGGAGAGAAAGTGATGCCTCAGTGAGAGCCGGGATGTCCGTCGCTATTTTACCGAGGGACAGCTGGCAGGAGAGAGCGCTGAGAGCGGGAGCAGTGAAGGGAAGGGTGACTTTTGGCAGGAGGTTTCACCTGGGGGGCTAACGGCGCTCCGGCAGCGCCCGGGGAAGCAGGGCTGCTGTATAATGAGCCCCAAACCGGGATGCCAACGCTCTCGACACCTATCTTTTTTTCAGAAACACTCAGCTCTTCACGCCTGCAGCACAGTCCAATCTCAACGTCGATCCTTTCGGAAAAGTCCTGCCCTCGGTGTCACAGGGAATAACCAGAAAATCAGCCCAACGTGTAATCGCCTTTCGGGGACTGACGGCAAACCCGGTACCAGAATAAAATTATGACTTCAGCGGGGGTTTTTTAGGCCCCTTTTCTCCTAATCCTGAGGCTCTCCGGGTTTGTAGTTTCAAGCCCAGCTCTGCCCTGTGCCCAAACTCCGCCGGCTTCGGGCGCTGAGGGGACGGGCGGCCACCACAACTTGTGCGGTGACCGGAGCGTGTCTGCTTTAAAAAGGGGGGGTCTTTTCTAACATTATGTTATCTAACATTATGTTGAGGCTTTATTTTACAGTGTCCAATAGTGTCACCCTACTGCAGGCACAAAGCGTGATTTTCAGAGCTGCTGTTCCTTAAAATCTGCTTTTGCTATCATTCCATTTTAATATGGCCATATATTACAATATAGAAATGTTCAATACAAGCATGAGTACATATAGACAGAAAGGAAAAATTGTATTTTTACGAACCGTGCAGATGTTGATCATAAATCTAGATAAAGTCCTTTTTCAGAACTTTTGTCAAATTGAATTAGCTTGTGCCATTCAAAACCTCCTATTTTCACACGTGTATCATAGAACATATTTAAAAATAAAATAGCATGTTGACACATAAGTTATTTAACTGTGTATTTGCACTGTCATTGTGCAGTGACTTTGTCTCTGAAGATCTTAATACACTCCTGTGTGTGTTTAAGTCATATATAGACATTGATCATAGAATCACAGAATGGTTTGGGAGGGAAGGGACCTTTAAAGCCCATCTCGTTCCCCCCCCTGCCCTGGGCAGGGCCACCTCCCCCCAGCCCAGGTTGCTCCAAGCCCCGTCCAACCTGGCCTTGAACCCCTCCAGGGATGGGGCAGCCACAGCTTCTCTGGGCAACCTGCCCCAGGGGATCACCACCCTCACAGGCAACAATTTCTCCCTCACATCTCATCTCAATCTCCCCTCTTTCGGTGTAAAACCGTTCCCCCTCATCCCACGGCTCCCCTCCCTGATCCAGAGTCCCCCCCAGCTCTCCTGGAGCCCCTTTAGGCACTGGAAGGGGCTCTGAGGTCTCCCCTTTTTGGCCTTCTCTTCTCCAGGCTGAACCCCCCCAACTCTCCCAGCCTGTCCTCCCAGCAGAGGGGCTCCAGCCCTCCCAGCATCTCCGGGGCCTCCTCTGGCCCCGCTCCAACAGCTCCGTCTCCTTCTGCTGGTGGGACCCCCCGAGCTGGAGGCAGCACTGCAGGGGGGTCTCCCCAGAGCAGAGCGCAGCAGAGGGGTACAGTCCCCTCCCTCGGTGTGCACGCGTCCCCCTCATCCCCCATCCCAGCTGGCTGCATCCCACATGGGACTGTGGCGGATTGGAGATCCTATGGGCAAATACCACCTCTGAGCCCGGTTTAACCTCCTCAAGGTGAAACTGAGCCACAAGTGCCATAACTACATAAACCACGGTGTTACCCAACACTTGTGAGTATTGATCAGCATTAATTTGCATCAATTACCAGTCCTGAAGAGTGCTATTATTTTCAGGGCATGAGGGGAAAAAAGCTAAATCAGGAGATTGAGTGATTTGTTTGAAGTTAAAGAGGAAATCTGGGGAAGAATTGGAAGCAGGACCTGGATTTCCTGCTTCCCACTCCTGTGCTTTAACTGCAGGCACATTGCACCTCCCACTGAAATGAGTAAGAGCAGAAACGTGTGCATCTTTGATCTGATCTCACTTTTTACACCAGAAAGCCCTGAACACACACACACACACACACACACACACAACCCCCTCTGGTGAAGGTCCAAAGCACATCAGAGCAAACATTTCTTTCTCTCTTACCATAGACACAGACTGCAGATTTTTTTAATTCCTTGGATGAAATTAGGCAGCCTGGTTTCATCAAAGATAAATGTGGGTCATGAATGCTGTAGTCTAAATTAGATTATTTTTAAATTCAGTTTAATCATTGAACTGGTACTAGGAAGGATACTTTTCTTTAAACATTGATCTCGGCGTGACTGACTTCCCAAGTAAAGATACCGTCCCGAAAACTAACACATCATTGTCTCTCTTTAACGAGAGGTAGCAACGCTTAGGTTGAGACTCAAAATTAAAAACAAAGAAGCATTTGCCAGTAATTCAGTAAATGCTTGGCTTTGTAAGGGCTTTGTAAGATTTAGATTTGCAGCCTGAAGTCACCAGAGATCAACCTGCTGGGGTCAGTGGACTTGAAAGGGCTGTAAATGAATGATGCAATGCAGTGATTTATGTCTAAATAACAATTAATGGAGTTGTTCTTAGGTATGTCCATGCTCACATTTTTTTGGTGTCCATTCACAGCACTAGCAGAAGGTATCTTTAAAGCACAAGGATTTATTGTTATTTTGGATAAGCTAGAAGTCTCTGGGTAATTTGTTTAGTTTTTGTGAAAACCTGTAACAAGTCATAAGCAATCATAGCTCTTAATTAAGACATGTAATACAACCAAATTTAAAGAGAAGTATATTTGTTTTCCACAAATGATAAGAAAAGTGTTTTTGCAGTATATTTGCTTTCTGTAGAAACACCTTTCTGATCATTTGTGGCCAAGTATATTAGCACCGCGTGTAAGATTATTCTCTTCAATTCCCCAACAGTTAACAGCGGATCGGCAGCAGCGTTCTCTCGCTACCCTACCGAGCCTCGCTCGCAGGCACTTCAGGCAACGGAGCGCTGGTTCCCAATTAGAGGAGCTCATCAGAGGTGAAGTGCGGCACGGCTATGAAATAACAGTCCCTTGCAGAGCTCTGGCTTTGCTGACAGCGCGTGGGAACACGATGAGCTGGAGGCAGCCGGGCTGGTGGCCGAGCCTGCGGGTGTGCTAGCCCAGGACGGGCTCCCGCAGGGGAGGGGAGGGCCGCAGCAGGGACGTTCACACGACTCACGGAGCTTCTGCCTTACCTTTCCGGCAAGGACTGCACTACGCCATAAACAGAAGACTCTTCACCCATGTCTGTGAAACAAACTTTGTTTTATTCACACAAGGCAATGCACACGTATTGCAGACAGGCGGCCAAGTGCATATTCCAATAAAACAGATCCCCTCTTCTTAATACTGCAAACTCTTTAAGACAATTTTCTGTAAGAACTGCGAGACATCTATTAACCAGTACACGTGCACCCGAAACCCCCCTCAAAACAGAAGCGGAACCTTGTTCTGAATTCCAAGTCCAGGCATGCCACCCGTTGGTGGCCAGGTCGCTCGCGGGCCGACCACAAGATGTTACAGTGCCCGTGAGGGGAACAGAGCTGCGAGAGCTCAGAACCTGCCCCAGCTCTATTTCTTTTCCTTCCTTTTTCATTTTCACCAATTCAAAACAGTTTGAGTCAGCTTCATGTAAAATTTAACTGGTAAGAGCCATAAATTCTAAAAAGTTATTCATTCATTCAACAGACACATCACAGTGTTCAACGTAAGCAAGAGTAGTGCCTATTATTTCTTAGAAAAGATGCATAGATTAAAATAACAAAAAAAAATAGCTTCCTATCAGAAAATAATTCCTGTAAGAGATTGCAGCTGCAGCCATGTTCCCCTCAGCTCCCCTCTCTAAGGGACAGCCTTCAAAAGAATTACACTGTTCCACAAGTCCACCAACATCTATGAACAAAACCTAAAGTAAAACAAACACCGAACGTTATTTTTAACATTTACTTGTTACAGAAACAATCTGATCTTTTAACATTGTAATTTCAGTACCAAATTAAATAGACAATGCATTTGTCACATCAAGGCTGTATGAAAGACCACAATTTCTCAAAACACGTCTCTGCACGGTGATTTTACAGACAAATTCAATTGTTGCTTTCAGCTGACTCTAACTTAGACATAATAGGTTGCCAACTCATACTAGAAGAAAATTTATCTAGTATTGATATTTTCAACACCCACGAAACAAATATATTACAATAAAATTCTCATTATAAAGTTGCAGAGATTTCTATGTTAACCATTACGAGTTTATATGAAAAAGCAGAAGTTATCTACCATTGATTCCTGATATAAAACAGTAGGTAGAAACCTAATGTAGAAATCTGAAGTTAGAGAAATCCTTTGGCAGCATGTTCGGTTACAATCAGGCCTTAAAAATAAATATGATAATGTATAGAAGTATGAAGAGAAAAAAACGACCCTATTAACACCAAAACCCTCTAAATACACTAGTTTAATAATAATTAAATTATTTTACACTATCTACAAGTTGCATATCACAGAATTAGGAAAAAAAAAAGACGACAGAATGACAAATCCTGCTTTTATAAAATTTCAGGCTTTAACAGTGTGCATATATGTAGCTGTGTAGAAAATCTCAGACAAATGAGTATATACATTATTTATATTTAATAATTAACTGAACATAATCAAATCACATCTGTCTAGCCATCTCAATTTAAGATACTCAGTATTTCTGCTGGACCAAAGTTTCGAATCCAAAAAAAAATACCTACCTTAATCTCAATTTACTAACCAGCATGGAGAAGCTACGTAAATGCCAGCAAGGTTTAGTTTCACCACATACCAACTTGGAACAAAGTAAACTCTTACAAAAAAAAAAACCCCAACAACCAAACAATAAAAATGTTGAACAGCAGCATTGAAAGTAATTATTCTCCTTAAAGAACGCAAGGAACAAGTTATCAAAATACTTCAGTATTGCAACATGTGTTATTTATACTACGCTACTTGAAGGGGAAGGATAAAGACAAAGTCATGTCAAGAGGAAAGGCAAAAGCTTCCTTCCAATTGCACAAATTTAAATTAAAAAAAAAAACGATTTAAAGAGCAGGTACTGAATACCTTATTGCATAAGGATGAGGCTGCAAATGAATAAGGTCATGATACTAAATAATTAAATCAAATGTAAAAGAAATGGAGGTGGCGCTGAGTGAAGGGTGTCTTTTATTACTCAACAACAGTCTGCAATCTGATACTTCGCATTCAGTAGAGAATTTATACACCAAACGTACTTATTTAGACATTCGGGAGTTTCATGCATTTAATTAAGATGTTTTAATCAGTGATCTACTTCCATTATTTTCCCAATCTAAAGATTACTTCTCATCATAAAATTGTTAAAATAGATATAAACATGACCATGCTAAAGTGAGTAGGTATATAGGAGGAGAATGAAGTGATTTTTTTCAGAGGCTGAAGCAATAAAATAAAGAAATCCCACATTCCTGAAAGATAATTCAGCTCCTCTGCTCCTCTTGTACAAACCCCACCCATTAAAAAAGTGCATCAGGGAAGAAAATCTTAGATTTCTTTTCTTAGCCACCAAATGCTACGCTTCCACAGTTCCCAGGCAATTCCTTTTCTAAAGACACGTCTGTCATTTTTCGATACGCAACCACTCCTTGTATTAAAGGAGGAGCACAATCCCACTCACAAAGCACGTGTATTCTGCCTATACGGATAGTGCATTAAATACACCTGTTCCAAATGGTTAAAGAGTTTCTCCGACTGTAATTGGTATTTAATTAGACATGGAAATGGTGGCAGAGAAAGGAAATCCAAGAGAGGCAAGAACCCCCTGGTCCCATAAAGATGATTCCTGTTCCACTCAGCTCCCCACTGGAAAGGGAACGAGGCAGATTCTCACAGTCTTAAGCTTCAAACATTCTTGAGCCCCTCCTCTACCACAAGGAACCACAATACTCCTTCACTTCTAAATACATCCAAAAAGGAAAAGAAAAGAGATTCTGTAGAAGTTTCTGGCTCAGCACCTTGTATCCACAGAGTGCCCACACAGTCAGCTGGGAGCAGCCCTTGCCTGCCCTCGCAGAGGAGACTTGTGCTTGCAGTACCACCTCCGCCAAAAGACACGAGCGAGTTCTAGCAAGGCTCCACCTGTTTTCTTCAAGAGAAACACATCAGGACGTCTCTGTGGTTTCCCAAAATCTAACAGGCAGCACTGTACAAATCTCATTTCTCACGTTTCTGTAGGTACGCGGTCCTCACTGTCACAATATCAAATCATTTTCTCTTCCCTCTCTCATCTGCCGAGCTCGTGCAGTTGTTCCAATTGTGCGGTGCACATCATCCTGCACAGCTCACTACAGCAGCGCAGAGAGAAGGTGGTGTCTAAGTCAGCAGAGATTCTGTAAAGCCACTTGGATAGTAAGATACCAGAGGAGGCAAGGCATAACAAGAGCAATGCACGACAATGATTAAGCATCCTCAAGTTTTCAGAAACACCTTTAAAAAAAAAATTATTTTTGGACAGTACTTTAAGTTTCACAAGTGGTGTTTCTTGAAACCACTGAAATAAGGGCTCAAAGTAATCTGAAATTAATTTTAAACCATCAGCTAATCTAGTTCAAGCTATCTTTATGCAAATGCTTAACAATCAGGTCTGATGCGTACTTTTACTTGGCATCACCCTAATGCAGTAAGTTGGGTTATTTAAAAGGAAAATGTATTTTGATATCCGTGACAGGTATTCATAGAAATCATTAGGTCAGGCAACCTTTATTCATTAATTGAGAAATACGAGCTGGTTTGTTTTTAAAGGAGAGGCTGTTGATGGTAATTTGTTTGTTGCTGTAGAACGGAATGAGCAGGAACTGCCATGGGATAACCTGGTCCTTGAGGCAAACTCGACGTGTTGTTCTGGTACGCCGACATATCCACTGACATCCCCATCTGCTGCTGGGTGTAAGCAGCTGCGCTGGCAGCCGACGGAAGGCCAGGGGTCTGGTTCACGTACGTCTGGTTTAACACAGAATCCGGTCCTGGGCTGTAACAAAACAAACCAAATCTAATTCTGACAAGTTCACGTCTATTTATCTCATAAGCAGATTTGCAAATAAGAATATTGCTTAGTCCAAAAGCGATCTGTGTGTTTTCAAAATGATCAAACAGTATCACGTGCCATTGTACATATCCCAAGAACACACAACCTCTAGACAAAGTATTAAGATTACCATCAAGAAGAAAGTGATTTAATAGTTTGCCGAAGCGATACCTTAAATACGCAGCTTGAGCTGGCTGAGTTGCTCCAGAAGAATTCATACTTTGAGGCAGAGACCTCAACTGCCCCATCTGATCCGGTCCGAGACTATAACCTGGGGAAATGGTGACTTGGTGAACACCCTGGATCATGTAGTTTCCACTAGGTGGCTGTACGGGATATGACTGTAAATAATAATAAAAAAAAACATTGTATACCTTTTATTTTCAATTAAGTAGCAGCAAATATGGCACAGAACACCACTACAATGAACAAATATGTTAGGGTTCAAAAGCTGAATGAACATCCCTTGATTTTTCCAACAAGGTTCTAAAACCAAAACATGTAACTTCTCGTAACACGCTTTACATAGGCATCCTTTATTTCATCAGAAACGCACTGTTAACAAGGTCAGTGCTTAATATCTGAAAGAAGTACATGACACAAAAGGTTCAAGACCTCTGGCTCTCCCAGAAACCTTATTTCTTTTACTCTAATTTGCCTCGTCTTTAAGATGTTCATTCCTTACATGCTTTGAGGCACAGACTTGAGCTGGAAGATGGGCACCATACAAGATTTGTTATTTAACACATTTTGGAAATTAAAACACAAGAATATTTTAAGACTATAACACAAAACAAAAGGAAAACCTTTATTCAGGTTTAAGATAATGCAAGTCTTTACCTAAAACTCAGAGAGAAGAGGTTGTATAACATGCTTAGTCTACAGAGGTCTATGCTGCTCGCCGGTTTTGCGCTAAGCTCAGCGTGGTTAGCATTATCTGGTATTTTTCACCACTGGAAGCTGGAAGCATGCATCTTGGAAGAAACAGTAAACTCCAGTTGCCTTTTGGCTTAAATTACTTTTTAACCTCCAAGTATAATGAATTTTCCATCGCTACCAGCAGTTAAGGACATGAAATTACTTTTAACTGACATATTTTCAGATCTAGCAGTTGCTATGGCAACTATTCTTTTCCCACTGAACAATTAACATTAAAGTAAAATTCACTTAAAGTAAAATCACTCATTTGATGCTTTCCCCAAAAAGTATCTTTAAAAAAATATCTCTTTCTCCTCCATTTTTGTTTCCTTAAAACATCAATATGGCACATTAGACATACTGTAAAACAGTTATGAGCAACTACACCCCCTAATACAACATGTTCGTTTCTTAAGAACAAAAAGAGAGCTAAAACCAGACTAGTGTTTCTACATTTAGAAAAAGTACACCGCACTCATGATTAATGCACTAATATTAAAGTTCACTCACATCCCTCCTATTAGATAAGAGGGTAACGTTTTACTTTAAGGCTGAGGACATGACTAACAGCAAGAATATCCACCAAGCTGCTGAAACACACAATTCTAAGGGTAAAAAAATTAATCAGGGAAGGAATCTTTTAGTATTTTCAAAAGAGTATCTTTCTGTTAAGTAGAGCAAAATTAACAACCATACCTTATTGTACAAGCAGGTAACTGCAAATTGAAGCACTCTGTTCTACTGCGTAAACGATATTTTATTCTAAAGGCTATAAAAAGTCACCAGGCAATGTCAGATTGTTCGTAGGCTAGCAAGCAAGCGTACACTTCATTTTTGCTGTCATCTTTTTAAATAGAAATCTATATTAGGAAAGTCTCTATTTCCAGAAAGGGATACTGACCTGCACTGAAACACCAGAAGATGTAGGTGGGTATTGTGCAGGATGGTGGAGTTTTGAGTAGGCTGAATACATCGGTGTTTCATTCATCAGTTTGTTATAGAGCTCCAGAGCTTCTAGAACTTTCACATTCAATTCCGATAATTCCGAATGTTTTCTGTTTCAAAACAAATATATGCAAACACTGTTTCTCTAACAACTCGTGTTAGATGGTAAAAGAGCAGTTCATTAAGCAGTTCTGAATATGCAAGAAAAAAAATACACCTTAAAACGAGGATGGTCAATTTCTTACACATTTATATTCTAAAATTGCCATTCTGTTTCTTACACCCCTCTGTTTCTTACACCAACGGGACCGGAAGGAGAGTCCAAGTGGTGAACAACTATTCTTCCCTAGCTGCAACAAGGTAAGCAACTCCACAGGTGTTAGTTTTCTTTGCACCTTCAAACGTCCCTAGAAGTCTCAGGGGGAAGAGGTGAAGAGAGCGCTGAAGAGATTTTTCCTGTCATGGAGGACAGAGAGCAGCAGAGTGAAAATACCAAGCTCTAGACAGAGCGCAAAGGCTACAGCCAAAAAGCGCTAATATCAAATGCACCCAGTAACCTATGCAGTGCGTTCTGGAGAGCAGCAATCAAATCTTAGTACACACACTGGGACCTCGGTACCTAAGTGTTAAAAAATAAAGGTAGAATTGTCAAAATTTCTCTCTCGCAAGATTTTCTAGCTTGGGAAATGAAAGAGAAAGAACCAAAAAAAATAGTTAAATACAACTGCACAGTTTAAAGTAAATCATAATAAATAATGCAGAAGCTCCGTTATGGCTCACCTATCTATCTCTTCTAGTTTTTCATCTATCATTGGACCCATCTGTTGACAAATATCTGTGAAGACAAAAGTGTCAAGCTAGTTAATATCTTGCACAATTAAAAGTTTAAATGCAGCCAAAAAATACTTTATCCAAGTACGCTACAATAGCACACAGAACTGGAGAGCGCACCGAGTTATCATGTGCGTCCCATTCCTCCAACCCGAAGAGACAGGAAAAATACTTTGGTTGTTCTGCTTTGTCATCCTCTCCCCTCTTTCCTTCTACCCTCTCAAACAAAAGACTACCGATAAAAAGATGGAAAGTTTGGTGTTTCTGCTTGCACTGTGCAACACCTATAACTGTCATCTCCTACCGGAATATCCAACCTAGACTGCCTAGGAATCTATCTACGTCTGTTGTACTGCACAGGTTCCTTTACCTTCCCTTTCCCCCCCCCAGGAACTCTGCTTTTTTAATGTACGCTCAATTGTTCTTACACACCTTGAACTAATTGGCTCTTAAGTGAACTGAATTTCCCCTCCCCTCCTAGCCAGCAGTACTTTGAGAAATTTTGACACAAAATTAATCGCTTATTTCAAGCAGAGTCTTTATGTGCGGATGGATCTTGCAAAGATGAGGCATTGTATGCTAGCTGCAAGTTATGCAAAGTACTCTGCTAAACATGGAGTTGGCTTGGCAACTATTAGAAAATTTAGAGTTATACGTACAGCCCCACACTCCCACTGTGAAATAAGCTATTCTACAGCACACTATTAGTACAGACCACGGTTCTCTAAGCTTAAAATAAATGCAACAGAATTACCAGCTCAATCCACAACAGGTAATTGCGACAAGAAATACAAAAACTGACTAACAGTGCTCAAAGTACCTTCTGAGTCTAGAAGATCTGGAGAATCAAGCTTTAAATCTGTAGGATCTATACTCTGAAGTACCTGCAGAGTTTTATCCATTTTATCCTGAAAGGTGAAGAGAGGATTAAGAACAACTATTTTTGAAGCATGGCAGAGACTGTTTTAATTTTCAAATGAGAAAAAAGTTCTTTATAGAAAAACAACTATCTGCTAACATTCAGTAACAAAAGAATGTTGCAACCAATGTAAAATTTCAGCAATTTTTTACATTGAAAGTGACTGCATACCTCATCTATATAAACCGGCTCAGGTTCTGCTTTCTTAATTTCTTCTGTAGTATCCTCAGGAACAGAATTTTGATCCACAGTTGCTGAAAGAACAAACATTAGTTTCTTTTCTGCAGCTGTGTTTCTACGCTAACTTAAAATACACTTTTTCTCCTTGCTTGCCACCAGACCTTTAAATGAGAGAGAAATTTGAATAAGTACTTTAAGCAGCGACGCACCTAGCTGCTGGAGAAGGGAAAATGGGTTTGCCTAGAAAACGTTCTGCCAAGCTGCTTCCTTCGGGCTGTTAGCCCGACTATGAACCTAGGCCCAGCAAGGGAAAGACTCTTGAGTCATACTAGCATCTAAAACCACCTCCAACACACGTACAGTTACTTTAAGCCAAGTCGTAAGTGTTAACATTTATTTTGGTATCATGAGCACGAATAAAGCGAACAGTGTGACACTTACAAACCACTGACACGGGTATGAGTGTTATTCTACACTAGGTATGATGTCTGAGAAGAGACTTTGACATTTTAAATGGCAAGTTACTGGATTCATATGTAATATGTTACCGCCAAAGAATTATGTTAAATTGAACCGAATTTCTGTAACAGGAAACAGGTAACACCTCAGAAGAGAATCAGAAGATAGAAATCGTTGAAGTGAGCTACACCGGTGGCATATGCTTGCCTGTTTGAAACAAGGGCAGGATTTCTCTTTCAATTGTTTCCTTGGGCTGATTTCAGGAAATTATTTTGCTGATGGGCTAACTAGTAGTTTCCCCCATAAGCCCACCTTTCTAAAATAACCTGCCAGCTTTCAGCAGCTAACTTACCTGCCTCAGGTTCCACATTTAAGTCAGAAGTCACAAAATTAGACGGAAACAGTCCTACTCCTCTATGATTTTCACCCTTCCACCAATTGGTGTCACTGGGGAAATAAAGATGTATTACAAAACTCTGAACATTAACGCTAGTGTCAGCAATGTATTTTGGACTTTTGACAGAAAACTTGTGACATCTAATACGTTTCCCTGTGTATCCAATAACAAAGGCAAAGGAGAACATTTGCAGAGATCAGCAGCAAAGCCAAAGGAGCTGTTAAAGGGCAGAGGGGTGAGGAGGAGAAGAGGAGGGATCAGGGAAAGTAAAATCATTCCATAGCAATCACTCAAAATTTAACACAACTCTTCAATTCATTAGATTGATTAGATGATAGCCCATTATAGCTTCACCTAAAAGTTTACAAGACGTACACAAGCGGGGACTAACATTAGAAATATAATTGACCTGTCACAGTCTATTAAATTAGAACAGCGTTAGCAGGGAAGAAGTTGTGCTTCTTAGCTATCATTGGGGCAACGGTGATAACAACAACAATTATCTTAAGTATTTTTTCTTCAGTTTTATTCTTAGCAAATGTGATGCTTGATAGCCAGAGATTTAACAATTTCTGGAAGTAGCTGAAATTTAGAACTGTAATGTGTATGTATATTCTTACGACATATGTTATAACCAGCTAACATTTATCTTGAAAACTACAAACAAATCGGACCTACACCCCCCCATGAAATACCCAACATAATACAGTGAGGTTCTCCCTGCACCAAAAATGACTGAGGTCAAAAACTTGGGATATGGAAAGAACAGTGGAAGATAAAGGGATTTGAGGGAGGCCAGAGTGACAATATACATTTCTGTGAGGAAAAGCAGCATCAGAGGAAAAAATTGCTATCCTAAGAAAACAATAGTTCTGGAATAAAGGCACCTTCGTTGGAGCATATTATACCTGTCATCCAAAACAAAAATAATTTCTCCACTTTTAAAGGTGAGCTCATTGTCCTCGACAGCTTCAAAGTCATACAGAGCTCGCACCTTCCTCGAGTTCTGAGTGTTTTGCTGAATTTCTGCAGATGGGTACAAGGATTTAGTTTCCATTTGTTGCTGTTTCTGCTCTTGCAAAGACAATTCGATAGCTACAGTTAGGGAAGGGGGAAAAAAATAAGAAAAGGTTTTTATATTTTATCCCTGTATACAAAGGCAGTTTGCTTTCCTAATAAAAAAAAGAAAAGTATTTATTGCTATATTATAAATATGGTCCCTATCTGCTTCGCTAATATTTTACATTTAAAATCTTTGCTCCAAACTACTAGCTGTATTTCCCATTTCAACAGCTTTACTCTGCCCTGCAACCGGATTAAAAGTCAAGACATGATCACACACGAGTTATGAAACATTTAAAAAACCCTCTGCTTTTCATGGTACAGGCCACTACTTGAAGCAGTGCACATACTGCTAATGTCAGTAGTATCGTTAGCACGATCAGAAATACTGATAAATTTTTCACTATGACATCTGAACAACAGTAACTATACCCAAGAAAGAGGAGAAAGAATAACGAAGGCTAAAATAAAACATGTGAGTGCAGAAGGGAAAAGACCAAGCTCTCTGGAGAGAAAACAGTCACAAAACAACGTTAATGGCTATGTGATGGGGAAGAATACATCTTACCCCAAATCCTCATCCATGTAGAAAACACCTTGAATGACACAGTATGCTAATTCCCAACCTGCTGTGCCCTTGCTTTCCATTTCATGCAGCAGAAGAGAGTACAACTTCCTATTTCCGTGCATTTTAACAAAACTTCTAGAGCACAAAATCTAACCCAAGCCTGTGACTAGCAATTTACCTTTAGCTATATCTTCATCTTCTTTGTTTTTACTTAATGATGAACCATTCTTAGCAGCATTTGTGGCAGCCTGCAAATGTATTAACAACACAGTAAGTTAAAGTTATAAAGGAAAAAGAAAACTCTGTAATTATATACTTAAAAAAATTAGTAGTAAGTTGTTCCTGGTGAGCTGCCCTACTATAGCATTTCATTGCTAAATCAAGACGACCTTCTAGAAGAAAAAGATACTACTCTTCAGAATCTCAGCCGGTTTCTATTTTGTTTTCAGCAAGGAACAAAGTAAAATAAATAATCAGATCTAACTGAAATAACTGATCTAATTTAAAACATTATTTTGCTCTCGTTTAATAAAGTGAGACTACTCGTTTAAATGACTGCTCTTTCCACCTCTGTCCTCCAGTCCTCCACCCCTCCCTTCAAAAGGGAAGAAAAGCTCTTTGGAGTCCTACGTCTGCGAAGACCCAAGTTATTAAGCAGCAGCTGGACTTGCTGAAAAGGGAGAGATCTCTCTGTATCAGAGTAAAAAGCCACCCTCCATCTCTGCTGGCGGGACCACGGGAAGGAAGAGCAAACCTACATCAAGTTGGGAGCTGCTGACTTAAATAACACAAGTCTCCACAACAGCATTGTGAAACAGTTCTTACAGTTTTCATTCCGACAAGGAAGTCTTCCTGCACACACAAGGAATGAAGAATCTAGTTTCAGACACTAGCCGTGTCTAGAACTTATCAACAGTCCTTGAAACAACGCTGTACAAGGGTACCAAATAACGAGAACCTCAGCTTTGCTTGTTTGAAGTGAAGTGCATGAGGTAAAAACATCAAGATGTCATTTTATATGTATTTGTAGGAAAGGAAGCATAATTGGTTGCCAGTACTCTAGATCTTCCATGTTTCTGCCATATGTTTTAACACATATCCTAGATTTAGAAGTGAAAACATCTTTGTGGGGGAAGGAAAGATTGTAAAAGTAAAAAACCCCTCCATGTTTAATACAGAGAAAAGTAAACTTCATGTAAGGAATACGTAATAGAAGCTGCAGTTCTAATTTTGAGGACTGATCTTCACCTGACTCATAATTAACATGAAAATAATTAGAAGCATCAATAATAAAGCATAGAAAAAAAAAAAATCACCTGTCATCACATCTGCCAGCTAGGGGATTAGGCATAATACACCACCAGAAGTAAAACACAAAGGGTGAGGTCAGGGATTGAAGCACCCCACCTACTGCAGAGCCAGGACAAATCCTGACACGGACAGGTAACAGCACGAACAAGAAATAGGGACTGGGAAAAGGAATGCATTGCACAGATCATCTTCAAAAATGTCTCAATTCCAGATACTGCCCTTTGTTATGTGAGACTGTGAAGAAACACGAAGGTATGTGCTCCAAGTCAGCAATTAGAACCGTGAAACACCAAGTACAAAGTGTGGGTGTAGAATTGCTTTGATTTAAGGCGGTGACAGCTCAATGAAGCTCTAAAAATGATCAGAAGAAAAGAAGGATCTAAAATGAAACAACCCATAAGGGCATAATGAAATAGCCTTTAGTCTGTTCTTATTTGTCTTAGAAAGGCAAGGACAGAAAAGTAGAATGAACAGAAGTGAACCTCAGCATATGGAGGCAACCAAACGAGAACAAGGACCACACCCTCCTCTGATCGAAAGCAAGAAAGATTTAATTTGGACAGCTTTTCAGTTTGTTCGCTGCCAGGAACAGTCAACCTAACAGTATCATGTATCCCAAATCAGCTTTTACCTGTGATGCAGCTGCAGGAAAAGTTACACCTTCTTCTTTTAAAGATTTAATAGTTGCAGATATTAAGCTACACTGCGGGTCTTTCTGAAATTCTTCCGACCACTCCACCATTAGAGTTTTTAGTTTTTCACAAACTTTTGGATGAGCCTAGAAGACAAAATTGCATAGAAAGGGATGCTTTTACCTCAAAAGGAGTAGAAACAGTTGTTCCCTCTCAGTAAAACTTTGTTACCAAAACTATTTTACTATAAATATCCTTAATATTTAATAATTGTCTTGATTAAGAAAATTTGGAAAAGACAGCCCAGAATATATTGTCTTTTATACAATGATTCTGATATCACGGATAGCACGCTTAGCTTCTGGAGCATCACCCTTTCGTCGGGAAGCAGGCATAGCCCTTTCCAACACCATTACTCCACTGCAGCAACAGACTGCAGGTAGTTCAGATTTCCCTGATTCTACCAAACAACTGGTTATTTTAAATCAGGGCTCCTTCAACCCTTACAGCAATCCTCCGAGGCAGATTCCCTCGCACAGCCAAAGCTTAGATCTTGCAGGCAGCCCACCTACCTATACTGCTGTTATTTTAGTGAAGTCCGTTTTAGGGGGTTAAGGAACGGTTAAGGAAAAAAGACTGACAAACTTTGACTTTTGAGATGTCTCCACCTCAACAGTTTTGGAGAGATTCAGGCCATCTACTACACTTACCCCAACTCTTCTGCACCTCTACATTAGTTACCCTCCATTTTACCACAATTTTCTCTTCATTAGTTCTAATTTGTATTGTTATTCCCCTCCCATCCACGTAAGTTGGTCTAATAGAAGACGCTGTCTTTCCCTACAAGACAATAGCCCTTCACTACCTTTTATGAGCTCTGCTGTCTTCTTCTCAGATGCCAGAACACACTTCTCCCTGTTCACTTCTCAAAAACCGATCTCTGTACCATCTCTGCATACACATACATATATACACGTCTCCTTGGTTCAGATTCTCTCACAAAAAGGAATTACGCAATATGTACAGTGTCACCCAGCTCGTGGGACCGTTTATACTATTAGCTCCCAAATTAGGACCTGGGGTGCAGGGACACAGTCTGGTAAAGGACGACATTTTCTTGCAATGGGGGCAAACCAAGATCAAGTTCATGCTCTGCCTCCCACATTCTTCTCTAGCCTCTTGCACAGAAGAGCCTCTACAGCTCCCCTTCCTCCACCCTCATCCACAGGATTTACGGCTACTCTAGATCTACGTAGGACCGCTGATTTCACTCAACACTGCAAATTTTATGTGCCAACAACCTCACCCAAAGTGATAATCCACTTTCAGAAAAGCATCACTCTACTGTATGGTTGAAGAATACCCTTCAGAGTATACCTCAGTCACATTAAACATCAGCTGCTGTTACTCTTGCAATACCCTTAAAAAGATTATTGGAGCAAAAAAGAACAACGCTTCAATAGAGCAGCTAATACATGCTGCAATACCCTTAAAAAGATTACTGGAGCAAAAAAGAACGCTTCAATAGAGCAGCTAATACATGGGAAGGTCATGCCAACGCTATGAGGGTAAAACATGGACCAAAGCACTTCAGACTCCATACGCTTTCCGGTTTTGTTGACAGTTGATGAAGAGACTACAGTTTGAACCCAAAGGATCCTAACTAGTGTCCGGTTACCTGCTGGGGAGTAAGGGTTCTGGGGCTGCTGGGCTCACCCACATCTGCTGCGTTTGGCTTGCCTGGGTAAGAGCCTGGGGCTGCACAACTGCAGCGCGCGGCCAACATCTCTCGTTTGAGTGCAGTTCAGATCACACTGGAAGCCTGTGCCTCACACGTAAACATATGCTGAACAGCAAGAACGTTGACAAGTTCGGGCTCATGCATTTAACCGAAAGAAGAGATGTAGCTTGACAGGCTCAGCGTCAGCACAAAGACATTTGTTACACTTGTCTGAACTAACTTTCTTTTGGAGAAAAGGGAGAAAGTACAATTTTATCAGCCCTCCAAAGGTTATTCCTCCAAGTGGGCCAGGGATGGGGGTAAAATACAAGTATGTCCCAACAACAAAATAAAATATGCTCCAGCAGACCATTCTTCAGTGGGATTAAAGGCTTGTTTTTACATCCACGAGTGCTGTCAGACCATGAAGGTCAATGTTCTATTTCAGAATGGACCATGGCTAATGAGAACAAAGGGGAGGACTTTAAGACCTATTTTTCCACACAAAGCGAGAAACAGAAGAGCTGTGAACTCATTTTGCTTCCCAGCAATTTTATTAGTTTCCTTAATTGCTTTGCTCCACCTCTGATGATTCCAGGCCTCCCATATATTTGGAGACTAACTTCTTTTTAACACATTAGCCATTTTTGTCTTCAACTGGAGCAGTAATTAGGGGAAAGCTGTTGCTGCTTATTCAATTCATTACAACCAGATTTAGATCCCATCGCTGCTTGATCCTGACCACTAAGGTCTTCCTTCCTTGGTTACCTCCTCATTCGGCATTCTGAGAGCGTCTAGAAACTAATAAAGTTGTCTGAAGACTTCATCCTTTTCCTTGTAAAAACATAGTTTAACTTTCTCACCATTTTCCCTTTGCACTTCAGCCCATGAATTTCATTCAAGCCAAATAAAAACTCTCTTCAAGAAAAGCTGCCTTCACCATTATCAAATTAATTGAGCTTAGGAAGAGTCACAGATTTTAATTAAAATTGCTCATGTAATTTTGTAAAAATTTGGAGTAGGTATTATCAGCCTGTCACTCTGTTAATACATTGTATTTTCATAGTAAAAATCAAAGTACCCAAACAGCCAGCAGTATCTGCAATTGCACCCAAACTAGAAAATGCGTATTAACTAGAACATCAGTTGTGCCAATTCTTTGCTATGTTGAGACAAGGCAAAGAAGTTACCAAAATAATCCTCCCCCGGTACTTAAGGTTATAAAAAATTACCTTATTTATTATACTTCGAGCTTCACTAGCAAAATCACGAGAACATACTTCTAAGTGAAATATTTTTCCACAGTTTGATACACAGGCTCCTAAAAGCTGACAACAGAAATACAATTGTGAAAATGTATGACAACAATGAAAATAATCCAATATAAAAGCATCCATAAAGAGTTAAATTTAATCCTCTGTTCAGCATGCACACTCTCACTGACTTCTGCTGAAGATATATAAAGGTATTAATTGATCAGTACACATTTGTAACAGCTGCATTACATAAAAGAATAGACAGTTTATTGAAAATAGTGGTAGTTTACTCACTGTAAGCGCTTGTAAAGCCACATGGGGAACTTTATGGTTTACTCTCTTCATGATGGCTTTAAGGCAATCCTTTGCTCTGAAAAAGAAACAAAGAAACTATTAGGGATAAATGTGACTGACATGATCTGCAGAATGAATGATACCAGATACTCAAGCTGGGTAAGCAAACAAAACTGGGTCGATGGAAAAAAAGTAACCTAACCTAAACTTTTCCCAGAGCTACTCTGGAAAAAATATTTAACAGCTTGTTTGTTCTTAGATGTGTATTGGATTGGAACAGACTCCATTTTTACACTGGCATTTTGTATTAATTTCCATAAAACTGCTGACAGGTCATAAAAGGAGCAATTGCCATTGAGTCAAGCAACTTGATTTGAAATAGACAATGAAAGAAATGTCTACAGAAAAAGAATGAGGAGCAGTGATGATTAAATAAATGGTTATTTTACTGGCTACTGTAAAGGGTCTCTATGGATTTAATTTAAAAACCCTGCTCACAGGTTGTCAGCTCTTGGATCCCGTTTTCAAGACACTAAGGACACAAAGATTTTATAATTTGTTTCAGCAAAATCTGAGATAAGTATAGAATAATGATTAGCACTCTCAATGTTACTCTACTAAGGAGTTTTATGCTTAAAATGAGCATTAACAGCATGCACCAGCTACATGGGCTTAGGCATATGTAAAGCTCCATTATCACTCTTATTTTGAACCCCCTAAAAACATGAAATCTCTACGTAAAGAGCCGATGCAGTATCTTTACAACTAATATCACGTGCAGTACGCTTGAGTTGCTGTATTACCAAAGCACAGAAATGTCTTCGCAAGGCTGCGTTTCTCCACGTCGCCCAGCGATCGCTTCACGCGAGCACAAGTGAAAGTCACTGATGAAAGTACTAGACCCAACACCTACCGTCCCTTCCTATGGCAATGCAGTCCCCTTCCCTTCCCGAGGCTTCAGCAGCCATGCATTGCCCAGATGAAGGAACTGATCTGGCTGAGCAGGTTAGTCTTCAGCCAGATCACTGCCAAGATCAGATTCACCAGGAATCCACCGCACAAGGGGTTAGAGGAAATATCTGACAACCCTCTTCAATGCAAATTCTCTCTCCTGACAATTTAACGTCGTCATGGAATTGCAACCTTGGGCAAAGCTTAAAAAAAAGCCTGTGCAGAAAGGAAACCAAAACTGTTTCACTGTTAATTTGAAAAACAATGTTTGTTGCAAGGTTTCGTTTTGTTTCAAAAGACGTCTGTTGCAATGTATTGAGTGTACAGTAGTGAGAAAGATTTTATGCCACTATATTAAACAAGGTAATAAACTGCATCTAATATTCTCATTTTGGTTTAGAGCACTATTCTGGTTTTGAAACGAATTTTCTAATCATTCCCATATGTTGCACATTTAGTTCACAGTGGAGTTTTGTGCACGCAAATTCATTTCCTTTTGGAAGAAATCTAAGTCAGAAGCTCCTCTGTGCACACCAAATGCGCTCCAACCTCTCCAGGAGCTGTCAGAGGCGGAGCCAGCGACAGGATCTGCAGACAAATTTGCGCCGATGCTGGTGTGGATATTAAGTTTAGGAGAAGAGATTAAACCTGTTGTGAAGCGGGGAAAAAATCCCAAACACCCTGAGCTGCAAACTGAACGGATGCAGTGGCTTCAGTACCCACCGCTCCGGTTTACCACTCCGGCCCTATCGTGCCGAGTTAGCCGGTGAGGTACACCTAGCAAGAGAAGTAGGAGTTTAGTCCTAACATTGAGTATGTTTGGTCACAGTTAATACACAAACAAGCCAACAAAGTCAACATACTTGTTAAGCTATATATATATTTAAGGGTAAGCAACAATATTTATTATTTTCAGAAGATGGGTCCTAGTGAAGGGTGGGAGGGAAGAAAACTACACAAAACTGAACTAAAATATGCAAGCAACAGTGGCAGTTAAAATTCAGAATGTAGGATTTTATTGTATGTACAAAAATATATGTTAAGATTCTACTTTTTTTTTTTTTTGACAATCTTCTCTTCCCTAAAACAAGTGGATTTAAAACAGTCCCCTGTACAAAAAAAAACCAAAACCAAACCCAAACCAAAAAAACCCCCAACAAACGATTTTTAAGAAAGGACTCAAAGGACATTCTACACTTTTTAGTTCCCTTCAGGACTAAAGATTCCCAGATTGAATAGTATAGTAATCTTAAACATTACTTATAACTGACAAAAATTCCAAGATCTCTTAAGAATTCAGCCTACGCACTAATTCAGGTTTACTTCAAAACTTAAAACATCACTCAAAAAGATTACCTTAAAATTCAGCAAATACTTTTGGCCATTATAGGGTCACTGAACTACCACTTATGTTTCAGTGTTACGACTCAGGCTAAACAAATTGATCTGTTTTGATCCCAAATTTTTCCCCTTTTCTCCTCCATCAGTCCCATTGTTCCTAACGAATAAACAGACACATTTCTCATCATAAACCGCTAACTGCCCCAGCTAGACAATTTTCTGCAAAGAAACTAGTTCACTTTTTCCTGCTGGCACACTTGCTTCTCCAAATTCACGCAAGATCATTAAATATGAACAACTTGGTCTACTGTGCAAAACTCCATAAAAATTGGAATGCAGTCAGCATATACAAATTGCTCTACTAGAAATCCTGTTGGAACATTTCTTTCAAAGAGTTTTAAAGCCAACTACATATATTTGTAGAGCTCGCAGAAGTGTCAGATTGGTAGCACTTTTTGCAGAGCTGACTACGCTGAGCATTTTGAGACGCGTTCTCTCTGAAACAGTATTCTTCCTCACATGAACATGAAATTAGATGTTGTAATGCTGAGATACAGCTTACCCGTTAGGAGTACTTCCAACTTTGTCACATATATCCATAATAAGCCCCCAGTCCTCGCTGGTGTTATATTCATTTGTAGCCTTTTCTATAAAGAAAAACAAGATTGATTAGGTGTAATAGCCTATTAAGTCCAGATTCTAGTCAACAAACACCGTCTCAGTCACATACAAAAAAAGACTCCACGTACAAAATACTGAGCAGCAGTGTCTTCTACAGATGAGCACTAATTCTTGCTATCTTGTAGAGCGTTATGTACCAGTTTTCATATGGGAAGAACAGCACTGGACTAACAGATGTGATAAGTATTTAAAAGAGCCAAAAATAGAAACAACTCTTGAAGCGTAATGTTGTAAATGATGAAAAAGAAATGGCTTCTGTCCAGTTTGTTCAGTTACTCCAGGTTTAAGTCACAGCCCTAGTTTAGATTTGCTCAAGGACTTGCGTGCCATTAAATATTTCACATGGATGTTCCAAGAAAAAAAAAAAAGTCTTTAGGACTCTAAAGGAAAACCATCTCTTCATTCAACACACTTTTTAAAATATTTTTCTCTGCTAGATTTTTCAGGAAATCTAAACACCACAGCAAGCGTTGGAAAAAAATAAATGGCATGGAAGAATGAAGAAAGAACACAGAAGCGGCCAAGGAAAACCAGACTGCTCTATCAAAAGAATGTATTCCGAATTAATATCTGCAGCATATCATTCTAAACATTAAGCCTTATCAGTTAATATATTTGTGCTTTCCTTTTAAGTTTTTATTAGAGCCATGTTATTTTACTCACATATAAATATTGCGGTTCTATTAAAATAGCTTATAAGCAGTAAATTAAATATTTTTATACATCGCATTTTCTGCCTTCGGATTTAATTTTAACCTGACAATTTAATATTTTAACTAAATTCAAAGATAAGTGCTTTTAGATTTTTATGTTGCATATAAACCCCAGCAAAATGTACTTCATAATCATGGCAATATCATAATCAGTACTTCTACAGAATTTTACTTTGCCACTAAATCCCTTTGGGACTGAGTGTTTTAAAGACTACTTAGCAGACCGAAGCAGAACAGAACGGTCACTCACTACCAATGTGATGGTGTTCTGCGAGAGCAGCTGTTCCAAAATTACAAGGTTTGCTGACAGCAATACTACAGCAGGATAAACCCCATTTCATGTGTGCAATTAAGCATCTTCTCTGATAATTGGCTTCACTATTTAGTTTTGCAGTCCAAAGTTGCAGCAATACTCGGGCTACCTCAGCAGAACGGCTTCCACAAAGAAAACGCAAGCGTAGCAGCCATCGGTGCCTCTACAGACCTTTTGTTACAGATGGAAAATCAGACCAAAAAGGAGGAATAGAAATTTGCAATTTTGGCCAGAGGTTATCCTCACAAGCTAGACTAACTACTTAGAGGAAGCAAATATTGCACTGAAAGCATGTTCCTACAGCAAAAACCTTCTTAAAACTTACCCAGAAAGGACATAACTGTAAAATTTTATTTTAAGTGCATCAATATTTTTAGGATACTAACACAACATTCATTGTTTGTCCTTGAAAATAAATGAGCATCTGCAATTTCAAACACTTTAACATTCAATTTATTAAAAAAAAAAAGATCAAACTGAAACAACCCCCATATGCACATTTTCTGGATACGTGAACCGTAAGTACTGAACAACCACAAAAGAACAGCATAGTGCAATGTTTGGTGACAGAACTTCAGCCTGGTGTTTCCTATGAAGTTCTGCCAGCTAAAACTGCTTTTTAAAAGTGTCGCCTTGCACGTCTCCATCCCCAGCGGTGTGAATCCCCCCATCAAAACTTGTCAGTCAAATTAATCCGTGTCATCAAGTGACAGCAGGCATCAGCTGTGCACACAAAGCCAGCCCTCCAATGACAAATAGCACCAATGCCTATAAAACAGACTGAGCACATTATTTAATGGCACTGCCTGGTGTCACCCTGAGCTGAAACTTGCCTCCCCTCTGAAATTCCTGCCATAGTTTAGAGATGCCTCTTTCCGCGAGTCCCCCTCTTCCACAGGCAGAGAGGGAGCAGCTAACAGTAAGCAGTAAGAAATGGTGGTAGGTCAACAAAAAGGCATGGAAGCCAAGAAAAATTGAAGTTGTGTTTCACGCCGAGGTCTCCAGAACCGTAAAATGCCACAGTGACCAACGCTGCACCTGGGCTCTTCCCAGTCTCAGCAATGCCCACTGACTCCGGAGGGTGCAAGCTCAGCTGAGACACCAGAGTGCGAAGTGATGAACAAAGCTTACACGTATGAGAAGGGATGCCATCCAGAGGGACCTGGACAGGCTGGAGAGGTGGGCTCATGCCAACCTCAGGCAGTTCAACCAGGCCAAGTGCAAGGTCCTACAGCTGGGTTGGGGCAATCCCAAGCACAAATCCAGGCTGGGTGGGGAATGGCTGGAGAGCAGCCCTGAGGAGAAGGACTTGGGGATGCTGATTGACAAGAAGCTCAGCATGAGCCGGCAATGCACAGTCACAGCCCAGAAAGCCAACCGTATCCTGGGCTGCACCAGAAGAAGTGTGGCCAGCAGGGCGAGGGAGGGGATTCTGCCCCTCTGCTCTGAGAAGACCCCACCTGGAGTGCTGCCTCCAGCTCTGGAGTCCCCAACATAGGAAAGACACGGACCTGTTGGAGCGGGGCCAGAGGAGGGCGATAAAGATGATCAGAGGGTTGGAGCACCTCTCTTATGAGGACAGGCTGAGAGAGTCGGGGGTTGTTCAGCCTGGAGAAGAGAAGGTGCTGGGGAGACTTTATAGCGGCCTTCCAGTACCTAAAGTGGGCCTACAGGAGAAAAAAAAATAACTTTGAGGGTGGTGATCCCCTGGGGCAGGTTGCCCCGAGAAGCTGTGGCTGCCCCATCCCTGGAGGTGTTCAAGGCCAGGTTGGACGGGGCTTGGAGCAACCTGGGCTGGTGGGGGGTGTCCCTGCCCAGGGCAGGGGGGTGGAATGAGATGATCTTCAAGGTCCCTTCCAACCCAAACCATTTTATGATTCTATGACAATACCTATCTGGAGCCTTGCTTCACTGCTTGTGCCCACCCTTATCAAAGCACTCCAGCATCTCAGCTGACCTTGCAGCCTCTGATGGGTGGTACCCATATCTCAGACAGGTATTGTCATACGTATTAGCTTTGTTTATCGTTTCATACGCTCCAAAACCCCAAACCCAAACCTCCAAAC
>NW_009648154.1:550192-556569 GCF_000708025.1 Charadrius vociferus
CTCTCTTTTAAAAAGGGGAAACAAATCAAAACAGGTAATTTACTTTTGGAGAAGTTATTTCAAAAAACATAACTGCACCCGCAAATTACATGTAAGATGCTTTGAGAAGGCACACCTGTCTGACTTGCTAGTAAAAAGCACTCTCTTCTAAAATATCACAGCAAAGAAACAAACTGAAATAGATACTTGGACATAAAAATACATAGGAAATTTAAAACTACTTTGATTGTTTACAAGGCAGTCAAATGCAAGCTTGTAAACTGACCCTGCAGTGTAAACACTGCCAAACCAAGCACCTCACTTCATACATGCTGTCATGCAGATCCGAAAAAAAAGATTCCCTGCAAAAAGTACCAGATAAGGAACAGTGTAAAACAAGTGCAGTGGGGCTCCAGCTCCTTCAGCCTGCCTCTGAGCTCTCCTCCCTCTATGGTGTTGGTTATGTAGACACAAGTGTCACCTCTGTCCTCTACAAAAACTCAAAAGCGCTTGCCAGAGGATATATTGAAGTTCTCCTGGACCCTTAGAGAAATCACGATCAGCTTTGCCTGCCGTGATAGAAGATGTCCCATGCTGCCCTGACCAACTCTTCCCCTGTCAACAGGAAGGCTCAGTGTTTACCAGGCTTCACCAAGAAGTTTTCAACTCCATACCTTCTACACCCTGAAGAACAGCATAGCTACCATAATGCTCAGCACTACTCACTCACAGCTCCCGTGCTTCTCCTCCTCTCCCCCAGCCAGCACGTTCGTACATGGAGGCACGTCAAATGCAAACTCCCTCCTCTTGTATCTCACAGCCTGTTCTCGGAGCAGACATGGTCCCGGGTGAGAATATGAAGGCTGCCCTACGGCAAACTCTTACAACTTTTGAGGTTTTCTTCCCTGCCAGCATGACAAATTTAACAGCATCTGTTTTTTTGCCTAACATGAGCTCCAGCTGAAGAATAATCTTGAAGGATAACTACTTCACAGATGCTGAGACATGGACTTTGATCAGAAGAAACAGATGTGGGAGGATGCATTTTCCAAGATTTTTTCAGTGCTAAGAGAATATAAACTTTAAGAAAATGCTATGACATACTCTGTAGCCCTCCAATTAATGAAGGAACACTAGACTTGAGTTAGTTTGATGGAAATAACAATAAAAGCAAAATATGCTTCTTTTTATTGCTGCTTAGTATATTTTTTAAAAACCCACAAAGAATTAAAAAACCACAGTTAATCATTTTTGACTGGATCAGTTCCCTGATCCGATTGGCCATGCAGCTGCACAAAAAACTATGCCAACGTAAAAGAGGCGATAGCACTAAACTGAGCAGCTGGGAAGGGGATGGGAACTGTTTACTGATACTACTGCCAAAAGAAGAAATGCTTGTCAAGCTACTGCCTCAAAACACTATCACCACCTCTTCCAGAAAAGAAGGTAATGCTTCGCCACAGCATCCTAAAGTCAAGTTTTTCAGGACCCTCCCTCTACCACACAATGTCCAGAAGGAGAGCTGACTCGCCCTTTCCAGCCTAACTGTGCTAGGTCTTCTACTCTTTTTCACAAGAAAGGGGTGGGTAATACACAGAAATAAGACCAAAAGACAGGAAAAAAGAATACTACGAGGACTGCAACTGGGCAACACGTGGCAATCCCCGAAAGCCTCCCCGTTTACATCTCTTCAAACATCAAGTCCTCAGTCTCTAAAGATGCTGGCATAACGTCACAGCGTCCCAGATCTGCATTCATAATTAAGTGTGCTACTGCACGTTCACTCTCACAGGGCCGGAAACGCCACGCGGAGCTGGCAGCATCCATCCCCTGCAGCTTTCCCACACCACCTCTCTCCAGGTGGGCTGCATTTTTGGCATTGCACACCCGGCACTGGGATCCCTCAGGTTTGCAAATGCAAAAGCAACACATCCCATTTCTAACGCAACACTGACAATTCCGCAGATATGTCTAGGGTCTATCTATACTCACAACGGCAAGAAGCAAGGAAAACGGCATGAGCAACCCAGGCAATCTTAAAATACCTATATGAATACAAAGAGGAAGAATAGCAAGAGAATTGCGAGAACCTCACAGCCCCCAGAATTCCCCAAGCACGATAAGAGCACCCCAAAAGTCCTGCAGAAATCTCTGCCAAGGAAACCAACGTGACACTGTGATTCCTACCAAAAGTGTATTGCACTGTTACACAACACAAATCTCTCACTGACCGCTTCTGCTGGAAATCTATATCTCATTTAACATACAGCATTAGCATTTGACACTGACACAGCAAAATCAGCAATCCTGGTCTGATGACAGCCCCACTTCTACGCTGCCTAGTACACATGACCTTCAAACTTACAGAATATTCGTTATTTCAGTCCTGAGCCCCCTTGAGCCAAGCTTGCCAACAATGCCAAATAACATGTCTGTTAAAAAAAATTAAAAATACTAGAACTTACACATTTTTTTCCCACCTGTGTCAATTTTTCTGCTAGGAACAGAGAGAAAACAAGCACTCGAGCTCCA
This sequence comes from Charadrius vociferus, assembly GCF_000708025.1. Classification (NCBI taxonomy): domain Eukaryota; kingdom Metazoa; phylum Chordata; class Aves; order Charadriiformes; family Charadriidae; genus Charadrius; species Charadrius vociferus. The sequence continues at coordinate 552,704 of NW_009648154.1, forward strand.
ACTGAGCAGTTGGTATGGCATTTGCTAAAGGCTGTGGTCACTAAAATAAAAGTTTTCTACAGACTGATTTGCCCCCCAAAGCTACATGAAATAAGATCTTGTTTGCACATGACTATTTCAACTTTTACACAAAGCCATTCTAAGTATGTAAAAAAAGAGTTCATCTGTGAAAAGTGAAAGAAAAAGAATAATTGAGGACTAGTCAAGACTGCTGTTTTTCAGATCAAGCAGAACCACATGGGCGAAAACCAGTAATTTAATTCTACGCACCTTTATTTGTTTACGTTGCCTTTGTATAGCCAAATTAGAAAATTCTAGCTTTGATTTAATTAGCAATTATAGACACGATGACACTACAGTCATATGACTTGCATTTCCAGTAACACTGCATGGTCCTCACTGAAAAGGCAACCCTACTTGTAACGCTCCCAGGTTCCTGCTCATGTCACCGAGTATTATATTCTAAAAAAACCTGATCAAAGTGGAACATTAAAATTACTTTTTGCAATGTAAATCCAGTTCACCAAGACGGCTTTTTGAGATACAATTTTTGCTTAAAAAGCGAGTCTGACATTTTGTTTCATTGAGTCAATTGGCCAATAACCTGAAAAGCAAGCAATTTGTCAGACAATTTGCACACTGCAAGAAAAACACTGAAAAGACTAGGGAGGGATTAACAGAGATTTGTACTCTAGAGCCTGGAAAGCACCAAAATGAAAGTTACCAGCAGTCACATACTATGTAACAAAACATCCCTCATAATATAACTGAAAACAAAAAAGCGAGGCTATGATACATTAAAAAAAAAACAACCAAGGCAGGGGTGGGGGAGCAGACCAGTAATAATCTCAAAAATGAGAAAGAAATGCCATAAAATTGCAAACTCAGAATTTATGAATTTTAATTAGTCAAATCCAGGTAAAGCCACGGACTGAGGACTGGGAAATACAGTCCCCAAATTTAAAGAAGTGGCAAAAAAAGAAACAGCCAAGCAGCTCCCCCAAAAACCCAACTGGCTTGTTCTCAAACTTTAGACCAAATGCTGAAGACAATTATTACAGACTGAGAAACTAAAGGGAAATATGGTAAATTGTAACAGGAAGCAGCTACTCTTCTAGGCAAGGACATCTTATCAAAGACCAATTTAATATCAATTGTCTGTTCAGATTGCAGAGAAACATTCCATAGGATGCCACGTGTAAGTTATTAGCTATGTTATTTGTAGAGTGATTCAAAAAACCACTCTAATAAGGGTGGGGAGAGTTCACTCACCAAATGCCTTAAAAATTGGTCTTGAAATCAATATTAATACATCCTGGCTGACACTGACAGCAAGGCTAAGGGTCTTATAGGGAAGCTAATAGAAAGTTGGAAGGTATCATCAATGAAAGGAAAGGCTAAAACATAACATAAAGGGAAACGTAAACCCTTGAGGACTGGATTAGGTAGAAAAAGATAACAGTAGGACAAAATGAAAATTCACACAGTCAGAGCCAATACAAGATTCTCCTAGAAACGAAGTGCTCAGCGGCTGGAAACAAGAGAATGACAAGTACGCTAAGTTCTAGCAGAAGAGGACACAGGCCACCAAGGCAAGGCAGCCACAAAAAGGCAAATCCAATCCTAGAATGAAACGTGCCAGGTAAACATTTCAGCAACGCACAAGGAAACATGAAATGCTATCATACAAGTTATCAGCAATCCATGATATGGTGTACAATTCTGGCTGCCAGTCAAACTACACAGAAAAAAACTTCCTACTCCCTTGATCACGTCAACAATCTTATGAAAGGAGGCTAACTAAACAAAAGATGAAAGGGAATGGGCTTGTTCGCTATTGAAGGAACAACTAGTTAAGAGATGAAGGTTATTTAAGAGGAAGGAGAACACTGGGAAAACAGCAAGTGCACATGAACTAACTATGAATAGATTTAGACAGCAAATTAAAAAGCTTTTAACACTCTAAAGAACTGAAATTTGGGGTATCCTCTCAATAAGAAAAACAGATGAAAGAAACCACACTCCTCTAAAACACTGCAACTATACACGAAGCAACCAAAGCAGATGCCAAGGAATTAAGACTCTGCACAGCTCTACTGAAAAGCAAACACACGGGTTTTGAACCAAGAAAGCAAAAACAGCTGTGGCAAAGCAAAAGAGTGTTTGTCTACATTTTCCAAAGGTGCCCCAAGGAAAAAGCAGTACTAGATGTATGGTCTGAAGAGAGAGCTGGATCAACCTTTTTGTGCACTGCTAAGAAAAGCGGGGTCCTGTTCTTCCCATTAACCTTTAAGGGCTGTCCTGCTCCTCTTTTTCACTGCCATTTCACAGCCTTTCCTGAGCTTAAGTCACCAAACTTTCAAACTCATCACCTTCACAGATGATACAACTCACCAGCCAAATACTCTCCTCTGGCAGATTACTTTCCTACCAAAAAGAGTTGAATCAGCTTAACAGTGAAACAAAAAAACCCAACAAACAGCTGGGTGAACGGGGCCAGGGAAAAGGATCTTTCCTTTCCAGTAGCATCAGGCCATCAGCTAGGCTCAACTATTTTCTTGGTGTGTACCTTTTTTTCTTTTTTTAGATTAAAAAGGTAAACAAAATGTAAAAAAATAAATCCTGACACATATGCATTAAAAGCGTGAAAAAACACTTGCATAAATACTGCAAGTACAGACCATCCACATTTGAGAACTTGATATTCTGGATGGTCTAATTTACAATGGAATAATAACTTTTTAAAAAGCTCCTAATAGCAAACAGAATTTTTTCCCGGAAAGGGACTGTAAGATTTAGCCTCAATAATCACAAAGTTCCTATTCTGTTGCACTTGTTTAATTGTAATAAGAGCAGTTACACTCAGTATATATAAGGCAAAAGTTAAGAAACTGCAAGTGAACAGACTGCCACTTTTAAAGTACTACAGTCTTGGAGTTCTTAGGTTTGCCAAAGAATTATGCACAGCTGTGAGAGTCCCCAGTTCAAAAAGTCTCCACTTGTGCAAATACATTAGTTAGAGCCATGAGAAAGATAAGTCTGGCAAAACACACATAAAACTTCACAAGGTATTTGAAATAACTGGACAATGCGTAGCTGGTCTGCCAAGTTTCTACTTTCATTTAAACCATAGGTCAGCATTAAAAATTTCATGATGGTTTGTGAAAAGATGAAGAAAAAAGGGAATGGGAATTACACAGACTTTGCAGACACATTAAGAAAACAATGCAACTTATACTCAACAGAAAAGAGACGGTGTGGTAACAGGAGCACTCAGAACAACCTCTTCCATCTGTATACATCCCCAGCCTCAACAAAAATCCCAAGAATGTTGAATTGTTCTCTTACCTAAAATTCCAGTGTAACAAATGTAAATCTGACTCTGGTATCTAGCTTAATTTAATTGCTTTTTCCGGTGCTTTGATTCAGAATGGGCATTGCTCTTTTTTTTTTTTTTTTTAAAAAAAAGCAACCCACAGAACAAGTTTGATGCTCAAGAACGCACAAGGCAGGGCAGAAGCACAGAACAAAACAACTGAGTCATGATCTTCACCCCGTCGAAGGCACCAACTCCAGCTGAAGTTGCCTCATGGTTTCGTAATGGGAAGAAGTGTCCCCTCAGGCTTAACCCGATGCCCCCAATCAGCCTCTAGACGACGCCTTCGCATCACGTAGGGGAAGAGGCATAAAAATGGGTTCCTACTGACATTAACAGAGATAGTTTTCACCCTCGAAGTCTACCCCCAAACGACAAACTTTACCTACCACTTCACTCCACAGACACCCAGTGTACCGAGCAGCCCAGTGTGAAAGGCAGGAGGGAACGAGCCACCTCACAGGCTGTAAAACTTCACACGTTTCAGCAG
>NW_009648154.1:557628-565204 GCF_000708025.1 Charadrius vociferus
CCCAAAGGCCCCTCTCCGGGCACTCCTGTGGGGCTCCCGGCCCTGTGGGCAGCCATCACTGAGACTGGTTTTTGTTTACTATTTAGGCCCTTTCGGAAAAAAAAACCCCACCCAACCTGAAAATCAAGACTTTTTAAGGACTGTAAATTTTATTATGTTCCATCTCACTGCTGTAACACATACTTACTCACCTTCTATCAGATACTAGGAAGTTCTGTTATCTAACCTGGTTGATTTATGAGAAGTGTTCGCTCATTCTGAGTATTAGTAATAGATTCCAGGCCAGGTGTGACGGGGCTCTGAGCGACCTGAGCCAGTTGAAGATGTCCCTGCTGGTTGCAGCGGCGCTGGAATAGATGGCCTTCAAAGGTCCCTTCCCACCCAAACTATGCTATGGTTCTCTAAAGCTTGCAGGAACCTGGGAGCTCCGAGCTGCTCCAGGGCGTACCTGGTCTGAGGAGTAATGTGACTTCAAATGAACTCAGGCCAGGCAGGGGGTGAGTCAGTAGTTTCGTCCCCAGCACCACGTGTTTTTTGGAATACGCACAGTCATACGTTTCAGAGCCGCGTCTCGGGGTAGTCGTGAGCCTTAGTCATCATCGCGGTAGTGTCAGCGCATTAGTCAGAGCCTATTTTTGCCTTCTTTAACAAGAGAACTTGTGGAAAAGTGAGTGTTAGAGTGGCTGTAATCTGTCAGAAGGGCAGGACTTTGAAAGCACTGAGCACAAGATCATTAAAAGATTTCTGTGTGATTCAGTGGTACTTTTCTTCCCACTCATCTCAAATTTATAAGGCCACGTTTTTTTGTCAGCTGTGATACGCAAGTATAAAACTTTAAGGTAAAAGTTTCGCTTACGTGTGTGAAATAATTTTTAGCATATTTTGTAAGGAATTTTAGATTATGTTTTAGATGTATGTATTTTATTTGAAGAACACACTGATGTTTCTTCAAAAATGATAGCAGAGTTCCTTAGATTATGTACTAGAAATTACATTTTATTTGAAGAACACACTGTTTCTTCAAAAATGATAGCAGAGTTCATATTTCTTGAATGTTTTGTACATCAGAAACATTTATTTTAAATCCTCTGTGGCCTACAGTGTCACAGTATTATCAAATGTCCTGTCTTTTTGTTTGATGATGAAATTGCCTTGGCAGATCACTTGCCCGGCTGTGCAGCCAGTCTCGCCTCTCGGAGTTCCTATTGTATTTCCATTCTCCAGGGTTGGAGGCAGTCTGCAGGTGGCACCGTTGTCCCACGTTCACAGGCATCGTTTCCCATCCTGAACTGACTGCTGGAAATGAACTCTCCGTCAGATTTTTTAGGCAAAATGGAGTGCCTTTCCCTCAATCCTAAATTTACTAATTACATTGAAACTTACCATTTCACTTAATGAATCAGACGGAATAAAAATGGCACTAATTTGTTTAATTGCTTCAAAAAGGGAAGGATGAATCAATTTGTACAGAAAAGCAATAAACACTAATGTTGTCTGGCTGAAACAGAAAATTGTAATGAGTTCTGTATAATTCAAGACAATGAGTTTTCTCTTTTATTAACTTCAGCTCCCTTCCCCTCCGCAGCATCACATGTGGTGCAATAATCCCAGCAGCTGCGCATGCGAGCAAATGGATAGCTTCTCCAGTTCTTCAAATCCTGTAACGTTGGTTTTGTCACCTTACTATTCAGTCAAATATCACACATCTACATGTACGTTTGCTGCGGTTTTTATCTGGTCATGGTGGGACAATGCCTCTGAGATCTGCCATACCTCCCAGTGATGAGGGACTGGACAGGACCGCCTCTGCTGCGTCTAAGCTCCTTGGGTTCAAGCAGTCGTGTGGGTTCACAGAAGCCACAAGACCTACAGAACTTCTGCTCTAGGTGACACCACAACCAAAGCCACAGAACATTTGCCAATGGAAAAAACTAATTCCACAGTAAATTATAAAATCCACAGTAATAATAAGACCCAGTAAGAAAAGAAAATATTAGGGCACTGCCAGTTATCCTGAGTCCTGCAGGAACGAACTATTCATCATGAGGACTCCTGGGAAGCACCAGAGAGGAGGACTGAAAAACAGGTATTTTAAAAAAAGTAATTTCTAAACGTATTCTTCCAGACTGCGGATCTGGCAATCTCTTTATCCCCGAGTACTGAGCAGTCCGTGCCCCCGTGTCTCAGACATTTTACCATCATTAGGAGAAGCTGCAGACTCCGGTGTCCCTATCGGTGACGGATCCCTGGGGCTTTGTAGGAAGTCGATGCTTCCCCCTCCTCATCGCCAACTCTGATCTTTTCTCGTTCCTTTCGGAATGCTGTGTTTTAATATTTAATCTCAAGCCTTAACTTTTGTAACATGTTTTAAAGGACAATTGATATTGTCCAAAGCGTTTGCTTTCAGAAAACTTGGGTAACTCTCAGGAAGCTTTTTCCTAGTCCACAGAAGCGGCTTGCTAAAGCTTCTAGCTTTGTTTTGTATCTGACTGGATTCTCTGTATTTCTCCAGCTGCCCTCTAGTTTACTTTGTGGTTTACTGAAATATTTTTTTCCTCTTTATAATGGACTCTCTCCCCTGGTGCTCTGCGTGGGAGTCGTGCAGACAGAGAAACTGATTAAACAGAAAAATGCTGAAAATAATTCTGTATAAAGCATTTCAAGATGTACACGAGGACTCTCTCCCCCTCAGTTCTTCTGCATTTACTGTTAGGTGATGCTTGTGACGAAGGAAGTTGGTGAGAAGCACACTCTTTAAAGTATTAATATTCTGCACTTTTACGTCTCTCTGCTCAGCAGATGAACAGACTTTGTATCTGTCATGCCCTTGCATGAGAAACGATGCTGCATTAAACAAGTGTGGAAAAGCTTGAGCGTTTTTAATAACAAATTTTACTGTACACACAGTCTGATGCCACTTAAATGGAACATACTCTTGCTGTTTGAAGACTTTGATTCATTATTGTTAAGTTTTCTTAGGCTTTTGTTATTCAACTCAGGCACTCGTTTCCTCATAAAAGCATCTCAGACGCTTTTTCATGCGTGGCTATTGCAGCACACTTGGAAACAAGTTGATGTTAAGTGGAATATGTTTACTTCTCTATTCATAGATTTTATTTTCTTTTACCTGTTGTTACACAGTGGGATTCCTCTTTCCTACTTTTGGCTGGAGGGGAGGAGAAAGAGGGAAAGAGATTAGGCAGCCAAAATGGATGCGTCCCACTTTTCCCCACTTCTTTCATGCACAACACCCACCCAGCGTCTAAATCCAGCGGTCACCCAAATGCAGAGAGACAATTTGAGTGGTTAAGGACCTGGTTAATGGACCTTGCCCTGGGGTCTTGGCATCTCCTTCCAAAATTAGCCTGGGACGGTGCAGGGTTGGGCCAGCAGGATGGGTAGATTGTTCTGGAGCAGGCAGAGGACCCGACCCTTAGACACTTCCCCATATGCTGCTCAGCCCCAGTGTAGCTGTTTATATGGGAGTGCTGCGGGTCCTTCAGCCACAGCTCTTGACTCCCTATTTCAAGTAGGGAACTTTACAAAGACGTGTCGAGCGCCGTCTAAGGCCTTGGTCCACAAGTCTTTGGGAGGTGCTTTCCCAGCAGTGTAGGCTTCTGGGGATGCTTGCAGCACTCTGCAGTGGTACGTGAATGCCCAGCGCCTGTAGTGCCTGTGAGAGGGGGGAGCTCAGACAAGAACATGTGGAGCTGGGGCATCACCTCCTTTCTGCTGGGGCTCACCATGGTAGAGTGGCTCCTCTGTGCTGGGGCTCACCGTGGTGGAACAGCTCCTCTGTGCTGGGGCTCACCGTGGTGGAGCAGCTCCTCTGTGCTGGGGCTCATCGTTGTGAAGCAGCTCCTCTATGGTAGGGCTCACCGTGGTGGAGCAGCTCCTCTATGGTAGGGCTCACCGTGGTGGAGCAGCTTCTCTATGGTAGGGCTCACCGTGGTGGAGCAGCTCCTCTGTGCTGGGGCTCACTGTGGTGGAGCAGCTCCTCTGTGCTCAGGCTTGCCATAGTGGAGCAGCTTCTGCCCGTTTGTTGTTCTTTCACGGTGGCACACCAGAGGCAGGTGGACTCGGCTCATTCTGGGACCATCTTTCCTACCCACCCGTCCCCTCCAGCCAGCAGTCGAGAGGAAATGAGTGTTTTGGTGTGTGGGATAAATGCTGCAGGAACCCAGTAAGTTTGCCCCAAAGCAGTGGTTTTGTCCAGTGGTGGATCATGTAGGGAGCTCCTCTGCCCACCCCGGAGACACTAAACCCGGGTCCCAGGTTTTGTCAACCAATTTGCCTGCCTTTGGCACCATATGGCCTCCCGGCCATGTCCCCTTATCTGAATAAATGTACGCCAGGGAGGAATGCGGCTGTCGGGCGATCCCAATTGTTTCACAGTGCAAGCCAAATTTCGGATCAGATGCTTCCTCTCATGAGCTCCAAAGTTCAATGTCCTTTCACTGCCAGCATTTATGCGCTGAATGAAAAATGCCGGTACGCTGCTTTGCATCTCGTTATCCGGTAACAGCGTGCGCCCAGACAGCGTGTAAGCGATTCTTTCTGCAGGGACCAGATTTGGATCTGTCTGCGTCTCCGTCATTGGGATTGCATTCACTGTACTGGGACAACTCTAGCGTTATAGTCCTTCACAATTGGCGTATCCCAAAATACATAATTTTTGAGAATGCCGTATGAGTCTGGCTCGTGCTTTTCAGAGCTGTGGCTGCAAATAGTCAGAACTCAGTGCTGGGTAACAACACTGCACGTTATTTTGGGATACTCATCCTAACACAAGACTGAGTATGCAGACATACCGTGCCTTGAAGCATATAATTAACAAGACAGCCTAGAATATGCAAATGTAGATTTTTAATTAGTTCTGAACACATACAGCCACCTGTATGGATGTTCAAGTAGGGGAGAGGGCAGAGCGCGGCAGCTACACCCCAGACAGTCAGGCGTTGTGTCAGAGACGCCTACACCATCGTGTACTCAGCAATGTATGCTCAGCAATCAGCTGATTTCCCATGACAAAACGTGTCCGGTTTGTGCTGCCAGTCTTGTTCCAGTTCTTCAACAGAAAACCAGAACAAATCAAAATAGAACCACCTCAAAAAGAGACTCGGGAGGTCATGAGACACATTAGCAAGCTCGACAGAATTAACCCCTGCAGGTAACGAGCAACACAGGTTAAAACTGAACGTGTCAAAAAAGTGGATGGAGTGGGAAGTAAAATAAATCAATCAGTTAAACACTGCATTATGCCCTTCAGATATGATTTACAAATCCAGACCAGCTCTCGCCGGCAGGATCCCGAGGGTGACCTCCGCGTAGTCTGCTGAACAGGGCTGTGCGGGAGGTGGCACGGCCGGCTCCGTGCCGCCGGGGCGTACGGCGAGGGCACAGCAACACCCTCAGCAACGCCTCCCTCCTCTCCGCCGGGTCGGGGCTTCGCTCCCCGGCAGAGCCGTGTGCAATATTGTTGGCAATTCAGAGTTTTACCTGAAAAGTGGGACTTCCTCTGCTATTTTAAAGTGTTGCCCCATCAACTCTTCTCCTCTCCTAAATAGTATCAAATACCATTTTCTTCCTAGCGACAAGAGAGTTAAAGTGGGTGATGCTGAAATAAAGAATTGCGCAGTTCTCACCCCAATCCCACCACCTACAGCATATTTAGAAGCGGAGGCACCCGAAGCTCTGCAGTTGGGGACGCCAGGGGAGTCCCTACTCCTGCTCCCTGACCCCTCTGGCCACCAGCAGCTTGCCATTTGGGGTGTTTTCTAGAGAATTTGGCTTCCTTTACGGTTAACTTCCAAATGGTGCCTTTGGGAGTGATCTGGAGCAGAAGCGTCCTTTGTTCCCCAGCATGTGTCCTGCTCACAGTAGGATCCATTTGTACTTCTCCGGGGAGATCTTATTGCGGCCTTCCAGTCCCTAAAGGGGCTCCAGGAGAGCTGGGGAGGGACTTTTTACTGGGGCATGGAGTGATAGGACGAGGGGGAATGGCATCAAACTGGAAGAGGGCAGGTTTAGATTAAACATTAGGACGAAGTTTTTCACTTTAAGGGTGGTGAGGCACTGGCACAGGTTGCCCAGGGAGGTTGTTGAGGCCCCATCCCTGGAGGTGTTCAAGGCCAGGCTGGAGGGGGCCTTGGGCAACCTGGGCTGGTGGGGGGTGTCCCTGCCCATGGCAGGGGGGTTGGAACTCAATGATCTGCAAGGTCCCTTCCAACCGAAACCATTCTGTGATTCTATGATTCTCCCTGTAAGAGCAGAGGTTTGGTACCCAACTGTGAGGCCAGGATGCTCCTGCCCAAGGGTCGCTGACGCTATACGGGCCTGGTTTGCAAATAACACTGCAACCAAGAAGGTTGTCTGAATTTCCCATTTTAACAGTGTCTTTAAGAAAAAGTTTCCTTCGGTTTTCCTTTCTTGCTTTTTTTTTTTTGGAATGTATTTCAAATCTGCCACAGTGTGACTTAAAGGAAATTCCCCAAATTGTAAGGAAACGGCCTCTCCTTGTGCAAACCTGGGCAAGCTCTGTGTCTGATTACGCACTTGTTGGACAAGTACGATAGGATGGGCCCTGCATGGGTGTTTTGTGGCTTCATTCATGTTTATAAACTACTCTGAGATCCTCAGATGAAAAAGGATTTATGAGCACAAAATAATAAGTTGCCAAACTGTTTCTAACCTCATAAACAGATAATTTTAAATTCAAGGAGCCACGGAGGAGGGCAAGATCGCACAAGTGGTCTGGGAACCATCCATCACCCGTCCTGGGAGCTCAAAGTGCAGAATTTCCTCTGTTGCTGTGAACCCAGCTAGCATTTTATCATACATTGAGAAAAGCCTTTCTAAATTTATTTTCTAAGTTTTAAAAATAGAAAACCCATTTGTTTTTAGCTAGCCTCCTCCCTCTTTTGTTTCTTTCTCCGTGCTGTATTCACACGGCATTAGAGCAAAGCTTCCTGTAAATATTAACTGAAATACGGGAAACAATTCAGCTCGGTTTGGCATTGTTCCTTTATGTCACAGAAACTACGGCAAACGTGTTTGTTGTGGGGCCGTTCACCGAAACAGCTCATTCAAACAATTGCAAAGCCGCGCTGGGGTCCCGCGTCCGCACTCCTCCTCCCGCGTACGGCCCTGCGGCCGGAGAGCCACCGTGGGCGTGCAGGCAGCCCGCGAGCCGCTGAGCAGAGCCAGCCCCTGCCGCCAGGCACTGGACCTGGCAAACGATGAACGTGTCGGGGAACTTTATGAGTTATTCATGGGCTATTTTGCAAACAGCGTGGGCTGATCAATAAATAACTGGAGGCAGCAGTGGGTGAATGGGCTGGGCGCATGTGTGACTCGGTAGCCATAAGCTGCTCACCCAGCCATCTCGGGCTTCCGTGTCCTAGGGAGTGCTTGACCTCAGCCCCTCTGATTCACAGAATCACAGAATGGTTTGGGTTGGAAGGGACCTTGAAGATCATCCAGTTCTACCCCCTGCCCTAGGCAGGGACACCTCCCACCAGCCCAGGTTGCTCCAAGCCCCGTCCAACCTGGCCTTGAACACCTCCAGGGATGGGGC
>NW_009648154.1:565540-584245 GCF_000708025.1 Charadrius vociferus
TGCGATCGCACATTGCTGGCTCATGCTGAGCTTCTCGTCAATCAGCACGCCCAGGTCCTTCTCCTCAGGGCTGCTCTCCAGCCATTCCCCATCCAGCCTGGATTTGTGCTGGGGATTGCCCCGACCCACATGTGGGACCTTGCACTTGGCCTTAGTGAACTTCATGAGGTTCAACCCTCCAGCCTGTCCAGGTCCCTCTGGATGGTATGGCTTCAGGGATGCATGTCCCCTCCTGGGCTGATGCTTTCAGGGTTTTTCCTTCTGCAAATGCTGAATTTCGCTTTAGCCCTGAGTAGAGCAAATCTCCAGGTGGAGTGTTTCCCCACAGAGCATTTCAGAGGCTCCTTCCTGCAGGTACAGCAAACCTTCTGCGCTAAGTGGGAGTCCGGCGTGCCTGCAGGGAGGCACCCACCCGTGGCGCTCCTCTCCGGGGCTGAAGGAGGAGGATAGGGAGCCTCCACGTAAGCCGTAGTCCTCCTCGGGTGCTCGGGCCGATGACCAGCAGCAGAGCTCCCTTCCAGAAACAGGCTTTTCACTGTGTGATGGAGGTTGTGCTATTTCATAGTTTAATAGAAAGCAACATAATTACATCTCAATCTAATTAATGAATCCTGATAGGAGTCATTGTAATATTTCCTGTCCCAGAGTTGCACTGCAGTTGGTGTTGGGCGCTCGGTACGGGGCAATGAGTTGGCAAGCCAAGACGGGCCACCCATGGCAAGGCACGCTGCGCACACGCAGGCGCTGCGGCCGAGTGGGGGAAAATGCAAAATAAACAGCGTGGACGGCCATCTGCCACTTCCGAAGCAGCAGCCAACGCTAACACCCCATTAGGACACGGACCAAAAGCACAAATCTGGTGGTTTGGCCACCGGCGATTTTCATTTCTGTACAGAAAAAGCTTCTGGCATTTGTTAAAAAAGAAAAAAAAAAAGAAAAAGGAAGAAGGCCAAGGGATTTGAGGACTTGTTTAAATAATAGAAAGGCTGCTGCTGCCCGTTTTGTTTATGTCATCAAAAAAGGTTACAGCTTTGAACTTGCTCATGGGCAACCACAGCGCTGACTTGGAAATGCAGCAGAGCTGCGACGTTGCTGGTGTGCTCACCTTGCGGGCGCGGAGGCTCTCCCGCGGTGGCTGTGTCCGGGCAGGCTGGTTGCGCACCCCCCATTCCATCTCTGAACCGAGGGCTGCCGACCTCAGAGCTACACAATTGATTGATTTATTTTTTAATATAGAAAAAGGAGAGGGCGAGAATCGCAACATTTCCCTTCCCCAAAGCATTTGATATGCTACAGCCTCCTCCTACGCGTGTGCAGTGTCACTGGAAACGCGATAAAGCGCAAAGCAGGGGTGAGTGTCACCGCCCTGGCTGCAACCCAAGCACATCCTCCTCGTCTGAGACCTCCTCCATGTACCGGCACTAATTAATTGCTTTTTAAAAGCATTTTACTGCATTGTGTAGTATGAAATCCTATGGTGATGCTGTTATAATTCTATAAATCACAAATATTTTCTTATGATAAAGACTTAATTGTCTGTGTACTGAGCTATCCTGTGTTCTCCCAGTTCCAACCTCCAGCTGGTGAGCAGCTCCCAGAAAACGTACTCACGCAGTCCACCTTGTGCTTTACCTTCATTTCTAAATGAGCTGGAATATATATGTAGGATAAATGTGTGTGAAATAGCCCGGTGACATAGCCAGCCCAGTTTCCACAAAATAGTGATTTATCAGGAGTTATTTAATTAACGGAAAAAACATCATTCTTTGGCAGGTCCGGCCAGGCGAGGGTTTCGCCTGCTGCAGTCCTGCGGTGGTGATGAAGCCGGGCCAGGAGAGGGGAGGAAGGTTTCCCCTTGCTGTTGATACAAGAGAGGCTTGTGGATGTGTAAAAGCCTGATCTAGACCTGTTGGCACTGTGTTGAAAACTTCCCATTTAACCACTTCTCATTCACTGCATTTCCCCATCAAATATGGGATGGGTCATCTGAACGCCTTCTCTCCGCCTCTCGCGTCTCCCTCTCTCCCACTCGGGTTGAAACCCAAAGCATTCTGCCTTGCCAGAATCTCAAAAAATGAGTGGAGTGTATAAGTTGAAATACTGTCACATGATTTTTCTTAATGTTTAAGATGTTATTTCATTGCTGCTCCAGAAATAGACCCGCGTGATATTTTCTGCGGGACACAGAGTGGGTTTGGCCGGCCTGGCTCGGGGGGAGCTGGGCTGTATGGGATCCAGCCTGCGTTTACTAACTACCCCAAAATGAACATCATCTTGTCCGAAAGGCTGTGTGTAAAATAGCTCTGTGGTTAAAGCACTACAGGTCCTCTTCTGGTTGCACCCCCACTACTTCAAAGTCCCACTGTGGGCTCCAGCTGAACTCCTCCAGGCTTGCCCTCGGGGCAGGGTCTGGTCCTGCGCACTCGCCAAACCGTGTCGGTGCGTTGTATTGGTGCGTCATGTCAGTGCGCAACCACTGAGCTCACGAGAAAATCATAGAATCATAGAATGGTTTGGGTTGGAAGGGACATTCAAGACCATCCAGTCCCACCCCCTGCCCTGGGCAGGGACACGTCCTACCAGCCCAGGTTGCTCCAAGCCCCGTCCAACCTGGCCTTGAACACCTCCAGGGATGGGGCAGCCACAGCTTCTCGGGGCAACCTGCCCCAGGGGATCACCACCTGCACAGGCAACAATTTGTTCGCAATATCTGATCTAAATCTCTCCCTCTTCCAGTTTGAAGCCATTCCCCCTCATCCTATCACTCCATGCCCTTGTAAAAAGTCCCCCCCCAGCTCTCCTGGAGCTCCTTTAGGCACTGGAAGGGGCTCTGAGGTCTCCCCTTTTTCGCCTTCTCTTCTCCAGGCTGCCCCCCCCCCCCTCTTCCAGTCTCCTTCTGCTGGTGGGACCCCCCGAGCTGGAGGCAGCACTGCAGGGGGGTCTCCCCAGAGCAGAGCGCAGCAGAGGGGCACAACCCCCCCTCGCCCTGCTGGCCACGCTGCTGGGGATGCAGCCCGGGGTGCAGTTGCCCTTCTGGGCTGCGATTGTGCGTTGGTGGCTCATGTTGAGCTTCTCACCCACCAACACCCCCAGGTCCTTCTCCTCAGGGCTGTTCTCCACCCATTACCCATTCAGCCTGGATTTGTGCTGGGGATTGCCCCGACCCACGTGCAGGACCTTGTACTTGGCCAGGTTGAACTCCATGAGGTTGGCATGGGCACACCTCTCCAGCATGTCCAGGTCCCTCTGGATGGCATAAAATGCCGTAACAGCCTGAATGGCTCCATCACTCCTGCTGCTAACTCTGAAACCAGGGCTCAGCAAAGCTTACTGCAACGTCTTGGCACAGGAACGGGACCAACCGAGGGTTTCTCGGGGTTGTTGGTATAATTGCTTTTATTCTTATTATTGCCATTCTTGGTGTTAACATATCACAGAAGGTTGCTGGAAGGACTCCGCTATTACAGTGGGGTTTTCTAGTAGTTTCACTAATGTGCAGGAGTCATTTGTATGATTGACAGTTCAGGCAATAAAGTTCACCTTGTTTCAGCGTGGGTTCATGACGGGACGGGGCTCTGGCTGTGGCCACCAGGCAGGTCCCACCCGGGCCGTCTCCCCAAGCCCAGGAGGAGGGTGGTGCCATGGTCCACAGCTGGGCACCACCGGTGCTTTGGAAAGAGCTGCTCCTTCACGGGGAACGCCTGCTCGGAACATCATCCCGCTCAGAGGGAGCAGACCTTAACCATTGCTGCTTCTTACGTGTTTTAGAGGAAAGAAAGTTAAAAAAGCTGGAGGAATGTCACTGGCTGCATTCTACATCTGTTACATCTCAGAATAATTTATTTTAACCTCTGAAGATAGAAGGGAAAATATTTGAAGGAGATGGAGACTTGCCAGTATTTCCAGTTCATTATAAGCAAAGAACTGTTGCTTATAGCACTTTTTTGGAGCAGAGAGTAGTCTGGTTTTAAATCCCTCAAGCGATGAGGAATCATGTACTCGCCAATGGAATTGTTCTCCAGTAAAGAATTTACTAATTAAAAACCTTTTCATTTTTAAATTCAGTCTAAATTTCCTCCCTTTCCATAAATGTCCTGTCTGCTTTCTGGGGGCATTGCTGGCTGCCCGCCGTCCTCAGCTGGGGTTCACCCGATGTCTCGCCTGGTCTCAGCACACAGGCTCCAACCAACAGCTGCCGTTGTCATGGTCTCCCAAGATGCTCAAATTCTCAAAACGTTGCAGCCCAGAGGCGGAGGTGAGGCCAAGGGATGGCCCAGCGGCGGAGCTGCACCTCGGCCACGCTGGGGACTGGCAGACCACGTCCCACCCGTGCGGTGGGGGACGGTGGCACTGGTGGATGCCACGGAGCAAGGCATGCTCCACGCGAGAGGTGGCAGATGCGGCTCCTTCACAGCCCCCTCGGTGACCGACCCACGCAGCCCCGGTTCCACCAACGACAAAACGCAAATCAGCTATAAATTGCTCTTCTTCCCGCGGCAGATTTTGCCTGCTCACTAGTGCCTCGGGCAGGAGCACCAGCACGGCCCTGGGAAGCCCTGCGCGCACAAAGGCACATTGTCCCCGTTCCGTTTTGCAGGTGAGAGGGGAGTACGGGAGAACGGGACCCGGGGATGGAGGGACTTGCTCAAGCAGGATCATCTCCAGCCGAGCTGTGGGAGGAGATGTCAGCGGGCATGATGACGAGCAGCCAGCAAACTGAATCGAGAAGACCCAGAGACATAAATACTGAGGCAGCTTTGCTTGCAGATGACACCGTATAAGCAGATATGTATGTTAGCAAGATTAAAGTTTAATTAAATTCCTGCGAGATTTTTGGGTCTTCATAAATTTCCTTTGAGCTCTCTGCCAACTAGGATATGCTCGCTGGCTTCGGAATATAAAAGCAAGTGTTGTTGTGTTTTGCAAATATATTTTATAATGCATGCAAGCGCTGACTATGCAAAAGTCTCGCTGGTTTCCACGATTAACAAAATTACAAGAGCACAAAGGGTAGCAGTTCTTCTTGTTTTTGACTATCCTTTAAAAACAAGAGATGGATCAAAGTATCCTGTGATTAAGTTCATTAATCACACCCACATCATGAAAAACCATTGACTCCTCTGAACCCACTTTTCACAGAGGCAGGACGAGAGGAGTTGGCCAGGGTGGATTCTGGTGTGGGTTGGTTGTTTATTTACGCGTTTTTCCCAAATGAGGACCTGGATGGGTTGGCACGGCCGGGGGCAGGGATGTCTCTGGGCGGGAGCAGCCAGGTGGGCGAGCAGCGGCAAACTCCCTGCCCGGCCCGCGGGGATCGGGGTGCAGAAACCGCTCTGCTGCTTTTAGCCCATCTGTGGGTAATCCCCAGAAGTGAGGGGTCAGCGGGCAGGATGGGCACGGAGATGTCTGTCCTGAGCACGGCAGGAGCGGACAGACGGACGGACGGCGATGCACCGGATCCCCCTGCCCTGTTGCGCCGCTCCCGCAGGGTTTGTATCTTCATCGCTTTTCACCCAGCGCTTGTCCTTGTCAACACAGCGACAGCTTATCTAACGTAAAGACCTTTTATCTGGTGTATCGGGTAACTGAGCGCTGCACGAGCCGTGGCGAGAGGGACATGCCGATCATCACCCCCGGGCTCGGTGTCCCCCCCATCACGCTCATTTAAAAGGCTGCTGTAAATGTGCTCTCTCTGGGACCCCGTAGCAATCTCGCTAGACGCACTTGGAAAATTCAACAGCAAACTGTCAGTAACGTTCCCAAGGTTGCAGATAAGCAAGAAAGGGATTTCATGTGAATTCAAGTGAGGACCACAGCTCCGTCCCTACAAGCGGTATCTGACTGCAGAGGTGCGTTTGTGCTTCGAGGGACGGAGGCAACGGAGCTTCCAGCCATCACAGCAACCCACGTAGGACAGAAACGTCACCTGCTATGTTTAGCATAAACCCAGAGCTTTCATAGATGGCTTTTGTAGCCTGACAATTAAGCGGACACTGAGAAGGACGTGTACCTATGAGGGTCCTCCCTGTCGTGCAAACGTAGAGCGACTGCCAAAGATGTCCCAGTATGAACCACACACCCCGGCACAGACCAGGCGCTCACCCGTGCTACATCCCGCCCCTTCTAAAACCAGCCCACGCAGGTGTTTTTTGATGGAATCGTACCTCTCTGCCCCGAGGAGCGGCGGCTTCAGCCTCGGCGGGGCAGGGGCCAGGTCTGCCACTTACGTTGGCTGCAGAGACCCACAGGGGCTGGTGGGGGAGAAGGGGGCAGTTTTCTCCCCCACCCCCCAAAAAACCTTTTAAGCGCTTTACCAATTCTGTGTCTGGCTGATATAGACACACTCTTTTTAATTCTGAGTCACATTGAATTACAAATAATAATAATAGAGCTTGTTTGCTGGTAAATGATGATTTTGGGGTCAAAAAAGCCTGGGTTCTTTTGGGTCCAGCCCCGCCGACGGGGCCGGCAAGGTCCCTGGCAAGGGAGGGCACAGGCGGTGACAGAGCTCGGGGCTGTCTGACCTCGCGGCGGGGGCTGCGGTCTCTGTCCACGCTTAAGATCTGGGGACTTCAGCTGGAAAAGAGATTAAGGTTTACAAGATGGGAAAAGCAAAGTCCAGCTGTCTCTGGGAATGGCCAATAAAGGATATATTGGGAAATGTATAAAAAAGAGAAATATTCTTCCCTTGGTGATTTGCCACCTTGAGCATCCTGCAGTCCAGGGATGGGACCTCCTCACTCTGCGGCTGCACCTGTACTGCTCCGTTCAATAAATGTCCTTCTCCACGAATTAAGCCAGTTTTGAATCCCACAATTTAATAATTTTTGAGAATTAGTGAGTAACTTCCCACAATTGTATGCACTTCTATCATGTGCCCTCTTTGCTGTCTCCCCAGGCGGAGATGTCCCACCTTTTACAATCCCTCTGCCCCGAGCCTTTCGCCATCCTCCTGTCCCTCTGCCTCCCTCTCTGGCGCTGGCGTCCCCGACACGGAGCTGAGCCGGGGTCCCCTGCAGCCCACCGAGAGACGAAGGTGTCCGACACAGAGGCAGGAAAGCTGCTTGCCCAGCAGACACCAGCCCAGGTTGGGCAAGAGAGAACAAGGAAGGGGCGGTTTGACTTTAACCCTTCTTCCAGGGTTTAAGTGCCTAAATCCGGAGCGCCGAGCGCTGTGTGGGATTCGCAGCCCCGAATGTTTTACTGGAATTGAGCTCACCAGGGAGAGAGCTGCGAGTCTCTCGTGCACCGCAGTAAGTGATCTGCTACTGAGACGCTGGAGAAAATACCCGACACGCTTCTCCTCTGGCTGCTTTCTGGAGGGGACCGGGCCCAGCGATTGCCAAGATTGTAAAGACTGTAGTTTTATACACGATAAAAAAAATTCTTTAGCCCACACGCACACATTAAGCCACAGCCAGAGATGAAAACTGGGTGAATTTGTGCCGAACTGAATGCTCTGCACACAGAGGATGAGTTGCTTTCGGTGAGTGGCATTGCACCACCCTGTCTTCCCACTTGATCTGCCATTTACAAGGTGCAAAATAAGCCTTTATATGACACCACTATGGTTTTTTAAATCTAAATTAATGATAGGGCAGGGACTGCAGAGTTTAAATCTCGGTGCAGCATCGAAGGGGTTATCCCGATAAGCCAGCAGCTCCACGTGGAACAAAGCTGGCATTTCAGGGAGAAGACAATGGATTGTATTTTCTGTGTTCATTTCAGTCATCCATTTGGCATTGAGACTGAGGTCACCCACCCAATCGTGCACTGCAGCATCTCTGTTCTAGCTAGCAAGGAGAAGCAAAACAAAGAGGAGCTGAGTCGGCAGGAATCGGATAGCAATCATGGATGGAAAAGTGCTCCGTTAAATGGCTTTTAGATAACGTTGTTGCAGTCCATTTCAGGACACTGTTTAAAATCCTTCTGAATAAGCATTTTCTCTGACACACATCTTAGCACTTTGCACGGCCACTGGTCACACTCAATTCCCGTTTCGCATCCCAAACAATAATTACGAGCTTGGCCTGGTTTTGCAGCCGAATGATATGATTTGCAATGCAGGCATCCGACCACCAGCCAAAAGGACGGAGCGACTGCTACCCATCTGTAAACATTTTCTCTAGCAACATCTTCTTTTCCTTTGAAACATTAAAAAGGTTGCAGATCTAACGCGCGTGCATATGCAGGCATGTGTCTTAAAAAACACGTAACCGGCACGCACACGCACACGTCTTGGTTCAGCCTGAGTTTTGCACCATGCAAAGAAGAGGCTCAGTTTGTCACCCCGTCTTGTTTTCTGGGAAACGTGCTTTAACCATGTCACTAACAACTCAGAAAACTGCGTTCTCTGTCGTATGGCTTTATCCTCAGGGAGGCGGCGCTGCGAGCTCCTCCGCCTTGTCAGCCCAAAGTGCAGACGGTCAAGGACGAGGCGCAATCCTTCTGGCCATGCGACTGCTGCTGGTTAGCAGAGGAGAGCCTGCGCTGGGCTGCCAGGCAGCGCTTCAGTGTTTGTTCCTTGCTTTAGTCTGAAACTAATCGGGTGTGAGCTGGTACGGGACTACTCCAACCCCGTCCTTTTCGGAGCTCGCCCAGGCAGGTGCCTTGGTGCCAGCTGGATGCAGCTGCGCACGCCGAGAAGTGCCCTAAGGTAGGGGATGTCCAGAGACTTCCCGTGAATCCACACCAACCAGCATCACAGGCACTTCTGCAGATGCAGGAGGGTTTGGGATGCGCCTTTCCAAGGCTGTGCTGGTACCCACGGCGGTGCTGCCACACACGCACAGCCGGAACCGTCAGACACAGACAGACAGTGGGTCAGAAAGCGATGGGGACTTCGGAAGTTGTATCAGCTGGTATCTCCAAACCCTCACAGCTGGTTTCTTAAAAAAGCTATTAAAGATGCAGGAAGTCTTCTTCATGCTCCCTGCGTCTAACATCATTTGACTCTTGTCTGGGTTCAGGCAAAGCCAGCCAGGCTGCCTTCGGTCCCCTGTTTCACCGAGGCAGTAAATAATTCAGCTTGAACTTCTGTTATCCTTGTCTTGTAATAGAAGCGAGGATGTTTAGAGTTGGTTGGAAAGGGGAAATCTTTGTTTTATGGGAAAATCTGAATTGTTGATCTTTCGTTCAATTTAGCATCAGAACAAAACCTTGCTCTGTGGGACCTGGAGGGAAATGGACCCGTCCACATCCCGGTCCGCCCTGCCCCTGCCTGCCTGCCAGCCATGGGTCAGGAACAGAGCAATCATAGAATCACAGAATGGTTTAGGTTGGAAAGGGCCTTGAAGATCATCGAGTTCCAACCCCCTGCCCTGGGCAGGGACACCTCCCACCAGCCCAGGTTGCCCAAGGCCACGTCCAGCCTGGCCTTGAACTCCTCCAGGGATGGGGCCTCAGCAACTTCTCTGGGCAACCTCTTCCAGTGCCTCCCCCCCCTTACAGTGAAAAACTTCTTCCTAATGTTTAATCTAACCCTGCCCTCTCCCAGTTTATAGCCATTCCCCCTCGTCCTGTCACTCCATGCCCCAGTAAAAAGTCCTTCCCCAGCTCTCCTGTAGGCCCCCTTTAGGTACTGGAATAAGGTCTCCCCGGAGCCTTCTCTTCCCCAGGCTGAACAGCCCCAACTCTCTCAGCCTCTCCTCATAGCAGAGGTGCTCCCGCCCTCACATCATCCTCGTGGCTCTCCTCTGGACACGCTCCAGCAGGTCCATGTCCTTCTTATGTTGGGGACTCCAGAGCTGGATGCAGTACTCCAGGTGGGGTCTCACCAGAGTGGAGTAGAGGGGCAGAATCCCCTCCCTCGCCCTGCTGCCCACACTTCTTCTGATGCAGCCCAGGATACGGTTGCCCTTCTGGATTGCGATCGCCCATTGCTGGCTCATGTTGAGCTTCTTGTGAATCAGCACCCCCAGGTCCTTCTCCTCAGGGCTGCTCTCCAGCCATTCCCTGCCAAGCCTGGATTTATCCTTGGGATTGCCCCGACCCAGCTGTAGGACCTTGCACTTGGCCTTGTTGAACTGCCTGAGGTTGGCTTGGGCCCACCTCTCCAGCCTGTCCAGGTCCCTCTGGATGGCATCCCTCCCCTCCAATGTGTCTACCTCGCCAAACAGCTTGGTATCATCGGCAAACTTGCTGAGGGTGCGCTCGACCCCACTGTCCACGTCCGCGACAAAGATGTTGAACAGTACAGGTCCCAGTACTGACCCCTGAGGATCGCCACCCATCACTGGTCTCCACTTAGACATCGAGCCGTTGTCTGAAACTCTTTGAGTGAGACCGTCCAGCCAGTTCTTTATCCTCCAAGGGTCCAGCTCCTAGCAAGCTCACTAGGCAGCTGAGGAACTCCGGATCTGTGTACCTCAGCTTGCATGACAGCGCTTTTTGCTCCCCTGAAAAGTTATCAGCAGAGGCTGATTAATCTCAGACCAGTACCCACTACAAATAGGCCCTTAGAGGTGAAGACAGTCACACCAGTTTAGTGAAGATCAGCCCTGTGGCACCACTTATCCTCCTAACAGTCCTACATGTGCTGTGGGACCAGGTGGGATCTCACATGGTACAGCAATACGCAGAGACCTTGTACTCTATCTGTGTGTGATTGTCTGTTTAGTGAGCAATGGGGAGCAGCCCCAGCACAGCCCACACCCCACGCTGGTGCCCTGGTGGCCAAGAAGGCCAATGGCATCCTTGGGTGCAGCAACAAGAGTGTGGCCAGCAGGTGGAGGGAGGCCATCCTCCCCCTCTGCTCTGCCCTGGGGAGGCCACATCTGGAGCACTGTGTCCAGTTCGGGGCTCCCCGGGTCAAGAAGGACAGGGAACTGCTGGAGAGGGTCCAGCAAAGGGCTACGGAGATGCTGAGGGGACTGGAGCATCTCTCTGCTGAGGAAAGGCTGAGGGACGTGGGGCTGTTCAGTCTGGAGGAGAGAAGACTGAGGGGGATCTTTCAGTTTGTCCTTGAATGGTAACAGGCACAAACTTTAACATAGGAAGTTCCATCTAAACATGAGAAGGAACTTTCCTGTGAGGGTGGCAGAGCAGTGGCACAGGCTTCCCAGAGAGGTGGGGGAGTCTCCTTCTCTGGAGACATTCCAAACGCACCTGGACATGTTCCTGTCCAACCTGCTCTGGGCTTTGGGAGAGGGGTTGGACTGGATGATCTCCAGAGGTCCCTTCCAACCCCTGCCAGTCTGGGATTCCGTGGCTCTCCAGCTGTCACGGGTGCGGACGTAGATGCCGGCAACTCTTTCACTTGGGAAATGCAGAGGAGTCCCTAAATTTACAACAAAAGCAAAAAGAGAGCGACCGTGCCGCCTGCCCTGCCTTGCCCTTGCGTCTGCGAAGTGCTGCGGGGGCCCGGGCTGTGCGGGAAGGAGGGGGCTGCGGCGGGGGCCATGCCCTGCTCAGCTCCGGCCAGGGGAGAGCTCTGCACTGCTGGGAGCTTCAGCCGCAGCGAGATGTTGATAAAAAGAGAGCCAGTGAGATTAGAAAGCTTGCTTTAAAACGTGAGGTCTGGAAAAGGTGTTTCCAGTGACTGCACAACGCCCGCTCTTGCAAATCCTCCCCCTGCCTTGCTGGGAGACAAATGTTATTAATCAGCCCTGTAAATTGAAATCCATATTTTTCTCATGAGTTCTGAAACCCATTTAAGGCCTCTAAACAGCTTCTATCAGCTGAAAAAATTGAATTAATTTTATTCCTCTTGCCTAACCATCCTCGGGAGTTCTTTGTCAAGAGCCTTTGGTGGAAAAACAATGGAAACTTGTGCGGCATTTCTGTGCGAAGCCTGCGTGGAAGCACACCGAGCTTTTCTCCTGCTGCGGGTACAATGGCCGGCATTGTCCCACGGCTGTCGTTGGGAGCGACGAGCCAGCCGAGGGCTGAGGAGCTGACCGAGCTACAGCCCCTCCGTTCCAGAGAGATAACTCTTCTTGGGGGGGCGGGGAGGAGGAGAGAATAATCTTTTTGCAATTAATAACAACACTCCACAAAGGTTAGAAAACGTCCCCATGTTAAAAAAAGGATTTTGATGCCTTTGTCCTAACTTACGGTTTTTACAGGCAGTTTAAAGCTGACAGATGGGCAGAGAGACACATATCCAGTCTCACCTCTGTCTCCATCTGAGTTCAGAAAGTGCTGCTTTACACTCAGATATAAGCTTTATTAAATATTGACTCATTCCCTACCATTATTTTCTGCTCCATTATCTCAGTTTCATTAGCATTTACAATTCTTTGCCTTTCTGGGAATTCAGAAGTTGTGTTTTGTCTGCTTGCCTTCCTGCCAATAAATCATGAACGAGCTCCCGGCCAGGGTGCATCACACCAGAAAATAACACTGGTGTTACATTTGCTCGCAGCGCGATGGCATGAGGCTGAACACGGAGATCCCACGTCTTCTGTCTCCCGGTCACTGCGTGTCCTGGGAGCTTCTCTGACGCGCACAGGTACTGGCTGAGTGAGGATCACAAACCTGTGTCCTCTCATTTTCAGTGCGTGGAAAAATTTAGCTTTAAACTGTATTAATTTCTTAAGAAGTGAGACAGATGAGTGAGCACCCTGTGTTTGTAAGCGCCTCTCGTGTGGACATGTTTGAAAGCAGACGCTCTCTGTACTCCATCCCACAGAACAGATGCTCGTGCTGTTTTCTATAACTGGGTTTTGCTCCAAACTGTAGCAAATCATTCAGACTTGCTGTCCGGAGATAATATTCTGAGCTTTGCTAAAAATAAATTGGACTGGGTCCTCAGCAGCCCGTGGTGCCAGGCAGGTTTGCACTCGACCGAGGAGAACAATCCCAGTTTTGCTGAAACAGCGCAGCTTCACCTTTAGAAATGAACAGGATCGTAGAATCACAGAATGGTTTAGGTTGGCAGGGATCTTGAAGATCATCTAGTTCCAACGCCCCACAGGGATCGTGATCCGGCGGGGTGGAGCGGGGTGGCCGGCAGCACCCCTCCTCTGCTGACTGCCTGGAGGCAGAGGGATCCGGGCTTGCCGGGAGAGTTTTCCCAGGAGCAATTCCAGTGCTGATCTGGGGCTGGAGCGCTGCTGGTCTGTGCCAGACTATAGACGGGGGAAGGTGGGGTCCTGTGTGCATCCTTTCCCAACCTCCACCTCAACTGTACGGTGCCACCGAGGGCCACCTGGGTCTGCAGGCGAAAGATGTGTTCCCTCAAACGCGGCTCTCAACCTCTGCAGCCACAGGGTGTCTGCGGAGGTGGAAGATGCTGTGAGACGGAGTCCAGGCAGGACTGATTAAAAAGCTGCTGCAAAAATCAGACCACTTCCACTGTGGTCTTGTGATCTTGCACCCACTCTGCCTACCAGGCGTCCCTCCGTAGGAGAAGGAAAGGGTCACAGACCCCTTGCAGAGGGAAAAATAAGGAAAAAGGAGGAATGAAAAAAAAAAAAGACCACTCTGCCACGGGCTGTCCATTGTCCTCCCTGCTGGTTTTAACAGACGGCAGTAGCACGGACCAGGACCAGGCACAGCGTTTAAGGACAGCATCGGGCTCTGGGTCCCTGTCCAAGCCCTGCCCGTGAGCTGGCCAGGTGGGACGGGCTGACTCCGCACCTCTGCCGTCAACCCAGTCAGTGGGCAGAACACCAGGCGTGGGCCCCACGGAGAAACGGCAAGTGAGTTTGGGGGTCTCACTGCACCTCTCAGAAATCCAGGTCAGTAAAGCGGCAGTGGCAGAAACAGGGCTGTTGTTTGTCATTACTGCAGCTTCTCTGCTCAACGCATCTGCCCAGGCTTCCTCTGAAATCACACTCTGCAGACAAACCCGAGCTCTCGCTCCTGAGCCCCGACCCACTCTCCTGGTGCCACGCTGCCCTCGCACACACACTTACCAATGAACCATAGAATCATAGAATGGTTTGGGTTGGAAGGGACCTTGAAGATCACCCAGTGCCACCCCCTGCCCTGGGCAGGGACACTCACCACCAGCCCAGGTTGCTCCAAGCCCCGTCCAACCTGGCCTTGAACACCTCCAGGGATGGGGCAGCCACAGCTTCTCAGAGCAACCTGCCCCAGGGGCTCACCGCCCTCAAAGGCAAGAATGTCTTCCTAAAATCTTATCTAAATCTCCCCTCTTCCAGTTTAAAGCCGTTCCCCCTCATCCTATCACTCCAGGCCCTTGTAAAAAGTCCCTGCCCAGCTCTCCTGTAGCCCCTTTAGGCATTGGAAGGATGAATGAAGCCTACATATTTTTAAGGAATGAATAGAAAGTCAGAAGAAAGATGCAAAATCATTGAGCTAAATATTTCCACGTGGTACTTCTCCTCAAAGCTGAGAAAAAGCAGTATCATGTACTGGTGGGGTTGCACGTAACCCTCTTGCGTGTTGCTGTGTGTCATCAGATGCTGGGTGCGGGGCTCGCACACAGCTGGCTTTGGGCTCGTCCACAGCCTGGCTTCAGGCTCGTCAGTCCAGTACCACCGGCTGGGAGGTGTCCCACGCCTCGGAAAGACGCAGCGAGACTAAAAGGATCGATTGGTCTTGGAGTAAGCAGGCGTAACTCCATGCACCATCCTGTAGGAGATCCTGGGCGTGATACGCAGTGCTTGCTGCTGGTGGAGGAGTGGTCCTGAGCAGAAACTGGGGGCTGATCTCATCGCTATCGACAGCACAGTTTGCTTTGATGAAGCTGCATCTGATCTATCTACACACACAAGTGTTGGAAGTAAGGCTAAGGACGTCAGCACGGCGAAACCAGAGCATAGCTGCTGGAAGGAAATCAGATTCAAAGTTAATAATTTAATTTGTAGCAGACAGAGAAAAATCAGAGGGCTAATAAGATATGAACCTAATAACTCGGTGTACTGGCACTGAGCATTTCCATCTGTTATCACAAACAGATCTCAGCACAAGATGCAGAAACAGCAATTGTGCGATGAGGCTGTGGACAGGGGCATGCAAAGAGAGAGCAGAAGTCAGGCAGCCATGCCCACTTACGCGGCAGAAGATAGGATCAAAGCTGAGGAGGCTTTAGGTGCTGACATACAGGTGGTTGTAGAACAGATGTCGATATGGTAATTGGTGAGGTCCTTCGGAATGACTGTGAACTTTTCAGCTTCCAGGTGGTTTTTAGATTTGTATTTAATTAATTCTTGAACAAAATACACGCTGTTCTAAGATAACCTACAGTAACGCGAAGGCTAACAGGCCTGACCATTACTTTGCAACTTATTTCTACAATCTGTTGAGGCTAGATAAGGCAGGTTTCTGGTACTCTTAGGAAATTGCTGTAAATAAAAGACTAATAGGCACTGAAGTAGATAGTAGATATGTTGTACAAGGTAAAACACGATGAAGCAAAGTGAAAGTGCCTCTTCTTTAACGGTGGATGTGCATGAGGATAAAGACTATCAAGTATTTATTTGCCATCATTGGGAAATCCCCACAGAAGCTGATTTTCCTTGAGAAGACCGCTCTCAGAAAGCAGCCTATTATTTTTTTTTGCATTTATTACAGAAAAAGTCCTCTGTAGTCTCCTAGGCAAGGTCAGCTGTTCATGCGCTGCAATCAATAATCCCTTCTTAAGTGTACACTGCTCAGCTCTCGCAATGGAGTTTATCGTTGCACTACATCTTTATTATGAATGAACACTACCTTCGCTGCTGCTGAGCTAGGATTTAGCCATTTATTAAAGCCTGATGCTGACCCTCCAGCTTCAAGAACATTAAACCAGATCACCTGGAACTTCACTGAAATGTCAGCTCAGGATCCATCTGGAAATGCTGAGCACTGGCGGAAAATGAGGGCTCATGAAACAATCTTCTTTCCCCTTCAGAGCTTCTTCCAGAGGTAGGTAAGTAGACACTGGTTCAGGGGAATTTAGGGAAGGTGTGGCCCCAAACTTTCGGCTTTGTTTTAACATGGAGGTTTTGGTGACAAACAGAGCTACCAGTTAGCTTCAGTAAATGCTGAGAAGTATTTGTTTCATTCTCCAGTGAAATTCCGCACACGCTCGTGGCACACAGCCCTTGCGGAGCTGCTACGGCCATTAACCCCAGTGCAGACAATGACAGCGCTGGCGGCATCACCCAGCGTGAATCGCCCGGGTGCCTGGGATGAGCCCTGTAAATTATGCATTGTGGAGCTAGTTATTTCATTTAAATAAATAAATGTAAAAATGAAGGTCTTGTTTATTAATTTTTATCCCAGAATAATTTCTTTAGCTTAAGCGCGAGCCAGCTAAGTAGCTTTTTTATTTAGCAGTGCTGCCACACTAATTTTGACATTTGCAAATGTCAACATCCCAGTTACAGACTACAACAAATTGCTGAAAAATCGCCTTGTTCTCTTAAAAGGATTCCTTTCCTTTGCACTACTGCATTGATGTTAAACAGTCGCCGTACGTATGTATGGTTAGTTTCATTAAAAGTTTTGCAAGTCTGGTTTTCAACCAAATATGCCGTATAGCATGAATTAGAGCTGCCCTTGGCTCCATGCCTAAATGTAAGCCAAAGAAGCCCGTTTGCCCTGCAATTATCCTAACCTTTCCCGGGTATGTGTGGCTAGCAGCAGATCCCTGTCCCCGAACGTCTCCCTTTGTCCATGAGGAATTAAAAATGCTGAGATGATTTCCCCTTGATTCAGAAAACTAAGGCTCCTGAGTGCTTCCACGGCGGGAGCTACAGACTGGGAAAATGCTGGGACTCCTTGTATTAGAGTAAGTTTGTCACCGTAGGTAATTATCAGCGACACGCGGGTTTATTTGTAAAGCTGTGTCATGCCTTTCACTTTCCCATATGCAATGTAAAGCAAATAACACATCCCTGCACCACACAACTGTTGTGCCTGGGGTACTTAAGCACCACGTTTCCTGCGGGGCTTGAAAGGCAGCTGAGGGTAACGGTGGGCGATTTCCGATTTGCAGTGCTGAGCCTCCGGCACCTGGGACCCCTTTGGGGTGTCAGTGAGGTCCTGCTCCGCAACGTGAGCCCGGGGAGCGGCGAGCGCCCGGCATAGCTGGCAATCCGCCACTGGGAGAGAGGAGGAGCCGTGGCCAGAGACTGTCTTCAGCACCCCGTACCCTGAACTTCATCTGTTATCTGTGATAGTCTAATGCTCCCTTATCTCACAGCAGGGTTGTGAAGCTTAATTAACTAATTAATCTTTCGAAGAATTGTGATAGTCTTAGATAAAAGGCATCAGGCAAAGCATCTGTTACTATTTCCTTCACTATCGACAATAACATTGTTATTAACTCCCAAGAACTGTCTAGGGTTTTAAAACTGTTTATTTAGGACATTGAAAGAATTGTAGGCTTTTAACAAAGCAGTTGTATGAAATTCTGACCTGTCCCTGGGGTAACACCCTCCCCGGTGCCCATGGAGCGAGAATCCACACTTTCAGCATCGCTCGGGGTCCCGGGCCAAGCCCTGCACTGGCTGGTGTTCCATGGGCAAGGTGCCCCAGTGGCGAGTGAGCCAGGACAGGGTGTGTTGCTCACCATCCCAGTCGTGAACATATTACATCTTTTTTTTGTTTGGTTTTTGGTTTTAATTAGAATGTGCACACTTAATTAGTAGTGGGTTTAGAGCACACACAGAGAAAAGCTTACTGTCGCTTCCTTGAGTTCCGACTGCAGGATTGCGTGTGTTGCAGCAGGTGACCCCCAACACATTGCTTTTGTGGCGGCTTCCTAAGCCGTGCCTCTAGCACAATGGTCATCCTAGCTAACATAAATGAAGAAATGGTCATTTTCTAAACAAGAATGCTTATCTTCTTGCTTCCCTCCCCCCCAAAAATTATCTCCATATCGTTGGTTACCATCTCCTACCAGGCAAAGCCAGAAATGCTCCCGCATCCCAGCAGAAATTCATGGATCCGGCCAAATTCCACTGCGGAGCGCATCGGTATGTTTACTGCTGGCCACTGGCTAACAGTGTTAGTAAAGCATCATGTAGCTTGAATCGTGAGATTTACTGAATTTCCTGAACTGGCTGGCAGCAAAAGGCAGCACTTCACAGAGAATCACTGAAAGCCTTTAATGATGTTTGTAATTTTATCTGTAATTGTGGGGCTGGCACAATGCAAAGCTCCCAAAGCAGGGACAGTCCAAAGGTGGCGATGACCACGAGGAGAAGCAGCGGTAGGTGTGTTGTCGTGAAGGTGAAAGCGGAGTGAAAATCGTTCTTCTCTGGAAGGATTAACTGAATGTTAATATAGGACAGAGGGCTATGGATTGGCAGGGGGTGACAGGAAAGGAATTAGGTCTTGGACTGGAGAATAAAACAGACGTTAAGTGCAACGCAGCAGTCACCAGATGGGTCCACACCATCTCGAGCGGAGCTGCAGAGTTCTCCCCGCGCCGGAGGGAGGTACGATGGTACCGTGCTGCTCCAATGCCGCCCCCGCGCCACGGCCCGGCTTACAGCATCAACGGGGTCCAGGATTGACCACCACGATGCTTAAATGCTGTCGGAGAGACCTTGCAGGGAATGATAAAAGAAATGGGAAATAACACCTGGAGAGCGGGCAGCTTCCATACGCTTGGGAGAAGGATGACCCTCCCCATTATGCCCAGGCGGCCTTGCCTCCATTGCAGATTTGTTTGGGTGGTGTCTCCCTGAACCCGGGGAGATGCACCCTCCTGTGCTTCCCCCTTCAGCACACCGAGATGTGGGGGGCTGTGGGGGCGGCGGGCGGGGCCGCGACTCCCGCCAAAGCCCTTCAGGGTGGCAGGAA
>NW_009648154.1:585547-629053 GCF_000708025.1 Charadrius vociferus
CGCCGTTCCTGTCGGGCTCCGGGGTTTTATTTCGCTGTTTTCGCCTCGCCTGAGCAGCACGACGGGCTCGGTGCTCGAGGTGGCCTTCCCAGGAGAGCTCCCCGAGGAAGGGCAGCGCTTCCCTTGGCGCTGCACGGCAGCGCTGGGGGCAAACGTCCTGTGTTCTCTCGGGTATCCCAGTAGTGCAGGTAGATTATAGCGACCCATCAGTTCTCCCACGCCCGTCTTGCTTTTGAGCAATGTTTCAGTGAAAAACAGAAGCCGGGGAGGAGAACGAGTAAAACCCATGTGCGTGCTGTGCCCCGAGTTGCCCGTAACGCCATGTGAAGCCCGGCGAGGTGAGCTCTTGCAAGAGTAATTCCCGTATCAGATATGAGCGCAACGCCCCCGGTACGTGAAATACTCCTGGTGCTGAGCAAGGATTCACAAACTGGTGTGTGTTGGGGATTATTTCTGGTTAGACCCAATTAGATTATCATGTCTAAGAAAAGAATAAGCCTATTCAGTCAGGAACCCCCACTGACGAGCCAAATGGCGAGTGAGATGTTACGATTATTAGGCGCAGTGGAAGAAGCCTGATCTCCCATCGCTCTTGTCGGGGAAACCCCAGGCTGTTTTACAGATGGGAGATGCCCCCACAAGCAGCGCATTGCTCAGGATCAAGTTTTGATTCATCTTAACCTACGAAAAGGTTGCCTGCCTTAATCTGTGGGAGAAAATGGGTGGTTTTGAGTTAGGACTGATTGATTAGATCAGTAAAAGGAAGAGATGTCATTTGGGAAAGCAGAGTGCGTTAGATGCATATAACATAAATATGGGAGATAACAGGACCACGCCTGTAATTTCTTGAGATACTTGAAAGGAGTAAATGGCATCTGTTTTTAGAAGATGGACTTAAATTAAGGGTCAGAGGACAAGTGCCGTAGCTTTGCTGGAGGGAGCGGCAGGCTGTGCAGACGCATGTCTGTACAAATGGGGTGTTGGACGGTCTGCTCCCATCAGGAGGAGCTGCAAGATGGGGCCCAAACACCACTGCTGGAACAGCCAAAATTTGCCTTCAGCCTGTTCTCGAAGCTAGCCGGGGATGGCTGGTGTTTGTTGCAGCTTCCAGGAAATATCTGACCAGTTTATGAAAGAATAAACTCCCAAGCTGTTATTACTTTGTTTTCTGTGTGGCTCTGAGGGGAAGATGACTGTGCCACTGGTCAAACCCCAGAACGGGGTAGGCAATAGAACAGCAGGGATTAATGAGAAAGGAATGACGATGGGGAGGAAAAAAAGGCGAGGAATATTTTCTGTAGGGAGAGAGGATTAGTCAGGAGATGAGAGTAGGAAGAAGGAGATGCTGAAGGTTATAGGACTAAATCTCACCTTCTTTACATGCTGTCTTAAGAAATTAGCCTGGCACAAGCGTTGCTCGCACACTCGGAGAGCCCTGGTGAGGTCCCGAAGGGCTTTGCTGACAATAGCAATTTTCGTACCGCTAATGAAATTTCCAGGACTGTTTTTGACGGTGATGAGCACGCAGCTCAGTTGAGTCGCAGCCGCATGCACGTGTACAGTCATCACGCTGAGCGGTTTGTCCGTGTTTCTGTGTGTAAAGAGGGGGGCCGTGCGGGAAAGGTTCCCCCTGTGCAGCCTCACAAAAGTATTTTGAAGATTTATCCCTCCCTCCTCGTGCAAAACCAGCCCAGTGAGCCATAGCCCTCTAAAACATGTGCCTGTCCATGAGGAGAGCGCAGGTTGGTCACTCTTTACCGCAAGTGCCGTGACATTGACTGTTTTATTTTTTCCACTTTGAATGAACTCTCCTGATGGTTTCCAGGAGCACTGCGGTCCCTTTCGGCAAGGGAATGGATGAGCAGTTGCGTGCCTGGAGGTGATGCGTATGTGCGCTAGCTTGCGTTTGCTGCATAGTTAGCAGCCTTAGTCTTGAGGAAGGTCTCTGTTGAAGTAGTTGTCCACTTCAAACATCCATGGTCGCCTTACTGCCTCCTCGGTTAGCCTCACTCTTCAAGGTTTGAGGTGTGTAAGTTGCAGGAGATGATGGGAAGTGTTCCAGGTCACACTTTTTTTGGTGAAGCTCTCAAATCTAACTGTGCTAATGCGTTCCTCCAGTCTGTTATGGTGCGATTGGCATTACTGAGGATGCGCTGAGCACGTGTGCGGCAGTGCCTGACCCAGGTGAAGAGCAGAGAGTCCGGGTCTGGCTGCGTCACACCTCTTGGTCTGCTGGGCGAAGAGCGTGACTGGGTTTTCCCTGTGGGCCTGTTTTTGGGGCTGGTGTAGTAAATGTGCTTCCCTGGCTTGTTTGTTCCATTGAGACTTGTACTCGTCTCTGCTAGTGAGGACCAGGGTCTGATGGCGTATACTTTGAAGAGAAAAACGTGGAGGAAATCCCGAGAGAGTTCCAGGTTTCTGTCTGTAAGGTGTGTTGTTTTTTCCATCCCCTCAAACTCATGTGAATTCTCCCCTTTATGGTAGGACATGTGAAATAATTCCCTTAGTTTCAAGTTTACACAAGAGTGTAAAGTCCAGGGAAGTGTCAGGGTGTTATTGCCACCAAGTTGCCGATTTGCACCTGGGGGATGCTGGATAAACTCAGAGCAGGATCCTGGCTCTGGTGCTGACTTTGCCAGCACTGGCACAGCCCCTCGGGTGCTCGTCTGCAGGAACCTCCTGCCATTGTCCCTACCCCAACGTGCTCGCTTTTCCTTCTCAGCTGCGCTGGATTTTTTTCCTGGCTTTCTCCTATGGACACATGGGGCAAGTGTGCATAAATCATGAATTCTGGTACCCAACACTAGTTTATTGCATAGGAAGCCATTGTTTGGCGTGTGTGAGTGCTGTTGCAACCCAAGTGCGCCGAACGTGTCTGTAGACATTATGGCACCGCCAGCCGATGCAGCGAGAGTGGAGATGCAGGGGTAAAAGCCAGGCTTCCAGCTCCTGCGGCAGGGTGGTCTTTCTCTGAACCGGTAATGGGGTTGCACGTTTGCAAACGACACATGGTTTGGAGGAAGCAGCCAGGACAGAGTTGGCAGGGTAAATTGTTGCCTAATGAGCTGTGATTGACATAATTTGACTGCTGGATTACAAATCTGTGGTGAGGTTAACAGGAAATATCCTCTTACCCCCACCAAGTGGTGTTTCATTTTACAAAGGAGTCTTCTGTGCCCAGTCCTGCAGGATGGAGGGAAGCGTCTGAAGGGTGAGGGGAGCGTGGAGAGAGGAGGTGTTTCTGCCGTCCTGCTCCCGGCCCTGCTGTGCTCTGGCCTGGGTTTGCCGTGATGGTACCTACCTGGAGGCAGGGCGTCAGCTCCGCTTCTGTTGGATGCACGCAAGGCTTTGCCGATAGGAACTTCTTTGTCCCGTTAGAGTTTCCTTCTTCGCAGTGTCCAAGCGTCGTTTTCCATACCAGCCAAGGCGGTTTTAGTGTCTATTGCTAAAGAATTTGAAAGCTCAGTGTGAAAACTCTGTAACGTTTCCCAGCTGTTTTCCATTCCTCTTCCTAATCCTCTATCAAATATATTATGCATTGTTTTATAATATGTATGGTTTAGAGTCTGCAAATCATTAAAGAGCATGACATGGCTGCAGGAGATATCTGCAAGGTAGTATTATTTCCCTCGCTTCGGTGGGATTGGTGTGGCACTGGATTCCTTGTTCTGTTAAACTTGGGAATTACAGCTCTCTTGGGACCAATTTCAGTTGAGATCCTGTACTCTCGTAATTTGTATTGTTTTTGTGGAATTTGAAAGCAAAGTTGAGAGATAGTAAATTAGATTCAGGAATCACCTTCAGGAAAAGGAGATTTCTAAAATATAGATATTGAAAAGACCTGTTGTTTTCTTGTTCAGACCTCATCTCTGACAGGCTTCTGCCGCTGGGCTCTTTCCTCGAGGTCTCATTTGAATGATTTGAGCAATGACACCTTTTGCTCGAAGAAACAATCCAATAAATCTCGTTGTTAAATATGTGTATTTCTGAAGGGTTAAATTCACGGAGTGAAGTAGTGCTTGGTGGTGACACATCTGCCAAGCTGCCTTGTAAATCAGTAGACGGCATTTGTAAGTTTTTCCACCTAGACATCACAGAAGAATATTTTTGTAAAACTATTTTTTTGAGTGTCTGGAATACAAAGATGCTGTGGTGGGTATTTAGCTACTACCAAATTAGTCACATTTCTAAAATTATTTTCAGATCCTGGAAACCTGGAAGACTTAAAAAAAAAATGGCTAAGCTGATGTAGATGCATGTATTTCTCTGTGTACCGTTTTTCCATACGAAATAATCTCCTTAATTTATTGGGCTATAGTGATGGAGGTATGAACCCATTCTGTCAAACTGCGTGTGTCACTTGTTCGGAAGCTCTGAATAGCCTGCGAGAAAGTAGTAGGCTTTTTGTCCAAAAGCCCAGGTGAAAAGGATGGCTCTTTGATGCCCGGGCTGCGGGGCCGGACCTCTCCCCAAAGGGCCTGGGCTGTCCCGGGGGGTGGGATGCTTCTGCTGGGGTGCTTGGCAAGGGCGTCGTGGGAGCATGCGAGAGCCTGAAGCTGCAAACCCACTTACGGTAATGATGGCAGAGAGGTTTCCTAGTCCTTTTTGTGCTGTGTGTTGTATAAACCCATCATCATGTCGTATTTCCTCACAAACTGCTCTGCGCTTTCGTCTAAGGCGAATAACAACAGGTCAACCAACTTCTCAAGGTGCAAAGCAAAACGGGGTGAGAAATGTACGCATCTGTGAACTTGGCAGGATTGTTACTTTTTTTTTCCCTTTAGGTGTTCATAGGGCTTTGGGTGTGTTTTTTTTTTTTTTTTTTTTCCCCTACAGACCCTGCTTTACATCTGCAGCCCCCGTGCTGTGCAGGACTCCGGGGAGGACCCCACAGCTGCCGTGTGCGGTGGCCAAAGTCCCGTGTTTCTTCTGGGGAGGGGACAGGCCTCTGCACAGCGCTGGTGGGGTCAGGTCCTTACCCTGGCCGTGCCCACCTCCGGGGTGGCTTGTGTGCAGTGACCCTTGGGCTCGCAGGGCGATTGCTCCTGCGGGTGCCAAATTCCTCCCGCCCTGCACAGAGAGCTCGCAACCCCCCTGCCTTCACCCTTAGCCTGCACTGTCATCGTTCCTCCGGTGCATTGAAGCTTTATCGAGCATCTCTATCAACTTCCTTAACCCTGCGTGCAAGATAAAGGTTTTTTTTGTTTTGTCTTCACAAGCAAGGTCATGCAAAACTTGGCCCCGAGGTGTTAAATGGTCTCTTCTGCGGTACTGTATGTAGTGGGTGATGCTGTGGAAAGAATTTGAGAGACACAAAACGAAATTCAGAGTTTACAACATGATCTTAAATAAAACAGTAGCTGTTGAGTTGTTTTCGATTGACAAATGACTTGGAGCCACTGGAGTCTGCCTTCAGTCTTTCGTTTGGAAAAAAAATAATGGAATCACTGTAGCATTTCATGCTGCGTGGAAAGGTATTAAAGTCTGCAGAAACTTTTTTTCCTCCCCCTGAATAGAAAAACCCAGCAGAAGCACAAAACCAAACAAAAATGTTTGATTTTCCCCATGGGTTTGTTCAAAAGTACATGGTGGTACTTGTTATTTTTAGTATGGTTTTGCATCATTCGGCAAAGATTGTAAATTGTTCAGGCAGCTTTTTAAAGAGTCCAAATCCTACGGCTGTCTGAAGGTACGCATGCTAATTATCAACCCATGTCCTTTGCTTGTATGGATGCTTAAGAGAGGAAGGGGGGTATTTTTCCCCGCTGGGGTTTGGGTGCTGTGTGCTCCTTACAGTTGCAAAAGGGACTGGTATGGTGCTTCGTCTCAGATCAACACCGCCTCTGTTGTTACCAGGGTCCTGGCAGTCATTTGCTCTCATTTTGAGGGCTACACCTGCTGAATAAAAGATATATATATATTTTTTTTTCCCTGTCTGTTAAAAAAGGTGGTTTAAATCTGTCATCTTGGTCTGTGAGTTCTTAGCTAAGGGGGTGAAAGACCCTACAGGAGTAGCTGGGTTTTTCCCTCATTATTTGTAGCTTGGAGTGTATCCTGAAGTGAAACCAAGCTTGACGTTCACTTTCTGATCTTTTGTTTTGGTCATTGGGGTGTTACTAAAAGGCAAACCTAGGGCTAGTTCCTGCCTTTTCCCCCAAATACATTTTTAGTCTCAAGCTTTCAGCATTTCTGCTCGTTTTTCAATGTTGTTGCTGTTCTTCTTCCAACTCGGTAGCAGAGACGTGAGGATGAATACAGCCTACTGTTCAGTTTTGGAAGTGGAAAATCCCTGGGATTGATTTCAGTTTTGCTTTTGCTTTTCTTTGCTGACCCAACTACTGGTCTTTCTGCAATGTGTGACATTTGCTTTTGAGCAGCAGCTTCTTGAGTGCGTGTGAGCGGGGACAGAACTCACAGGGCAGATTTGTGCTCTGGTGTCACCATCGCTACTGCTGTCCACGTGGAACAGTCCCACGTCGGCACTGATGCCCCATGCTGACTTGTAGCGTGGGGAAGGAAGATAAATCGACCCCTTTGGTTTTTCTGCAGATTCTGCTGCACAAGTTGTTGTCTGGAGTCGGTGACGTCCCTCGGTAGAGTTTAGTGCCATTTACACCACGGCTCGCTGGCGTGCTCTGGTGTGCAAGGGGACATGCCTGGCAGATGTCAGTGAGCTGACTTGTACCTAACCAAATGTGAAGCTTCATGTGAAAGGGCGTCATCAACTTGGCCCTTTGAGCTCCTTTTAAATCAAGGTGCTAACAGGCTACTCCTAAATAGAGTGTTCTTAGATAACAGAAACCGCAAATTTCAAATTGTTTAAAAAATGGTAAAGGTCTTTGTCCTGCTTATAGTTTTCAAGGGTGGTCTTCCAGGAGAGACAATGAAAGAGGTCTGGAGGTCACACCAGCGTCCCCGCAGCCGCCCCGTGCCTCGCTTGCAGACCTCCTCCTCGGCACGATTCGGTCAGGCAGGGAAGGCTGATGCCCGGCTCTGCCCGGATCGAACCGTGGAGGAGCACGTGCGTGCGCTGCCATCGTGACCTTGCACGGAGCGGGAACTGAAGAGCTCTCCATGGCGCCATGAAATGAATTATGCAAAACACGCTAATGCAGCAATGGTCTTCAGCACCAGTTTATTTTTAAGCATCTGGTCTGCCTCTTGAGTTTGAATTAAGCACATGATGATCAGGATCAAAATACTTTCCAGTGCAGGAAGCCGTAAGGAATACCAGAAGAGAAGCATTTGTTTTTCCCGGTCCCTTTGGGGTGCTGTGTCCTCAGGAGGTGTGCGTGACAGCAGAAGGCACGGCTGTTTCAGACAGGCTTTGCAGGGTGGTGGTTGGTCCCCTGGGAGTGCTTGTGGATGGATTGTGCCCCGCTCCCGAGGGTTTTCTAGCGGCTGGGAGAGGTCAATATGATTTTCTGTAGTAACCAGAAGATAAGACCTTAAAACTATCTGAGGAGCAAAACGGTACGTTGCCTGTTCTGAGAGGAGCAGTCTGAAATGCACTTCCCAGGCAGCGAAGCAAACAGCCGTTCCGGTCGCTGGAAGACTTCCGCAGAGAGCAGCCACATTTTAGACAAACTGAGCTGAATTATTGTTTGTTTTCTTCTTTGTTTGTTTGGAAGAGTCCGTTTGGGAATTTGGTATGGGAAATAAGTGACACCAACTCATTCAATTTGATTTATAATTGCATTAAAAATATCTAGCCCCGGCCTCCAGCTTTTAGAAGCTGCAGCATCGCCGGAGCCAAAGGCCTCAGCCTGCTAGTCAGGTAAACACACTTTCAGCTGCTGTTGCTTAAAAAGCAGTAATTTCCCATTTATCACATCCTGCCAATTTCAGTTTTGAAGGGTCAGTGTAATAAAACAAGCAGGGTTTTAGGCTTGGATTTGGTAGGTTTGCACCAGTTGAAACTGAAGGGCTGCGCTCTCACCCACACAGCAGCGTCGCTGAGAAATGCTGTGTTCCCAGTTACTTCTGCAAAGGGCTTCCAGGTCTGTAGGGAATGTGATGTGCGCCCCTGTTTTAACTGAATATTGTTTCACTTGCACTGATTATTTTGACCTTGATCATCTGTTTTGTAGTTCTAATAACTCGAGATGCCCAACATTATATATGGATACATTGGAAAATACAAGCATTAATTTGTCCCAGGCCGTGTCTCTTCCTAAAATAGTATCTTACTGCCTTTCACAAATGTTTCATTGCATAAAGACGTGGATAATGTATAACTTGCCCGTAGTCTGTTATAGCATACTGTAGAAATTCAACATGTGTTGAGTTTCAATTTACCATGGGACCTCTAACAAAACAAGTGTTTTTCTTCTGTAACTGTGCAGCGTTAAACATATATTTGGGGAGGATATTCATAAAGCAACATAATAGCGGTATTGTATTGGAAATGAATGGTCTTCAGATGAGTGCTGTGCGATGCGTGGACCTCCAGGACTCTGCATTGCAGCTCTTGAGAACAACTGTGTGTACTTGATCACGAGCTGGAAACGTGCCCAACTGCTTCCCGGCTGAAGCGTTGGAGAGGCAAGTGGGGACACCTCCACACGGGCACCCTGCGGCTGTTTCCCCTGGGAATGGTCCTGCCATGTGCTGGGACTGCTCGAGTGACGGCAGCCAGCGCAGCTTGGTTTGTGCCCCAGAGAAAACTCACGTGTCAGAAGGATTCTGAGGAAAACCCCTAGCAGATATGACTTCTCTCATCACATTGTGTGAACAACACAGAGAGGGCAGTGTTAACTGTGGCCTCCTGCCCTTCCAGAAGTCATATCCTGGTCCAGTGGGCAGAAGTGCTCGGTGATGGCAGCAGGAGCCCACAGAGCTGCCTTTGCCTTCTCTGAAGTGTGTGGCCTGTTCTGGCCTCTCTCCTCCGTGCGGAGGTCGGCTGAGGGCAGAACTTGCTCCTGGTCAGAAGATCCTGGAGGCCTCCAGGAGCATTTGTCTTATTTTTTTTTTACTGTGTGTTTGGGTGCTGTAGGAGATATCTTAAAATACAAGAATTAGTGGGGTAGGGTTTTTTTTGTTTGTGGTTTTTTTTTTTTTTTTTTTTTTTTAATATACATTATTTGGCCAGAAGTCATTTTACTATAAAAGGACTTGGGGTGAATATAGATTGTACATCTGTTACTTGTTTGTCTGCAAAATGACTGTACAGTTGAGGCCAAAAGTGAAGAATAGAGGGTTGCACAAATTGGCAAAGTTTCTGTAGTCTTTCAGAAGCCAGTAATTAAAATGAAGAAGCAAATTGTTCAGGCCAGAAATTCTGGTTGTTCATCCATCCGATGCTCTGGCATGCCCCTCTACTGCTCCTCTCGTCCTGCTTTCCACCTTGTAAGAGAGGCAAATGAATTTAACACATGTCCACCTCCAGCGGGTGTGAAGGCAGCTGTGCCGGCAGAGGTGGGTGGCACCGTTATCGAAAGGATCTGTGAAGCGATGGCGATAGCTTGGTGGAGTTTATACAGCAGTTTTCTGACAAACGTTTCCAATAATTTAGTGTGCTTGGGAGTCCTTCAAAGGGCTTTCTGCCCAGCTCTGAGCCTTGCAAGTATAGAAGATCAAATAAATTAGCTATCGCAAATATTTAACTTAAAGCGTGGTCAAGTAGAGCTTTGATGTTGCATGCGTATATGAGAATGTGTGTATCTGCACGCTCTCACAGATATGTTAGGTCCACCTTGTATTTGTCTCTTCTCTCAGACGTAATAAGTTCAATACTGCAAATCTAAATAGTTGTGTTCCACCTTAGTAGGCAGGTGTGTTACCTGTAATGTAATACAGATCCCCAGACTGGTGGGGGTTTGAAGGGCCCTCTGGAGCTCCCCCATCCCACCCCCCGCCAGAGCAGGGGCACCTCCAGCAGTGGCACAGGACGGCGTCCAGGCGGGTTTGGGATGGCTCCAGAGGGGGAGACTCCCCCACCTCTCTGGGCAGCCTGTGCCACTGCTCTGCCGCCCTCACAGCAGAGAAGGCCCTCCTCAGGTGGAGATGGAACTGCCCATGGTCACGTTTGTGCCCGTTCCCTCTTGTCCTGTCACTGGGCACCACTGGAAACAGACTGTTCCCATCCCCCCGGCACCTCCCTTTAGGTATTTATAAGCGTTGATAAGATCCCCCCTCAGTCTTCTTTTTTCCAGACTAAAGAGCCCCAAGTCCCTCAGCCTTTCCTCAGCAGAGAGATGCTCCAGTCTCCTGATCATTTTTATAGCTGGTGGCAGGCAAATCATTGCACGGTGTAGTCATACTTTTGAGGGTTGTGGGGTTGGTTGGCATGCTGCCCCTACAGAAGGCATTGGCTCGTAGGTTATTTTTCATTGTGTTTGCACAAGGTGTTGCTTGATGGCCAGCAACGCTCTTCAGGTAAACTGAATAAGTCAATCTGACATAGTGGTAATTATTAAAGCGCACTGTTGATTGAGCCAGGAAGCATTTGGTAATAATTTTAATCCTTTTGTGATAGCATCTAGCTTACAGGTAACTGATGAATTGTTATGAATCTTGTTCTCTAAAAATTGCAGCTTCTTAAAATAGTCTGTGAGTTGTCACATTTTCTCAGCGAACCTCTCCCAGCACTGCGAAAACACCACTCAGCTCCCCGTCACGGCTTCAAATACAAATGCCTCTTCTCTTGATCACGTAAATGAATATCTAAGTGTGACAAATGTGCAATATTTGTTTTGGTAAATAAAACAAGAACTTTTGTGCTTTACGGATTTTTTTTTTTTATTTTTATCCACGAATCTTTCACAAGCCTCACAGTGCTGCAGAGGAAGGCGAGGACTGAGAGTTACACTCGTTCCCTTTTGAAAAAGGAAGCCGGCATTGCTGTGAGCGCCCGAAAACTGAGCAACGGGGCAGAGATTAGAAATAACGCCTCCCAACTTCCCAGCACTTGCCGGAACCCCTGGGAGAAGAGAATGGGAATGTTGGCTGCCTCCCGTTGTGAATGTGTGTCTGGCGAATTGGGAAGCCCGCTGTGTCTCTCCGGCTAGCCTGGGGATCTGGGACCTGGCAGCGGGCGTTTGGCTCTTGGAAGTCACCTTGGCTGATCCACGTCAGCTTTCCTTTAAAGTCTTTCATTTGTCTAGCTCAGTTACACGGAAGAGCAGCGTTTTAGTTTGTTTATTTTCTGGTGTTTCAGAGCATCTTATCTCTTTGATGTATTTAAAAAAAAATAACTCATTTTGTACTGGTTTTGGCTGGGACAGAGTTAATGGTTTTGTTTGCTTCTCACCTTCTCTTTCAGTTTTTAATTTTCTGTTGTATTCTGGAGGTGAGATAAGGTTTTTGTCCCTGTTTGTGTATGCACGTGTGTGTGAATTGAAACATCTCTTTTTGATGACTGCAAGGCACGTTTCAAAGATAATTGGCCTGTGAGTCCAGGAGAAGGTGGGAGAGATTATATTCATCCGCAGATGCTTCAATCTGGAAAATCTGGTGGGCGCTGCAGTCTGTTCAGCACACCTCATGAAGTGCTGCAGCACCGGTGCCATGCAGAAGACCTCTCTTTTGGACAAGTAAAGGCAGCATGAAAGCTGTGGTGGAGCTTGTTTCAGGAGAGAAAACGATGATGATAGGGGCTTTTGAAGGTCTGAAGAATCGTCTTGACTTGGAAATTAATTCTGTGTTTTCTATCAGTAGAAAACAAATTTCTTTTTTTAATGTAGAGTTATGTGAGCAGATGAATGATGTCCACAAAGCACTGGGGGGAAGATGCTTTTCTTTTTAGTTTTTTTTTTTTTCTTTAAATTCTTTTATATGAGAACCTGAAATACCTGCGAGATAGTCAACAGTGTTTTCCTTGTGCATGTGTCCTGTGCTGAATGCGTTCATGAAAAGAGATTCGGCTGACTTGGGTCAAATGGCAAAAGAATGGGAGAAGAGAAATTTAGGAAGCTACGTCTCAGACTTTGTACGGTTTAAAATGCAATGACCTTTCAGATCAGCACATGTGAAGGTTTCCATGATCAGGTATGTGACTGATGACCTTTCCTTCTAAGCGAGGCATCTCTCGTGCACACGGGGAGTCTGCAGAAGCTTTTGTACAGCAAATCGTTGGTACTGCAGCATATTGTTACCGCAGTTGTCCACCACTCTATGTCTGTATGCCGTCACTTGATATGTGAGCAACAGAGGTGTTTTCCAGAAATAAAGCTGTGCATACACCTGTAAACCCAGACTGGTCAGACCAGGAGGCAGGTGAGCTTTCTCTGTACTAGAGAAGGATTTTGGCAGAAGATTAAGTGCTTAAATCGGAATATAAAAAAGATTGTGCAAGAGTTGACATGAGCTGAATCCTTCTGTGTTGAGCAGCAGGAGGATCCTTCATCAGCAAGCGTGATGGAAATGAATTCGTCCCTTCAC
This sequence comes from Charadrius vociferus, assembly GCF_000708025.1. Classification (NCBI taxonomy): domain Eukaryota; kingdom Metazoa; phylum Chordata; class Aves; order Charadriiformes; family Charadriidae; genus Charadrius; species Charadrius vociferus. Next base: position 597,929 of record NW_009648154.1, read on the forward strand.
GGAGCAGGGCTGGAAAACCAGCCCGCAGTTCTCACATGCTGATACTGCTCCTGTGTCCTCAGATACTGCAGTAATTAGAGGGCAGTCAGTGCATGGTGAGCACGCTGGATTTTCAGTTAAGGCGAGGAACTCGGATACCTGCAAATGTGTGTGAGGCAAAAATTGATTAAGCATGAAATTCTTCTCTGGGAGTGAATTGTTGGTTGGCCCGGAGACAAAAGGTTGCACAACTGAAAGGGAAAAGTACTGTTACTTAGAAAGCTCAAAGCTATTGTTTGTTTGGTTGGTTTTGCTAATGTTTATTTTATGTCTGATGGCAAAACTTTGCTAAAGGTGAATTATTCCTTCTGTTTAGCAAGTGGAGTGAAAACTACCCAGATGCACTTGTAAGGCATTCAGTAAATTGCTAAAGCCTGATCCTTTTTAGGCGCTCTGAGGAAGTGATGATCCTTGAGGTGCGATAGCCTGTCTAGACCAGAGTATTCCTCCTGTTTCTGGTACAAAGCACTGTTCCGTGTGCTGAATCGACCCAGGCGGTAGACGTAAATAAGCATATAGATGCATTGAAAGAGAAAAAAACAATACCTGTTGTCATATTTTTAAGGTTAACCTACAGGCTTATTTGGGTACATTTTCCTCATTCTCCCACTGCTGTGCCAAAACGTATTCCACAGAAAAGGTGTGCGAGGAGAAACCCTTCCCCTCTTAACATGGAAAAAAATCCCTCTTTGGATGTATTCTGTCTTCAGAAATGATGGGTTTAGGAATTGCTTGTTAAGAAGATATTCCTAGTGTGACAGCCCTCCATCGGCGGTGCACATGTTGCATCTGCCCGAGTCAGCCCTTCCCAGCGGGGCTGGTGGCTCGCGGGAGAGCCGTGTTTTAACGCTTTGGTGAACTGTGAGCACCGCGGTTTACTGCACCGACAGCTTTTCTCACAAAGATACCAGCGAAAAACAGGGAGCCTTTTGCTGAACTGTAATGCAGTGTAGCCAAAACACTGATTAAGGCCTTGAATGTGGCTGCTCTTGTCCTGCTGAGCTTTTAGCGTGGCTGACCTTGTGCTGTGTGATACCACGTCCATGGCCACGTCTGCCGTTCCTCTGTGGAAGCTGTATACACCGACTCTCCAATGCTCAGTAATGACCTAATTTTGGTTTCTAAGTTGCTGCTACTTACTCAAGCGCTGGGGGCCTGGCTGTGGGCTGCTTCCTTCTCTTTAAATTAGTAGAGATTTTTAGTGTTCTCCTTATTCCCTTGATTAGCAATTTTGGGGTTGAAACTTCCCCTTTCCTCACAGGACTAGGAATCAGAAGCTGTGGTATTGCAGCATCTCAGCGTACTATAATAATAACAAAGGCTTTAGCTAGTGGTTGAAATAGAGCAGATAAGTAGATTTATGGAATTTTCTGGCCAAACTCCATCCTTGGAGATGTCTGTGCAGGTCCCTCCCTCAGGGAGAAGTTGTGCACAGCTGAGAGCGGAGTTTGGTCCTTGGCAAAGTTGGTGTTTCTTTTGCATCGCTGTTGCTGCCACGTTAACTGCCAGTGCAGGACAGAAGCTTTTTAAAATGATGGAGAACTTAAAGTCTTTGCGTTTGCATCGTCCACTCCAGGAATTTTACCAGGTGGCAGCTTCTAGCTACCAAGAAGTGCCTTCTGGTGGGGTGGCCTTGGCTCCTGTTGAACTGCCAGGCCTCTGGGGCAGGAGAGACCCAATGGAGCTCTCGGAGGGTTTGTAAGTGTTATTTATTACCCGTGTGGGAACCTTAAAGGCATTTTAGTACTTTCATGAGCTGGCCTAAATACAGACTTGGCTTTGGGTTGCTGTGCTTTGTTTGTGGATCCATGCAGTGATGTGGGAAGTGTTGTGGTCTTGCATGGAAGAGTTAGGAGGAGCTGGGCGGCGAGCTGGCACATTCAGTATGTTTATTAGAAAAGCGACGGGCACCCTAGCTTCATTGCAGGCATAGATTCTACTCTAACAGGACGCTTCAAACGCAGCTGAGGATCTAACTTGGAGAGCAGCCTGCTCCGTCTCCCCTCAGTTATCTTAAAGGCATTTCTAACTTCGTGGGAGGGAATGCGGCTGAAGAAATATCAACATGCCATGAGCAAGTACACTTCATTAGGGAACACAGTTTAAAATTTTTTGCATTACTAGGAGGCTGAACTGTGTTGTTTCTGTCTTGTTTGTGTACTTGGTGGACGGAGGGAGGGATCTTGCATACTGCGCGTTTAAGCAGCAGTGAGCAATTTGACAATATGTCATAAAAATTCATCATAATGATAAATCTTGCGGGATGGGGGGGGAAAAAAAGGCTCTGGTTTGCTGTCCCACGGCCACACCAGCCCCTGAGTTGCTGGAGCAGCTCTCCCTCGCTGGGCACCCTGCAATGCAGCGGAGGCTGGCACACTGCGGGGAGCAGCGCTCCTCTTCAGGGGATGCTGCGCTCTAAGGAAGCGGCATTTCACCGTATCTTCACTGATGCTGTTCTCTTGTCTGTCAGCTGAGGATGTGTGTCCTGTGATACGCGATGTGATCTATTATGCCACGTTCTTATCACGTTAGGATTTTACGCTCTTCATTCTCTTTATCTTTGGTCAGAGCAGCCTGTAGTTTACAAACAGCAAGGCTTTTTGAGCACTGGCCCTGTGTTTTTGTCATGAGAACCCGATGGTGTTTGCACATCATCTTCGTAGCATGCGTTTGTGCAGCGTATGTTTTTGCAAATCCATGTAACTGTGATGCCATTTTTTCTACTTTTATGTCACATTATGACCTCTGGAAAACGTCACAAAGTGTCTCAACTGAATAAGAAATCGGAAGACAAGCCCCTTCTTTTTAGGATAATTGCTTGCTATTGCTGCTCCATCCCTAGGGAGTCAAAGCATTTGTACAGCTGTGGGCTCTGCCTGGTGCAGGTCTGTATCCCACAGGCATATCTGGGTGTCAAAATAGTCCCTCAGATCCTCTGCAAGTGTCCAGATGTGTGGATATGTGCTAACGCTGAAGTGTATTTGTCTTAAAAGCAGGATTTGTGTGTCCTGAACAGTTTCTCCGACCCCGCTGGGCACAGGTCTGAGCGGGTGGCTGGTTATCGGGCTGTGCCGCCTCTGACCAGTGAGCAGATGCAGTCTGGAGCGCAGGAGATAGCGGCAGGGAGAGGGGACTGCCGTGGCCTCAGCGGTGAGGATGGGGTCCACTCGCTCAGTGGTGATGTTCATCAAAAAAATCAGTGTGGCACAGGTGCCTGGACACGCTAATGAGTTGGGTTTTTTTTGAATTGCTGGGAAGCTGTATGTATCTGAGCATTCAACGTGTAAACCAGAAGGTCAGCCGCAGCAAATGTCATTCCCCTGATCTGATGGTATTTGCCCTCTGAAACGTACGGCTCGTTTGTAACATCTGGTGGATATCGCTTTTAATTTGAATGATGTTTCTGAAAGATTATTTCAGTACATTCATGGGGCTGATTTCGCTGGCGTTAAAGGGTCTTCTGCTTCTAGGGGGATACATGGGAGGGTTGGGAAGATAAGAATTAGACTCTTGGTTTATTCAAAATTACGCCATCTGCTTGTGCTGGGGGCGAGGAGCAACAGCAGCAAAAGGCGCTGACTTGAAAGAAATCTTTCTGTCTAGGCTGGCGAGGACTGCTGGTGCTGTGTGTCTGTAGGTGCAAATCTAATCTTTCGTCCTAATCTGACAAATTGAGGAGGAATTGAGGGACTCCAGAGGTGATCTCCACTCCTCCTTCTTAGTAAAAAAATAGAGTCTTCCTTTTAAGTGTGGTAATTCTCTGCATTTACAAGATGGGGCAAATTTTCTTTTTGCTCTTGTCTGGATGTGTAAGATAAAATTAGTACCTGCAGCTCTTTGAGAGCTTTACTGATGCAGCTGAGGGCAGAATTTGGCCTGTATTTTCTTAGTTTTAATCTATAACAGTTTTAATTCTTAAATTAGAGAAGATTTGCACTAGAAAGATATACACTGTGAGTATTTGGAAAGACCCTAAGCCTGGAGTGGGGAGCCGGGGATGTCACAGGGTGGCTGGTGGTCGGTGCGAGTCCCTCCATCCCACGTAGCAGGAAAGGTCTGGTGATGAGCGTCACTGCCCTCCTTGTCTGGTAGCGTCAGGTAAAGCACTGGTTCTCCATTCTTCTCTTTCCTCCTACCGCTGGGTTTTGTCTGAAGGGGTTTGTGTCAGGGCTGTGCCTTTTGCTAGCCCCAGAGCACTTCCTAACGCTGGTGAAACTGCTCATTTTTCCTTGCCTGGCTCTTGTGAGAAACCAAAAAGTCTTGGGTTGAATATTCAGCCTGAAACAGACCCAACATAGAGACTTCAGTGAACTAGTTGACGCTTGTCACGCTTAAAAGCATCTGGAGATGGGCTGGCAAGGGGGACAGAATAATAAATCCTATTGTTAGCCTAGGGAGATGGACTTCCGTGTAACTAAGTACAAATTGAATTGGAAATTTAGGAGTGAATCTAAATCCTGGCTGTTTACAGTACTATCTCCTTACATAATAGGAATAGGATATATTTATTTCTGAATATAGCATATTATATATGAGCTCCTGTAAAATGAAAAGGTTTTGCTTTACTCTAGGTAAAACAATAACTGTACTTATAAACCTCTAAGTAGACTTTTTTGTGTAGTGTTTTACACTGGGTTCTGTACTTCCTTCTTTCTCTTAAGTGCTCAGACCCTCAGATTACGTGAAAATATAAAGCTTTCATTTTAATATGCAATATCTTTTCCAAAGATTTCCCAGAGTCCCTGGCTTGTGGTAGCACCGTATTGTGTGGAGGTTATGTTCCATGAATAACCATTTCACTTGTGTTCTTAGTCATACACAATTTAGGATCTATAGAGGTTTTTACTGGTCTTTTACTTAATAGTTAAATCATCTGGAAAACATATTTAAGTTTTTACATCGTCTATTTTTTCTGATGTTAAACCAGTCTAAAAGTTGGCTTAAATTTTCTTCAGTGTGCAGCTCTGAGCGCTCAGGAATGATGTCCCACCTCAGCAGAGCGTCTGCGGTCAGCGCGGGATATGTCAGAAACAGCTTAATAGTTTTTAAAATATGTTGCACAAGTTCCAGATGATGAGAAATTCTCTTTACCCTGTAAGCGTTCAGACTGCTCTGCCTGAATGTAGTTGCTCTAAGCTTCCTTTCTAAAGACTGTAATATTATAATATTCCAAAGAATAAGCCCATAGTACAGACAGGTTTTTCTCTTTATTTCTAAATAGATATTGTAACTGAGAACCCGATAGAAGCTGATGTTATCTCAGGGGCACAGAGATAAAAAAATCCCAGCCTTTTAAAGCTCATGTGCCAGGGAATAGTAATTTTGCAGGAGGATACAGAAGCGGTGTTTCGGTCTGACACGTCCCCTGGCACCGGGCTCTGCCTCTGCAGCTGCCTTGCCCTGCTCACGGATAACGGTGCGCAGGGTTTCGCCCCTGCCTTTCCTTTGCTTCCAGGCAGGGAGTTAGCTGGGTGGCATGAACAGAAGATGCTCAAAGGCTGCTGGGATGCAGTGATCTGGGTATCAGGGGGGTGTTTGGGGTCCGTTTCAGTACCAGTCTGGTACCAAAACAGCCTGGTGATTGTGAATGCAGCTTTTCAGGCTGGGTGTGATTCTAGCAGTAAAATCAGAATACTACCTCTGAGATACCACATCCAGTGTCCCGCCAGTTGAAGCAGTGAGAAAGCAAAAACTGTGTGCTGGGGTCGTTATGTGCTCTTACTGCTGCCAGCCGAGCTGCTGCCCTCCTGCGCGCCGCAGTCCGTGCTGCATCACCACCCATCCAGGCGTCACCGTGACACGGTGCCTGCCACTCTTATGTCAAGAACTTGTGTTGATTCACAGAAGGGCTTGTAGTTTTGGTAAACTGCAATGTGGTGGGTTTTGGTGTCGTGTCGTCCCCCCCGTCCCCCCCCCCTTAATCCATATTGTTAGTGAAATCACGAAATCGGTATTGTATTGCCGGGGGTGGGGGAAGCATTGTGAGACTGGGCAGGCTAATGGGTAGGAGAGGCACTGTTGGGCCTGGGAATGGTTGACCAGACCCCTGTTGCTAGAGGAGTTTCTGTGCCAGGGTGGCGTTTTCTGTTAGAAATAAGGAGTAGAAGTATCCAGACTCTCTGTGCATCACTAACAGCCTTCTCCCTGCTCCCGCTTCCGTTTTGACGACATACGGTATAAATGTCATCGCTCGCGTTCCATAAGCAGGGGCCAGCAGTGACTTGGGATGGAGATGACAGACTTACAGTTTTATCTTCTCATTAAAATACACTGCTGTAATTCTTAAAGTAAAATCTAAGGTCCTTAATACAAGGGTTTTCACTTCAAAAGCAGATTGACAGGTACTTTAGCAAGTCCATTGCTGCTCCATAATAGGTATTACTGAAATATTGTGTGTGGTGGTCACACTCCTGCTATTATGTTTTTAGATGAATAATGCAAGAGAGAGTTTGCAGGAGAGCAGTCCAGGTGCACAGTCCAAGGACATTTAATACTCAGAAGCAGTTACCAGTAGAAGAGATTTCTAAATAATAGTGAAACCGTTTACTTATATAGGAATTTTAGTTTAAATTACTTGGAATCAGAGTTTCTGGCCATCTTGTTAGAAAAGTTAACGTACTGGCATATACCTCATACCCGAGTTCAGTGGAGTCAGGGCACTAACTTGTATAATCGATCCACTGACAGCCAAAAGTAACTTGTTTTTGGCTGTCAGTGGATCGATTATACATGTTGTGAGTAGGTACTTGATCACTTTGTGTGTGAACTTCATCTTTCCTTAGAACTGCGTTACAGCCAAAGATATGCTGTTATCAAATTTCATACATTGAATCCTCAAAAGCTGTTCTTTTAAACATGTAATTTCTGTTAATTTATCAATTGGAAAGCCAGGAAAACCTCAAATGAGATTTAATAAACGGTATTACCAGTATTTATGCATAAGATTAATTGAATAATAAAAAAACGCAGAGCTTTGCTCATGTATTCCCTTTCTTCTTGGTATCCCGAAAATGAGTTAGAATGGTCGAGTGTGGTGGAGACAGTGCCTCGGAACAGCAGAATTTATGCTAATTGACAGCTAATGGATCAGCTCCTTTCCAAATAAGGACCGAGAGCAGAGTCTTACATTCGGCTAGGTCAAGTTTAATAATCACTTGGAATAGAAATCCAAGGAGGAATAAGGCACTGTCCCATTCAAATGTAGCACCAGACTGCTAAAAAATGCAGGAATTTTGTAGGTTTTGGTAATTTGGCAGTAATGTGCAATCCATTTGGGATGGTCAGAAAAAGGTACTGCCCCAAGTCAGTCATGTTTCTCAGACCAAATGAGATTTTGTCTCTGAAAATGTATAATGTAAAGAGGGACTTCCAGCTATTGAAGTAGAGTGTTATTTTCATCTTAACACATGAGTATTAGAGCTGGAAATCCACCAAAGGTGTAACCAGTTGTTTAGATTCATGAGGGACAGATGCCTGGAAAAAATGCCGGGTATTAACTGAAAAGGCTTTATATTAAATGTCGGTATTTAGGGGAAGAGTTCTGCAATCTGTTTTCTAGGAGGTAATCCAGGAAAAGGGATCTGGTCCTGGGGAAGGAGCTGGGGGTGAAACCAGGCTGTGTTGGTACAGGGAGCTAGTGGAGCTAGGGAAGAGCAAGGCTCGTCATCAGATGCTCTTGGCCAGGTTTTGTGCGCTGGAGGGCTGCGAAAGGCAGGTGAGAGTCACTGCAGGCTGGGTGTGAGCTCTAGGAAGGGCTGAAAGGGTTGCTGCTAAATACAGACAGAGCCAGATAGTTCTGCATTTTTCATGTGCTTTTTTAATTCAGTGGGGTTATTAATTTTCATCAGGACTTTAACATTTATCCCACAGAAGAAATTGGCTGTGTTAGCCTATGCTCTGCACAAGGGCGGTACTGCAGGTAACCCCACCTTAGTGGACCAAAACCTACGTGTGGGATTTGTTCTGGGGCTTTCCAGATGGAGAGCAAGCGTGCCACCAGCAGCACCATGGGCACAGCATGGTAACCCTGCTGGTGTGCAGGAACCCGCCGGTGTGCTTCTGGAGCAGGATTACACCGTATTCCATGGATACGAGGAGAGGAGCCGGCAGCGGCCTGCCCCACAAAAGCGGGATGCTGAACTTTTCAAGACCCTACTGGGTAGATCCCAGCCGGGTTCTGGTCTCTGACCCGGGGCACTGGCTCTCCTGGTGAGTATCAGTGCAAAGGTGGACAGAATGGAAACGAGCTCGGGAGAACGTTTGTCCTTTGCTGTCTGGGCTGGTTACCAGGGAATGAGGGACAGCCCTGTGGTGGCCCTGTCCCGGTGCGACCTCCGCAGAGGGGTCTCGTGCCGGTCCCCAGCTGTGGGCTTATCCCCAGCTCTTGCACTGGGGAGTGAATGTGTTCCCCAGCCTGGGGGCAAGGGAGCACTGGGGAACACTGCTGCATGTACGAGGGAGAAGCTGTTTAATTACATAGCACGTTTCTCTATGAAATTCTACAGTAGTGATTATCATTACCGGTATGGGTGTGCATCAGTGGGATCTTTTTTTCCTCTGTAACTGCTTCTCAGGATATTCTAAAGCTCTTAAAAACAAGAAAAAAAAAAGAAAAAAAGAAAGGGAATCCAATTGTTTCCAAACAATAAATAACCTGTGAGTAGGTGGACCTGTTATGTGTTATTTAATACTCATGTTGTTCATCGCTTGCAGCAACTTTAGCAGTTTAAGGTTTGAGAAGTCTGGGAAAAGATGTGCTTTTGTCTGTTCCTTTTGTTGGATTTCTCAGGTATATTGGTCTTAGATACCCCCTTTTCTTTCTGTTTCTTTGGTGACTGTGAAAGGGTGTCTCCCTCTTCCTTTTTTCCGGTATGGAGCCTGGTGTGTTGCAGTCTGTCCCTGCCTCGTCTCTCCTCTGCCAGGAGAATGCAGTTTTTCTTAACCTGTTAAAACGAGTCGAACTCCTTAACTGTGAGTATTTTGATGCCATCTGCCATCTCTAGCTTTGTAAAATCCTTCCTGATGATGAAATAACTTGGTTTTACTATTGTGTGTGGCGTCTCTCCTCTCTTTATACTCTAGATCCCAACAGTTTACAGACTTCTGTTCTTTTATGCTTTATGAATACTTTAATCTGAAGATCGGGGAGTTTAATTCATCAAATCTCAGTCTCATTTGATCTAAGGTGGTTGGTGAGCCCAGCACAGCTTCTGAAAATGCTCCCTTACTTTGTATATTCTCTTCCCTTGACCAACCAGCCACCTGCCTTCCAGTGGTCCTCTCCCCCCCAGACTGGTTCTCCTGCTCTTGCCGTGTCCCCGTGCCCAGCTGTGAGACTCACAGCTCGTTATTCCTTCTGCGGCTCTTTGTGTTGTACCTGACTCCTTTCCTCTGGGCTGAGCTACAAGAGCTACTTTTCCATATCTTAATCCTCATCTGTCTAAATCAATCCAGTTTTTTTTTTTTTTTTTTTTTGCTCGCAGATAATATTATCCCCTGGTTGTCTCTGTTCAATATTCCGCAGGTTTACTTGCATGTCCCTTAAGCAGCTTACATATAAAAAAGCGGATAATTTTCTAGTAATTTCCTGGGTTACCCAATTAAAATTTAGTTGTTCCAGTAATTCATTGCAAGGGTTATTTATAGCACAAGCGTTTGTGGAGTCTCGGAATAGCCTGGAGCTCACTCAGCTCCACGGCACCCCGGCTGGGGAAGGAGCGACCGCACGCTCCCGGCAGGAAGGTGCTGCCCGCGAAGGGATGCTCGTGACTTTGCTTGGCTTCTTGGAAGGGTGTCTGGGCAGAAAATATTTTCTCCGTTAATAGAAATGCCTCAGCCTGTACATTAGGATGTCTGCTGCTGTATTAGTGGGCTGCAGCGCGGCTGGCGATGTGTTGGGGTTAGCAGGGAGCGGTGCAGCGGGGCAGACTGCTCTCAGCTGCGCCGTTCCCGCTGGATGAAGCGCTGGGGCTGTCTGTCCTTCCCCTTTTGCCAAGAGACCTGGTTGGAAACCAACTTAAACGCAGCCTAATGTAAAGAAGCGTGGCTCTGGCCCACAGATGTTTAGAATGAATCATGCTGCTTGTCTTTATTTCTCAGCTGGGGTTAACTCCTGGACTATGGAAAATAAAGATGGTCTTTTTATTGCTTTGGAGGCTGCATTGTTGAGCTAATGCCATGGATGCTTGGTGATGAATACTGTAGCACCAAACAGCTGTCTGTGAGAGCAATACAATTGTGAGGCAATATGCAGTTTACCCGTCCAGCGAGATGATGGGATTGAATCGCAAATAGATAAACAGAGCTTTGTCTTTTCTCCCTGTGTTTTCTGAGCAGGGGCTTCTCTTCCCCACAATTTCCAAAACATGGAAACTTACAGAAGTGAGTAATATTTAGCTAAGTAGCTAAAAAAATCTCCATAAATTTCTTTGAAGGCAGTAGCGTTAATGACACATGACAACGCAAAAGTAGCACTGGTAATTTTTCTGATCATTAATTTAGGGCACGGATTGGAAATCCTAAAAGCTGGGATGTTTCTAGGCTCTGCCAGCCCTCCCGTTTGCCTGATGCTTTTGGCTCTCGTCCCAGTATCACACAGCACCGGGCCTTTAAGGCCGTGTGCTTCGACAGACCTTGACTGATGTAGGAATATCTGCATAAGCATGCATAATTCAGAGTTGATTGACTAATACTTTTATTATGGCCTTATTTGAGAATACTAGTAGAGGTGGATAGTTAATTGAATGGATGTTCTTATGAAAATCATTCTAACAAATATTTTTAATGTAGGCTAAACCATATTAGAACACATGAAATTAATTTTAACTTTTCAATGTCTTAAACTTTCTCAACAGCAACCCCAAATCTATGCTTGTCAGTGCAAAGTGATCCTTACTGAGAGTTGTTTATCGACTCTGCATTGTAATAAATCTTTCTTCGTAGTTTTTGGCAATCGTTGGGAGTTAGCACCACAGTCTTGTTTCTGACAGCAGTTGTTAGCGAAGATGGGACGAAAGTTGTTAAGGGCAACTTAAGAAAAATTAAGGGTTAAAGATGGATAAGATGCAGTGAAAAGAAAAGACATTATTTTAAATACTACCCCCACTTTCACCAATATGAAGCTTTATCTCTTTTGGCCTGTTTGTAGAAATTGCCCGGTGGAGCTGATGGAGTGGAGGAGCACTGCGAGAGAGATTTTACTGAAAGATGCTTATTGTTGAACGCAGAAGGTGTTAATCAGGAAAACGGGGCATTCTCGTAAAGTAAATTAATTTAATTGCAGTTCAGATTTTCTGCACGAAGAGGGAGTAATCAAAGTAATTTCACTCAACTGGAGTACGGCGTGGAAAGCAGGCAGTGTATTAGTGATAGTTACCGTGAGAGCACCCTAGTTCAAAGAGTTCCTGTAGTCTGGTGCATATTTTGCTATGCTTCAGCCATTAACACTTTGGGACAAAAATTTCACCCTAATTAGGCCTTATTTCTCAACTGGCCATCTGTTCATTGAACCCTCTCTAAATCTTCCTCTGTTGCAAACCCTCCTCTGGCTGCATTGAGATCCTGGCTGTCTCTCGGCTGCTTTTGTAAAGCCAAACAGACTGAGCCGAAACAAGTTGAGGTTGAGTCTTCCTACGCCGAACCTGTGAGTAGCTTGCACTGCAGAAGTTTTTTTTTGGATGGACTTAATAAATGAGTCTATCTGGACAAGAAAAGACCCAAAAGACACACATGACAGCGAGTTAACAAACAGCTATTGAAGACAATGGCCTTTTTCCCAGCCTCAGACTGCGCGTCTCTCTGGCTCCCTTTTCTTTTTGTGAAATGCCAGGGTTCTTTTCTCTCCCTCTGCTCTCCTTTTAAACTCCGGTTTTCTCTCCAAAACCTTCATTTAACTCTCATAAGGCCAGTGCTTTGAGCGTGCCTGCTGCAGTGTTTTTTGCAGGCGGTGCACTAGAGATTAGTCCAGCTGATCAGCTTTCCCTAAGCGCGGTGGGAAATCTCTCTGCTGTTATTGCTTAACAAAGAGAAACGAGAAATCTGGGAGGGTTTCACCTTCCTAATCTGTGTTTTATGTGACAGCCCCCCAAGCGGTGCTCTGTTGGGGCGGATGGCCTGTGGTTATATACCGAGCTACAGGTACACCTTCTGCAAATTCCCCGCCTGACTGGGTCTTGGAAACCTTCCTGCCTGGAGAGCATGTTAGATCTGAACATGCCTGCAATCCTCTGGCCTCAGGTGGCTTGAGATATAATAATAATAATAATAATATATATATATAAATAAATACATATAAATATATATTATATAAAAATGTAATATATAATAATACTTTTAAAAATCTATATATTTCCCTTTGCCGTTGAATGTTTTATAGTGCTAGCGTTAATACAGCGTAAGGAGTGCATCCTCCCTGCAAAGGCAGTCACGGACGGTGCTTAGTCCGGCTTTGCCGCTTTGGGGGTAAATTTCTCCCTGTCTTTAAGGGAGCTCTCACGACTTGAAGGCTAATTCCAAACTAGCAATGATCTTTTTGTTTTTTTTTTCTTTTTCCTAGCACATTTTAGCTTTCTTTCAGGATCACTGCAGAAACAAAAGGAAAGGAGAGAAGAGAAAAAAGTTGAGTACCAAAAGGTGTGCAGGTCGTTAGGTGACATAGTGGTAGCAATAGCTGGTGTTACCTTCTCTCACAAAATAGAGCAGAGAGAGGAAATACCGATCTGACAAAGAAACAAACCCCTTAATAAGCTGTTTTTGACATTGGATTAGAAGACATATTTCTATCTAGTGGTTAGTTTTACATAATACTTGTTCAGCTCAGACAGCTGTAGGTGCACAGTGAGAAGCCATGTTCCCGTGCCCAGAACAGAGCACCTTCCTCTGCTCTAGCACTCACACCATGCCCTCTGCGACGCTGCTGTGTAGCTTTCCATTCCCTCTCTTTTCCATGGAAGTGTACATACACTGTAATATTTCAGGGAGCCCACGCTGCTCCTGTGTGTCCACCTCTGCACACCAGCGTGGCACATCTTTTCGTGGCATCCTTGGGTGAAACTTGTGGACCATGACCCGAAAGGCTCTTCTAGGCTGTGCACCCCCTCTTTGGGCAGGGCTCGGACGAGTCGCTGGGCCAGCCCTGTGACTTTCGAAATTCATGTTACACGGAAAGAGTCTGGGGGTCGGTGGGCGAGCTGTCCTCCTGCCGAGTCGGTAGCGGGCACCAGCTGGAGCAGCCACCTGCTCCGACCTTGCAGCCAGCTCTCTGATGATCAGCCATCTATACGGACACGTTCCTGGGGACCCTTGTTCGGTGCCGCGGGGTCCTGTCAGCGCTGGGAGGGAGAGGGGCTCGGAAGTAAAGGTGGTGGAGCAATCCCAGAGCATAAGCAAGCTGCAAAAGAATGAGTTATCTCCAATTTTCAAGCATAGTACTGGGATTTGGTGTCAGTAGGTAATAAAAGCACTTACCCTAAATGAGTTATCTCTGAAAATATGTTAGTAATATCAGTTTAGGGTATTGGTGATTTTTCTTCTTGCTGACACTCAACAAGAGATAGCGAAAGGCATTTGCCATTTCTGTTAGGTAAGTGTGAGCCTGGGTTGAGTAATGCTTTGTGAGGGAATAGTGAGTGTTACGGTGGGATGAGCTGTGCTTTGGTCAGCCTTACCACCTTTTGTTTGGGACCATCAAGGCATCGGTTACCACTGCCCAGGGGATCCAGGCACACTTTATTTTGTTATTTTCTGGGGGGATTTCTCGCAGCAGTGCTTTGTGGTTCCCCTCCCTCTTTTCCCAGGCCGCCGCAATGTGCTATCCCATTCTGTCGCACATGATAGATGATGGCATAGCGTAATACGTTTTTCATCATTTCATTGTGTATCTTATAACTGTAGAACGACATAATAAGAAGTTTAGGGATACATATGAAAGGTTTCTATTTTCTAGCCATTGCATAAGAGCTAGATTTGTGTATATGCAATTTATGATTTATGTTCAGGAAGGATGGAAACTTTGTCCCTGTGGTAGCTTCTCTTGAGTAATCAGTTTCATCCTCTGTATTTCCTGTGTTTTCTTTTTTAGCAGAATACAGTCTCTTTAGAAGAGTTCAATTTACATTTAATTCGTGTTCAGTTCTGTATATATTCATGGTCAAATTCTGGTTTTAGTTAACTTATAGACAACTTCATTGACGTCAAGAGAAGCTGGATGCATGTAACAGTATGGGTCTCCATGATTTTATGCATTTATTGCTTTCGTTTTGGCTTGCAGATACAGATCTCTGGTGTCTGCCATTACAAAGAACAGATGCCCCTCATTTCAGACCCAAATTTATTCCTATCCCACACGGATCTGGTTAGTGTTCTTGCCCTGTTATTGTTGTACGCCGTGCAAATGCATTTGAAGTGGGAGGTCAAGGAATCAAGAGTACAAACAATGCTATATGTTTAAATTTCGTAATCTCTCAATATTAACAGTTTCTCACTTTGCTCTTTCCACATCCTTCCTTTGGAGTGCTTACGCTTGGGAGAAAGCTGGAGAGTTGGTTCACATTTGTGTATATGTTTGTGTTTGTATTTGTTGTGGTGTATTCAGTGACATGGTTTTGGGTGCTGGGATACACATTTGTCGCTTTCAAATGAAATGGCTTTAAAAGCACGACCTAACTTCTATTCCCTGGCTAGGTACAGGTTTGCAGACTTGCCTAGATGTGAATGAATCTGGAATTTCACCTTTCAGCTTTCATGCTGTCCTGCTTCTTTGATGTCTTATTTCCGAAGCGGAGTGAGCTGCGAGTGCTGCCCGTGTGCCCCGTAGGTATTGCCCGTGCACTGGACCAGGCCAGGAGGAGCAGGACGCTTCTCTTCGTGCTCGAGTTGCTCTTGCAGATGTGCGGTCTCCGAACCCGCTGGCACCTGGTGTGGGCACAAGCGGACAACGGGCGCCTGCTTCTCCTGGTGAGATGCTCTGAACCATGAAGGGGAAGCCCAAAAGACATAGCTCTTTAGTTGGCTTGAGGGCAAGACCTTCTGAACTAAGTGTGGCTGGACTAAGCATCAACCCTCCAAAAAAAAAACCAAACCAACCCACCAAAAAGACCTTTTTAACACTTAAAAAAGAATATTAAATAATACTTTGCATCTGAGTTTCTGGAGAAGAGTAAGAGAGGATTTGCAGCAGTTGTGACCTTGTTCCTGTTTGACCACCGAAAAGCTGTCCAAGCTGCTGGGCTCTGTCCTGACTCGACCCTCGCTGGCGGGGGCCATGCCTGATGGATGCGGTGGGCCTTTCGATTCTTGGCATCTGCTGTGGCCGCTGGCAGAGATGCCGTTAGTGCCGTCTGTCGTGCCGGTTTGAACACAAATGCTCACAGGCGGCGATACTGGACCGCGCTGCGTGCGCCCTCGCGGCAGCCGTCGGTGCTGCGTTCCTCACGGCAGCGTGTCGCTGGCACGGGGCTCTTCACCAGCCGTGCCACCTCGTGCCCTTGAAGGACCTCTCTGCTTTTGCCTGTAGATGGGTAAAATGAGGGTCTCGGAGAAAGCAGCAGAAATCTCGTTTTGGGAGGTGGGAGATAAAATTAGACGTTAGGATGGGCGTAGCCGCTTCAGACAGTCTTGCGTCCCTTTAGCGTGATGAATGGGAAGATTCGGCAAGGCTTCCTCAAGAGGTGGGCTGGGGTCTGGGGGAGGCGTCAGAGCCACAGGGCTGCGGTGGAGGTGGGGTGGCCGCAGGAGAGCCCGGTTGCCTGCAGCCGCCCTGTGCCTGCGCTGGTCCGCTCCGGACATGCGTGCTTGCGAAGGGATCCCGGGAGCGGGGGGGGACTGGAGCAAGGCAGGAATCGGCTGTCTCCGTCCCTTCTTCCCTTTGTTACTAGGGGTAATTTATAGATGCTGATACAAAAGCTCCCTGTTGAAGCCTCATTGAGTTTAATGAAGTGAGTTTGCCGTGCTTGGAAATGAAATAAACCCCCTAACAAGTCAGTAACCTTCAAATGAACAAGAGGGTGATTAAAATGCTTTATTCTGAACTGGCTGAGATTCTGAGCCATTTACCAGATATACTTACTGATTAAACAGTCCTAACTAAAAATTAAGGATCAGCAAAAAAAGATTGTATTAAAAAAAAAAAAAGAATAAAAAAGGACACTGATACCAGGGGAGTTCCCGAACCACTTTTCCAGAATCACGCCGTTAGACCCCTTGGAGCTTCCAACTCAGACCACATGTCTGAACATATACTTTTTGCATTTTTTGCGCCGGGATAACTGTAAATACCTGCCCACATTCACAGAAAGGCGTTTCACAGGAGCTTCTTCCTTCTGCGAAATTACAGCTTCAACACCAGACTTGCCTAAACGTATTCTTGTCCCCTGAGCTGCTCAGGTCTGGCTGTGGCGGGGGGGAAGGCGGTGCCGAGCCCCGGGAAGGGGGATGCCCCGTGGCCGGGGGTGCCGGCAGGGCTGCCGCGGTGCGATGGCACGGCTTGGCCAAGACCACGGTGGGGAACTGAAGGGCGTGGGGTGGGTTGGAAATTCAGACTTGGTATCTGGGTGTCTGCTTTGGGAGGTGAACGCTGAAACACCCCAACCTCGGTCACGGTTGAGGACCTTTAAAAAGTCTGGAGCATTAACATATTAATAAATCTCAGCTGTAAAGGTGAAACAAGCTTAACCTTCCCTGGTTCCCCTCAAATTCAGAAAATATTATAATGCATATATCTATCTTAATAAAACATTTAGAGAACTGAGGATAAAAAGTAAAATGCAAGTTCAAAATCATTACTGTAAAGTAAAATCTGAAGTGCAAAACCCTACTACTGTAAGGTAGGTGTAGTCCTTTCGAAAAGCAATGTATTTTGTGGAGCCATTAACCGTGAACTCAGGAATGTTAATTTCTGTATGTTTGTCATAGGCAAGGGCTATTATCTGTAATAATTACGTGGATTGCACATCCAAACATGCTAGCAAAGAGCAGAGATAGTATTAGCCCAAATTCAGTCAAGCAGACTCTGATTTAACTTGATGAGAATGACATAGTCAGATTTAAAGTCTGAAATCAGACCTTTGCAAAATGGGCTCATGTTCAAGTCTCTGCCTGCATCAGAGCTTCCGTAGAGATCGCTAATTCTGGTTTTATTTAAGCAGCATAAAAATGCGTCAAAAGAGAAGAGGCAGTGAATTCTGACTTGGGTGTTCGGCTTCTGAATCATGAGCTGCTTTTAAAGCTGCATTGTAAAAGAATGCAGAACTTTTAAGTGACTTGAAGAAATTTTAAACCACTTTGAATTTGAGTGCCTTGAAAACAGTTTTGTGAATTCTTCTGTTTCTCTGAAGGATTTTGCATCACTGGATTTCTTGGGATGTTTTTAGGTGCAAACTGCTCCACTCCAGTGCCGAGAGGATGAGGCTGTGACGGGCTTTGATGTGGTTGCGCAAACACGCTCTCTCGTGTTCGGTTGCATAGGTGTTTGCTTTTCTGGCAGGTGAAGCGAAAGGAGGAAAGTGAGCCTGGATTTCTTCAGCTCCTTACGTTTAGAGAAGACGTGTAGTCAGTTTGGTTGTATTTCCTCTTGGACATCTGGAAAAACCCTTTTAAAGGTGTTTCTGATTTGTCACTACATGTCACCTTTGTGGAGGGGAGCCTGTAGATGACCTGGCATGGGGCTGGCCCGGTGGTGGAGGCTTCAGGAGATGTTGCTTTGACTCCCAGCGCAAGGCAGTTGATGGATAAGCTCTTGATCCAAAACCAGGAGGGAGATTTGCAGCGGCTGGGAAACTAGATGATCTCCAGAGGTCCCTTCCAACCCTAACCATTCTGTAACTAAAAGTGAAAGAAACCCCCAAACCCATCTGGTCTATAGAAAAACTGCCCTCTGTGGAGTGGAGAGGAGGGGGCTGCAGGCGCAGGCGAGGGGGATCTCCTGGGCTTTGTGGTCCTTGCGAGCACTTTGAAAGACCTTGGTCACGGGGCATTGTGTTGCTGGATGCTCGCCTCGGAAAGAAGGTGTATGCCAGCCTCACGTTCTCCCTCCTTTTCTTCGTGTGATTATCTGAGGGGGTCAGAGTTTGAGGAGGGAAGTAAACTGGGCTCCCGAGGGGGGGTGGGTACTTCAGTGAATGTGGAATGGATTTGCCACATCACACAGTAACTGTGGGTCAAAATTATTAATTATTCCTTAATTAGCTTTAAGGGCAGGGAAACTTTGGTACCTTAAAATTTACCATTTATGCTGCTGTTGATGACGCTTCCTGGTGTACCTTCTAATAATATAGATAATATCCCTTGTCTATGACAAACATACAGATGCCGATACCTTCCCAGCTGTTTCCTCTTGTACCTTCCAGTCCCTGAGAGATGTGGCTCAGGGTTTTGGTTTCCCGTTGTCTGAAGGCAGCGCAGAGGGACCCCTTTGCCCTCAGAGGGACCAAGTAGAAGGTCTTCTCATGGCATGTGCCGAACAGCCGTGTATTGCCACACCAGCTGCGTGTTACGTTTCAAACAACGTGATGGACCAAACCCTGTGTCTGGCTGTGATGCTGCACCCTGTCTTGAACTGGCAGGAGATGCTGGAGCTACTGGGGTATCGATAGATGCAGAACTGGCATCCTGGGCTGAGGTGAGGAAGAGGCCAGCGTGGGAGCCCTGTTGGGATGCCGCGTCAGTGCTCAGCGGAAGTGCTGCAGGTCTGCAGCGAGCACTCGGCTTTGGAGCAGGTCTGCAGCGAGCACTCGGCTTTGGAGCTGCTGAGACTATTTTCCCGCGTGTCTGTGGATAAGATGGGGGCAAGGGAAGAGGCACGGCGTGAACTCTCTCCCCCAAATTTTCCATAAAGCTTCAGTAATGCCAAAGTCAAACCAGAGCTGCACTCAGGTGGCTTCAGGAGAGCTTCCTGGGGTTAGCAGAAAGGAGGTTTTAGGGGGGTAACTGGGGGTGCAGGATCTGTGCACGTATCGGGGACACCCCTACCTGCTCGCGCTGCGAAACATCGGACCGGCCAAGTACGAAATGGCAGAAGCACGCCTGGATTTTCTTGTTGTTTTAGAGATTATGTTAAGTGTTGCTTAAATGAAAAGGCTTTATTTTCTTACACCCACGTGCGTGTTTACTTCCTTGTCATACCTTCTGGAGTTGAAAGGGCTCTTTCATTACAAAAAATTCCCCGGCAAACTGGCACTTTTGTTGTGGTTTTGTATGATGATCGACCAGTGAGTGTGTGTCTGCCTTTCCCGTAAGAGCTTGGCGGATCCCGGGCTCCACGGTTCTGTTCTATCCTTGTGCCATTGAGTCAACGTGGGCCGGTGACTTGATGACAGTTCCTATGGGAATGGGTTGTGGATCCTCCTAATGAGGGGAGGAGGAGTGGGCAGGGGTCGAGGGCTTCTGCTGAAAGGGGTCAGGATTTCAAGGAAAACATGATGCCATGAGTACTTGAGTGTATGTTGTGCTCGTTTGCACTCCATTGAGCATTGCCGCTCCTGGTGTTGAATGCGTTATCATGAATATCACCGGGTTTAAGTAGGATGAGAGGGGGGACAGACAGATGGGGCAGTGATGCCAGCTCCGTGCTTGATCTGGTGCAGGCTGTAAAACGAGGTCAAACTCACCTTACAGTTCGGTTTCCAGGAGCAGTGAGTAGCATGGGAGCGATGTTTTGTGTTGTCTGTCAAACCTGTCCTCCCGGGAACCCGTGCTGGGTTCAGGCTGTGTAAAAATGCCTCATTACAACCTGACAATAAGTGCCACTGTCACCCCCAGGGGACTTCGCAAGCAGTCACTGCACCTATCGCGCTGCTCCTGTCAAGGTGTCTTGATTAAATTTTTATCCTTCCCTTCCTTCCTAAGTGCCTGGAGAAACACGTGCAGTCGATTTTTGGCAAATAAGAGAATTGTGACTTTAATAATAAAGATGTAACCCGTCAGAAATACAAGACGCTTGCTGGTAGTACTTAAATGTTTGCTTTTATATTGTTTCAGAGAAATTAAAACAAACTCCAGTGGGTTTGGAGGGTTTGTAGTGAAAGGCCTTTGCCCATAAGCTTTGCTCCTGGAATTTACCATCATAAAATGTAAGAAAAAAGCAAAGACATAAAGCATGTATCTGGGCTTGGGATGCAAGAAATTACTATAAGGAAATAAGAGAGAAGGCAGGTTAGTGTTGATACTATTCTGGTGACACGTTTGTCGTTGTATATATGGATGCATCTGTTGTTTATGTTATGAACAAGTCCCTTATTTTAAAGTTTATGTCAGCAAATAAAGGGAAATGTCACTGTCTCAGGTTGATAAAGACCAAGTACCTAAACCTTGCTAACATCCTGCACAGGCCAGATACCCAGTAGTGTTCAGTGAGGACTGCAACGCAATAATTGAATTTGGGATGGAAGCTGCGCAGTTAGGACCCGCTCCCAACGTCACTCTCAATTCAGATAGGTAATTCAGGCTCCAGTGATGCAATGAATGCCCTGCGTTGTTCTGCTGCCAACGCTGGTGGTGTGTAGAAGGGTGCAAATCTCAGCCCCTGGCACTGACCGTGTGATACGAGGCTGCAGAGGCTTGGGGGCACGCAGTGGTGCTCGGGCTGGAAGGGACCTGGGGACGTCTCTCGTCCTCCTGCTCAAAGGGAGGTCAAGACTAAAATCAGACCAGGAGATATTATTGAGCGTGAGAAGAACACTGCCTTGCTGCTGCTGCTGTATTTGATGATATTGAGGAAAGAATGCAAACAGGGAGGGCTTCTCTAAAACGTCATTATTATTATTTTTTTCCCCTTTGGCGCAGCTGCACATGCAGCTTTTGGGGCTGGGCGATGCTTGTTCTCCTGGAGTTGTGACTGGGTGGTTTACCCTGCTGCAGAGTATTATTTGTGTGCAAACCTCTGTTGCAAATGAGCCAGCAAACACATTCTCTTTTAAACATTAAAAATGTGTAGGGTTAAACAACTTCGTAATATGGCTCCAGTGGACAGAAACTTTTCCCCCCCTGTCTTCTGGTTACGTGGCAGGAGTCCTTTTCCCAGAGCACAGGAGCATTAGCTGATGCAGCCTCTCTCGATTTCAGTTTTACCTGCGGGAGCACCTTGCTCATTCCTTTGAAAGGTCTGGTGCCGCTGGAGGTGCTGGTCTCGTGGCTGCATGTGTGTATGCCCGCAGTTAGCGTGTTACTGGGTTAGTGGCACATCTATATCCTCGGCTGGCACCGAGTGCTGCGTTGCAGGGTTTAAGATTGTTTTGGACGAGCTGCGTGGCATCAGGCCATGTTTTTTTCCAGGCTCGCTGTCGCTCAGCGTCGGGAAGCCCTTTCTGGGCACTAATGACTTCCCGCAGTACGTGCAGAAGGACCGGGGGAGGCGTTGGTGGTGTGGGCGGGATGGAGACGCTTCCCCCCGTTCACCTCTGCTCTTCCCTTGATGTGCCTGTGGCCATGGCAGCTGCGAACGCGGTATGTGGCATGAAGGAGTCCCGCAGCGGGCGAGCGTGCTGGAGGTGGCAGGGAGGGCAGAGCAAAAGGCTGCACGACTACAGACATCTGAAGAGGGCAAGCTCTCAGCTGCCTTGCAGAAAGCTGGAAGAATGGACCAGACGCTAATGTTCCTGCCATTAAGTGTTGCTCGGAGTACCTGGGGAGAAGATTTCAGCCTAGCACTTCCACAAAGTGAGCGACGCCTTTGTTCGGCTACTTCGCTGCCCGAACAGCCTTCTCGGGTTTGTTTGTAGAGGGTTTCTAGATGTCTGCCTGGGAAATGCTCGGCCCTCGAGGGTATAACAGAAAAATTAAGGGTTTTCATTCGAGCTGTCCGCCTCTCCTCCTTGCTTGTAAAGTGCTGGCGATGCACTTTCTTACGGCTTTTAAGCCTTTGGGATAAAACGGGAAACAATCAGAGGTCAAGTGAAAAAAGAAATAGTTTTGCTGAAGAAGTAAAGAATGAGGCCGGGATGTAGGTCAGATGCACACAGCACAGGACTTTAAGAGCTATTTTCTACAGCTAAATTGTACTTCGAGACTTTTGAAGTTCACATCTGGTGAGCAGATTTAAGGTACAAGCCTCCAGTGTTTGTATAGTAGTTTCTTTGCTTGCTTTCTAAAAATATGACCTGAAGACCTCCCTTTTGGTGAAAATGTCGAGAATCTTGCTGGGCTTCTCTCCCCTGCATGTTGCAGAAGTGACTGTGGAGGCTCCAGAAATGCAGCAGGCAGATTAAGGCTTCCTATTTTCAGATTATCGACCACCTGCCGCGCAGATTTTGCAAGTCCAGCCCTGGACAAGGGACCTGAGAGCCTCCGGGGGCATCCTCGGAGACCTTCAGCGTGTCAGATGGTACAGGCGCCCAGGAGAGCTGCGGGGCTGCCTGCTGGCAGCCTGGTGGGACAGGCAAAGGGATTTGGGTGAAGTCTTTGGTAGGAGATCGTATGCGTGGGTTATGCCCGATTCTTCCCTTGCTCTGGTGTTGCTCTTGTGTTTGATCTCGCTGGAGTTGCTCCAGGCTTGCGTCAGAGTCAGCCCCAGCTCTCCTTTCCTCCGACCGAAATCTGGAAGAGCTCTGTTTAAGGCAGCAGAACAGCAGAAAAATATTTATAGACAGGAAGGGAATCTGGTCTCCCCCCACCCTTTGGCAGAATAACTATCAGTTTCCTTAAGATACATGCTTGGCAACAGTGAAACGTAATTCATCCCAGTGAGTATACTTCTCAGCATTCATCAGATGTAAAATGTCATGGATTTGTCATGTAATTTAATTTCTTCCATTCGGATATATGTTAGGAATGAAGTCAGCTGAGGAGATTACAAAAGGAGTATTGATGCTGTGGTCCCCACACGTATTTCGATGGGAGGAATGAAATGCCAGTCAGCTGGCGACGCATGCCGCTCTGCAGCCCGGGGAGTGCCTGCCGCGTCTGCCCGTCCCCAACGCGTGTGACTAGCGAGTTGGACCAAGAGATGCGGCGTGGACACCCCAAGAAATTGGGAGGTGCAGATGTTTATTCGGCTCCTGTGCAGGGCTGCGTGCAGGTTCTCTCCAGGGAGAGCTGCATGGAAGCCCCTCACCGTCCCAGGCAAGCATCCCTCCTTGTAGCCTGCAAATGCTGGTTTAAAAAAGTATCTGAAAGTGTCAATAAAAGTATCTTACGGGTTTATTAGGTAGTTTGGAAACTGTCATGTTCCTCCTATAAACTGTTGCTGTAGGTTCATGTTGTATTCTGCCTTCGCGTTTAAGACAAGACATGCTATGACTTGATGGTGTTTCTGTCACCACTTGTAACATTTGAGGAAAAACCTGGCGTTGTTTCTTCACCTTCAATAGGAATATTATTCACCTTGAAGTAATGGCAACAATCACTCCTTTTGAAATAGATGAGAACTGAAGTGACTATATGGGAAGAAATTGAGAAGTGAAAATACTGTTTTATATGTAACAAGGATCTGGTTTGCAAAGGGGGATGCTGTTGCCTTCATGCATAGCAATTCTTGGCCAGATCTGTGGTGCCATCGAGCCTGCGGGGAGCTGGGTGCGGTGCCTTCCATCAGCTGAGATCTGTACGGCGCCAGAGGCAATTTTATCTTTTGGCTGCTAGGATTGGGAAAGGAGGTTTAGTCCCCACTCCTTCAGTAAGTTCGCAGATGACACTAAGCTAGGCGGACATGTTGATCTGCTGGAGGGTAGGATGGGTCTACAGAGGGATCTGGACAGGCTGGACCGATGGGCCGAGGCCAATGGTGTGAGGTTCACCAAGGCCAAGTGCCAGGTCCTGCACTGAGGTCACACCAACCCCATGCAGCGCTACAGGCTTGGGGCAGAGCGGCTGGAAAGCTGCCCGGCAAAAAAGCACCTGGGGGTGTTGGTGGACGGCCGGCTGAATAGGAGCCGACAGTGTGCCCAGGTGGCCAAGAAGGCCAACGGCGTCTTAGCCTGTATCAGGAATAGCGTGGTGAGCAGGGCTGGGGCAGTGATCGTCCCCTGTCCTCAGCACTGGTGAGACCCCACCTGGAGTGCTGTGTTCAGTTTTGGGC
The DNA here is from genome assembly GCF_000708025.1 of Charadrius vociferus. Lineage (NCBI taxonomy): Eukaryota > Metazoa > Chordata > Aves > Charadriiformes > Charadriidae > Charadrius > Charadrius vociferus. The sequence goes on from NW_009648154.1 coordinate 621,972, forward strand.
CCCTCACTACAAGAAGGAAAGAGAACTGGGGGCTGACCTCTTCTCCCTGGTGACGAGTGAGGACGAGAGGAAACGGGTTCAAGTTAAGTCAGACAAGGTTTAATTGGATATTAGGAAAAATTTTTCACTGAAAGGGTTATTAAACATTGGAATAGGCTGCCCAGGGAGGGGGTGGATTTGCCATCCCTGGAGGTATTTAAAAAAAGGGTAGATGTGGTACTTAGGGACATGATTTAGAAGTAGTTTTGTCAGGGTAGGTTAATGGTTGGACTTGATGATCTTAAAGGTCCCTTCCAACCTCTGCAGTTCTATGATTCCTCCTCTGGCTTGTCTCAGCCTCAGCGAGCGCATGGAGTACCGCCTCTGCTTCACAGGAGAGCAGTAAGGTTTCCGAGCCGCCTGGCCAAAACGTGCCTCGTGCGAGCCCTTGAGGAGCGGGTGCTGCCTTGGAGATCGAGATTTGAGGCATGAGCACCCTGGGGAGGAAGGTGCAGAGGAGCAAAGCAGAACACAGAGCAATGACTTGGGCCTATGGCTTGCGGGGAGCCCCGTCCTTCACCAGCGCCGTGGGTGCCCGTACCTGCTGTGGGTGCTGGGCTGGCCCCACGCTGGCGGTTGCAGACCAGACCTCAGCGGGCACTGCGGCCTCCCCGGTTGCGTGGGGCTAATCGCAAGCAGGTGTGGAGGCAGCAGAAGAGGACTCTTCCACTATGTTGGTTGCACTTGGCACGGGCGGCTTTGTGGGACCCTGCCCGGGGCAGTGCCGCGCATTCCTGGTGTCGCTGTGGAGAGCGGCCGCCCTGCGCCAGGCTGGCTGGTGCCCTGGAAGCGCCTGTGCCAAACAATAGTTATTCCCTGTGAAATGCTCCACTGATGCTTTTCTGAGCCCGCTGCGCTGGCCGAACGGCATGCCTGTTATTCCTCGGCAGGCTGAGCGGAGCGGGGTCGGTCCTGGAGGTGTGCGCCGTGCCTTGCTGTGGGTCAGAAACGATGTGATTAAGAGGATGAATATGGGTTAATGTGGACATGCGAGGAGGCACTAAGTACTTAGTCATAGCAGGAACAAGCAGTATCTCAGGGAGGGATCGAAAAGCGTGCAGCGTTTTCTATGGAAAACTCAAAGGAAGTTATTTGCTTTCCTGACTCACAGGAGAGGGAAGAGACGTTGAGAAAGATGGGGACCCACGTGGGCTGAGCCATGGGACAGCCCTGGCAGGCTGGTGGCTGCCAGCCACAAGGCAGAGGATGAGCCAAGGATATAGAGTCATAGAATGGTTAGAGTTGGAAGAGACCTTAAAGATCATTAAGTTCCACCCCCCCTGCCGTGGTGTATATATATTTATTTATGTTTGTAATGCAATTCAATGTTTGGCTCAAAGTTGTGCTTTTATATAAATAGCTTTAGAGGGCTTCACCTGAAGGCAAGATCTACTTAAACATTGCAATCTCCTTCATGCTCACTTGCTGCTCAGCTGGCTTATTTTTGGGAGACGCTGCTCTGTGAAGCTGGGGCTTGGATACCACCCGGATGGGGGCTTCGAAGATGGGAGTGGGCTGCGGAGGTGCAAAGTAGGACCCTGAGTGTGCATTGTATTTGATAAGGTAAAATATGGGTTACCCTTCTGGGACAGATCGTCATTTGGTGGGAATCATTCCAGTGCATCATTACCTCTTTACAGCAGATGGGGATCTGGGTATGATGGTCACACACCCCATACTTAATTGGTATAGCTGTAGCACTGTAGCAGTTAATTAATTACTAGTCTGTATGACCCCCTTGAGTCACCCTGGCTCCTGGCATTGACCCATCACGTTACTGGTGTGGGGTTTTCCTGGTGTCAGGGACCTGCTGGGGCAGCAGCGCGGATGTGTGGTTGGGGTCAGCTTCTGCACCTCCCGTGCCCAAGGAGGGTACGGTACTTTAGGTAAGAAAAGTGTGACAGGAGATACCTACACTTTACCAGAACACCCAGCTGTGGGAGCCTTGCAACAGCAACCTCCGCTGAGGGCTGGCGGCGGAGCCCATCTTGGGAGAAAGTGATTTCAGCGCCGGGGCTCCTGCCAAGTGGATGTGGTCACCACCGACAACAACGGCGGCAGTCTTCCCCCAGACAAGTGCACAACCTTCAGTCAGAGGCGCCTTTTCGCACGCGGGTAGGCTAAGTTGTGTGTGTGCACATGTGTGATTATCACTTCTTCATTTTCTAGTTAAAATATGTAGTAATTTTCATGCCTGAGAAAGTGAAAGGCTGTGAGTGTTGGTGCAGGCGACCTCGCACAACTGTGCTGCGGGGTCCAGGGCTAACCAGTTTCCCCAGTCCCTCCTCCCTCCCCCATCGCTGCTTTTTCCTGCGCGGCTCTTCTTGGGAAGAGATTTTCATCTGTGCCAGAACGTGCAGGGATTTTGTGCTTGGGATGCATATCCCCCCTGGGATTAATTTAAGGCTTGTTTTATTAGTGACCTAATCCATATCTGCATCCATTTCCCCGGCTGGTGGATGCACTAACCAGGCCTCCTAACTCAGCCGTGGTTTCTTCTCCCTGCAGCTCTGCTGTAGGAGACTGTTGGACAACTGGTGCGACTGTCTGTGACCACCACTGGTGGGTCTATGTAGACCTTCTCCTGCTCCCTGTCTGTTGGGCACGATGAGGAGTTGAGGGAGTACTATGAGGATGAGAAGTCTCTTACCCCACTGCCTATGGTCGTACTGTGCAATGGCCAGGACATAACAAGAGTCCTGGAGATGCAATGATATGCTTTCCGTTGTGGGGCATACCCCTTGGCTTTCTTGGGGAGCATTAATTTTATGAGTAATGCCACTGTGCCTATCACTGACAGTCCTACTTGCACAATCCTTCTCGGGAAAGGAAGCAGTGCAGTTTGCCTGATGGAGCCCTGGTGGAGGAGTTTTATATATTAAATACCTTTTAATTAAAGGTGAGGAAGCCAAGATGTGGAGAGATTAAGGACCAGTTTTCTAAAGAAGCTCAGTGGCTAGTCAGGACTAGATTTTCAAAAGAGCTCAGCTCCTATTGAAGTAGTAAATGAACAACCGGATTTTCAAAGCATCCGATCACGTTAGATGCTGAGCCCTGCCAGCTGGGCTGTAATTGCTGGTGGGAACTGCCCACCCCGGGCAAAGGGAGGGTGTTCCTCTCCCGCTGTAGTCGATAATGGGGTTGTTTACTTCTGAACTGGCCCCTTGTAGCATGCGGAGAAACAGGCGCTCGGGGCTGTGAGAGGTTTGGCTGTGTGTTTTGCATGGGGGAGGTGGATGCTGGACGTGCTCATTCCTCTGCGTTGGCCACAAAGGACCATGACGTCGGAGGTACATGTCTATATGGAGAGGCCACGTCTGTACGGGAGGTGAACCTCCATCCTTTCTGTTGTGCTCTGTTAGCTTCAATGCCATCTACGTTGAAGGTCCCAAATGCTTTGTGAGCGAGAGGGCTGTGTGGGTAGTCATAAGCAGATGCTTAAACCAAGCATCTATGAAAGCAGACGTTAAAATTATTGAAGACACTATAATCTAGTTTGGTGCCTTTATTGAATTTTCTGTTTTCCCTGAAAGCCATTGAATTCTATGGAAAATAAAAGGACATGAAATAGTCTGTAAGTGGTATGCTGGATTATTACGGTTAAAAATACTGAATCTGAAGAACAGAAAGTGACCGAGACATCATGAAAGCTTTTCTCTTCTCTGTTAACTAGCTAGTTTTGAGTGGAGACCCTAGTGTGGCAGAACTGCCCCAGGAAGGAAGGAGGAATGTGGTGTGTATTGTCCTTTTATATTCTAGGGGGAAAAAAAAAAAAAAAAGTGTAGGAAACTCCAGAAAATGTATTTTCCTGCAGAGATGCTTAAGCTCATGCTGTGTATGCATGAAAGGCTGCTGCAGGAAGCTCCATACCAAAGAGGAATGACAAATAAGGAAAATCTATGCTCAGAACTTGCGTTCTTATCCTGTGTTCATTGCAGGGTGGTAGGGGGACGTGGCCGTCCCTGCCTCTCCCTCGTGGCTGTCGTCGAGAGCAGCCGTGTGGCCCGTGGCCGCTCTGCATGAGGGTGGGCTGCTAGTCACGGTGGAGCTCAGGTGGCTCCGTTGTGGGAAATGAAGTTCCCCCGTCTTAATTCTTTTGGCCCTTTTCCGTGGCTCTGCTGTGGACTCCGCCAGCTGCAGCCGTCCTCGCTTGATGTGGCTGCCTTCAGATGGCTCCCATCAGCTCCACTAATGAGCAGTGCAGCTTTTTTATTAAAAAGCACATGAAAGATGCCCGCGGAAGTTGCTGATTTCCCTCCCTGGCCTTTTCTAAAATCATAAAATGAAATCTTAGGTTGTCTGTCATGGCACAGATGTCAGCAGTACTTCTTCCACGCAGCTCCGGTGCAGGCACACACCCAGCACTTTTGGGTGAGTGCTGTTTTCTTTTTTTTTCTTCTTTTTTTTTCTTTTCTCTCTTTTTTTTTTTTTTCCTTTTTTTTCCTTTTTGTTTTTTTTTGGCAATCCCCCCCCCCCCCCCTTTTTTTTTCTTTCCTTTGTATACCTCCTAAATAATAAGAAATTGAAGAGAAAATGTAGTATGGAGGAAACCTGCATTATTCTCCTGGTTTCCATCCCGCAGGACTTCTTGCGCTGTGTTTTACATCCACGGAGCAGAGTCCGTGGCCCGCAGCGCTGCAGCATGCAAGTCGTCACTGGCCCGAGTGCAGCAAAGCTTCTTCTGCTCCAAAAATTGATTCCCTTGAGTGAGTGCAGGAGACTGTCTCCACAGAATCACACAGAATCCCAGACTGGCAGGGGTTGGAAGGGACCTCTGGAGATCATCCAGTCCAACCCCTCTCCCAAAGCAGGGTCACCCAGAGCAGGTTGGACAGGAACATGTCCAGGTGCGTTTGGAATGTCTCCAGAGAAGGAGACTCCCCCACCTCTCTGGCAGCCTGTGCCACTGCTCTGCCACCCTCTAAGATAAGAAGTTTCTCCTCATGTTGAGATGGAATTTCCCGTGTTCCAGTTTATGCCCATTGTCCCTTGTCCTGTCACTGGGCACCACTGAAGAGTGGCCCCGTTCTCTTGCCACCCACCCTTTAAATATCGATCAGCATTGATGAGATCCCCCTCAGTCTTCTCTTCTCCAGACTGAACAGCCCCACGTCCCTCAGCCTTTCCTCAGCAGAGAGATGCTCCAGTCCCCTCAGCATCTTCGTAGCCTTTTGCTGGACCCTCTCCAGTAGTTCCCTGTCCTTCTTGACCCGGGGAGCCCAGAACTGGACACTGCTCCAGAGGTACTCCGCTGGCAGCTCATCCTTTGACAGAGACACGGTGCAGCGCCCTGTGCTCCCATAATTAACGAGGCAAACTGAGGAACGGAGCTGCCTTGTTTCACCCAGGTAGCTCTCGCTGCCGCTTTGTGCAGCAGAGTGTGGGAGCCCCTCAGTTTTCAACCAAGAAGGAAAATGACACTGTACTTGTGGAATGATAGTTTCTGGGGTTTGACAGGACCACAGCAGAAGGGGTTTGGGTGAAGTCGTGTCCAGGTGAGCCAACCTCCTCTGGTGGAACGCACGGCCATTGTGTGCTGCTGAAGGAGAGTTGCCGTGTTCGGCTGGCTGTGGCCAGCTGAAGGCCAGGGAAGCCGAGGTAACCCGCTGCATGGTTTACCACATGTTTCCAATCAATATTTTTTTTGGCTGCCTCTGAGAATTAGCTGGTCTGACCTCACTGCGGAATGAGGGCCACCAGGAATAACGCCACCTTCTTCCTGCAGCAGCAACCGGCCGAGGCCAGGGACAAGCGTGGCGTGCCAGCCCCCTGCGGTGCCCTGCTCCGGAGAGAGGGACCTGTTCTCTGTCCTTTTTAATATTTTTTTTTTTCCCCTCTCTTAAACTCACAGTTACCAACCATTTTACGCAGGTGCACAACCAGCAGGAGCCCAGCCCAAAGGAGTAGAAGGGGTCTGAACCCCCAGAATGGAGCTGGGTTAAAGAAAGCACCAATATGATAATATTTCCCTTCGCATTTAGAGAGCAGCTTTTTCTGCAGCGCGGATGTGAACGGACTTGCCTGGCACTCGAACAGGTTCAGCAGTGCAAGACCGTTTTCATCAGCCTGGATGAGCAGAGAAGCAGAGGACCTGAGTTAGCCCGTGTGGGGTGAGAGATGGCAGCCTGCCTCGGAGGTTGGCTCCCCAAACTGCCGTGGCTGCGCGGCCGGTGCGGCTCGGTGGGTGCTGGTGGGACAAGGGTCGGCGTGGGAGGGTGGAGGATGTGTGTGTGGGGAAGCTGGAGTGGCAGTAGCAGGAGATTGCGGGGAGTCTGCCTCTTTCGGGGAAAGAAACCTGGTCAAACGTGTGATGGGCTTCTGCAACATCATCCCCAGATCCATTCTGGCCAGGGTTTTAGCTGGGAGGACATTTGAATGTGCACGCAGGGACTCACAGAGAAGTGGAAGTGAAAGCAGTGGTATAGTCATCAAGTTATCCCAGAATCCCAGACTGGCAGGGTTGGAAGGGACCTCTGGAGATCATCCAGTCCAATCTCTCTGTCAGAGCAGGGGCACCCAGAGCAGGTTGGACAGGAACGCATCCAGGCGGGGGTTGAATATCTCCAGAGGAGCGTCCACAGGCTCAAATAAGAAGTTTTTCCTCATGTTGAGATGGACTTTCCTGTGGTCCCGTTTGCGCCTGTTGCCTCATGGACTCCTTTTCCTTGTCCCTCATCCTGGAATGGCTTGCTGTCAGATGGGTTTGATTCACAGGTGGAGACAACAATCGTGTTTTGAATGAGGAGGGCGTTGCATTTTTCTTGTATTTATTTATATCGTAGCTTTTAGATGTCACAGCAATAAGATTTTAAACAATTAACGTGTAAAGCAAATCAATAGGGACTGTTTTCATCAGTCTGGAGTAGGAGATGAGGGAGACGGGGGGCCTGAGGGAGAGCGGGGCAGATGCTGTTGGCGGTTTGTGACGCTGCTGTTGGAAGGGGGGATAGATGCACAACTTGCTTCAGCAGCAGGTCCGGCACGCAGGAGTTGGCCTTCCTGAAGGTGGGTGGAAAGACCTGCTGCAGCCGGCAGCTCCCCCG
>NW_009648154.1:634527-653275 GCF_000708025.1 Charadrius vociferus
CTTTATCTCTGGAGAAAAAAAAGATTACTGGCTTTGGGTACCCTTTCTGTCTTAGGAGGGAAATGAGCACCAGTAACAATCTGGACAGAGAACTGCCATACTCTGAGAAGCATTCCAGCACTAGCGTATAAATGTCCCTTAGGCTAGTAGTCACATTCATACTCAGACGGTTAATTTGGCATGCAGCAACATGTAGTTACACAAGACTGCACGTACCAAGATGGTCAGATATATGCATTCCTAGCTTCCATCCAAACAACGATTCTCTTTAGAATGGGTAATGATGTAGTGGGATGCAAGCCCCAAATAATTTTGATATCAGGTCTGCCCTTATGTACTCTAGAAAATGGTAACCTTAACTAGGATTTTAGAGAGATTCAGCAAAAAAGACAGAGGAACAGAAGGTCCACACTGAGATCCTTGACATCCTCTCTCTTCAAGGTTCCTATCACCCACCAAAACAAGGCACAAGTTACCACAACCTGGATAAACACCACTGGAGTCAATGAGAGCAGAAAAGAAAGGTCCCTGAAAAGATTATTCCTGTTGTGCAATGAAAGGTAGACACTGACAGTAAGATGACCTTAGCAGTGTCACAGCAAGCATCCTTATGCCTGAGGAATGGACATCAAGCCCCTTTTAGCCAGCAACTGGCTGTCCTGTATTTGACCTTGCAGATATAAGTATGGATTTCTTTAATTTCAGAATAAGCCCTCTTCTTTTCTTCTACTTTTAACACTACAAAGTACCATCTGAAACCCCTCTGTCTTTTGGCATGGATGAAATCCAGCCTGATGGATGTCAAGATGAAGTTCACTACTGATGAAGCATTTTCATTGGGAAAGACCTTGAAAAGAGATGAGGTAAATAAACTGAGAGACAGGTAAGTTATGAAACTGAACAATACAATCTGTTAACAGTCACCAAAATCCAAGAACCTCTATCAATGTTCTCTCACCTGTTGCCAAAATATCAAGAGGATAACATAACAGCAAGGGCAGCAGAGAGAACAGATCACAGCTTTCACCCGCAATTTCCACACTTCAAATATGCCGCTGGGCAAAAAACTTACACTTGCCATAGTCTTGTCTTTTGCTGCTGAGAGGAATATTGCGACTTCTAATCATAGTTTCCCACTGACCATAGGAATAAAATGGTCACTGCCATTTGTACCTACAATGCAGGTATCGCTATCTAAGCTTCTCAGTCTCTTCTTCTGTTTCATAAATGCTATCTGCTTATTTCTAATGATTTTTCTGAAGCTCTATCCGGAGCAATTCCTTCTTGCTGCTATTCAAATCCCTCAGCTTTGTCCAGATAATTTCATTTACTACTTCCTTTTACCCTTCCATTTCAGACAGAATTAATTAGCAAGAGAATTATTGCTCTGAGATTAATTTTTGTAAAAAGTGTTCATATGTTAGTCTCTTATTTATCAAAGCAATGCTATCAAAGCATTTATAAGAATCTGATACTTCTTCTCACTTCAGATATTAGGAAACATCACCATTGTTATCAAAATCACAGACAGAGTTGGACTCAGTGGTTACTTATCTTCAAATGTATTTTCCAAGCTAATGAAATTAAGCAGTATCTTACAGTTTCCCATGTAATCATATTTATCCCAGTAATAACACTACAGAAATGCTGAAATTTCACAATTAAATATCTTCACTGTACTGATTTCTTGGCTTCCTGAGAAACTGAAGTTTCTTCTGTTTGGACTGGCCATGGACAAGCCTGTTACATGCACAAAATATAGTGAATCTCAAGATGAGGCAGCAAGGCAGGAAAAAAGCAAGTGATCTTCTTTCCATTGTTGTCACACATTAAAACATTTTCATATGCCATTCAGCTATACAGAATCACAGAATGGCAGGGTTGGAAGGGACCTCTGGAGATCATCCAGTCCAATCTCTCTGTCAGAGCAGGGGCACCCAGAGCAGGTTGGACAGGAACGCATCCAGGCGGGGTTTGAATATCTCCAGAGGAGACTCCACAGCCTCTCTGGGCAGCCTCTGCCACCCTCTAAAATAAGAAGTTTTTCCTCATGTTGAGATGGACTTTCCTGTGGTCCCGTTTGCGCCTGTTGCCTCATGGACTCCTTTTCCTTGTCCCTCATCCTGGAATGGCTTGCTGTCAGATGGGTTTGATTCACAGGTGGAGACAACAATCGTGTTTTGAATGAGGAGGGCGTTGCATTTTTCTTGTATTTATTTATATCGTAGCTTTTAGATGTCACAGCAATAAGATTTTAAACAATTAACGTGTAAAGCAAATCAATAGGGACTGTTTTCATCAGTCTGGAGTAGGAGATGAGGGAGACGGGGGGCCTGAGGGAGAGCGGGGCAGATGCTGTTGGCGGTTTGTGACGCTGCTATTGGAAGGGGGGATAGATGCACAACTTGCTTCAGCAGCAGGTCCGGCACGCAGGAGTTGGCCTTCCTGAGGGTGGGGGGAAAGACCTGCTGCAGCCGGCAGCTCCCCAGCCCCACGGCTGTGCCTGCACCACCCCGGCTGGGCTGTTAAACGTAACTAATTAGTATTTTAAAGTACCTGCAGCCGGAGTGGTATGTCTCAAGAACATGTAGAGTATCGGTGGGAATAGCTGAAAATCTCTTCCCGCCTGCCTGCTCTTGCCTTTGCGCGAGGAGGGAGAGGGTGAGTTGTTGGCTTCAAGTATGAAGGATGCGCTCGCTCCTCTGCGTAGGAAACTGCTCGCCGGGAGCGTCAGCAGCAGTGTTGCTGGCAAAAGCTCGTCTCCTGTCCGCTCTCCACCCCTCCGTGCAGGGCCGCGGGCGCTGCTGCTGCTGCAGGAGATGCTCTGGGATGGTTTCACGCCAGACGCGTTAGCGTGGGCCAAACCAGTCTGACTGGCTGCGGTGCGTAAAGGCAGATCCTGCCCTCGCTCTGCCCCCTTTGCTCTGATTTAGACTAGTCCCTCTAGTCCATGGTGCAGGATCGGTAGCCACCACCTTCGCAGGCACCCTCTAAATGAAGCAGGTGGCCACTGCAGCTGTGTTACACTGTGCTATGGCCACCACAGCTTGTGCTGTCTCTGCAACATCCTCAGGTCTGCAGCGGTGCATCAGCTTTTGCGTGCCTGATCTTGCCTTCCTCCCCTGCCCCGTGACCCAAAGGGGAGATGCGTACAGCTCTCTGCTTCTTTAAAAGTGGTTTTTAGCATGAAACACTTATCGTTTTCTTGGTCTCCTGGGCTAGCTACGGCGTGCAGTCCTTGCCTGTGATCGCTGCAGTTACGGAAAGGGTTCTTCGGCTGAACTCATGACCCAAAGCTCTTGTGGGTGTAGGACGGGCTTGTGTGAATTGGAGCGCGCAGCAGCGGCTGTGGCCAGCTTCCTGCTCTCCAGAGGTTATTTGGCTTTGCTTTTATATACAATTACTGGCTGAACACTCTTTTTTTTTTAGGTTTTTTAGTTGGAGGAGGATTTCTGAAGGTAGTGTGTGTTTTGAAGGCAGAGCTGTCGCGTCCAAGAGTTCGGTGATGCATGCAGGATTGAAGTACTGAGAATTTTCCATAGATAATAAAGGAGACTTTGTTGCACGAATAGGTGTTATTAAAAACAGTCACAAAACAAACTGTCGGGAGATTTTTTTTGTATCTGATAAGGAAAGTGAGAAGAGAAAATGTTAGATCCAGGCAATGAAATCTTATCTTGATTTAAGCTGAGAGGGATTTTTGCTGTTTTCTTCTCAATGGCCAAAATTCCAAGCCTGTACTCAGACTTTTTTACATATTTCCAGGCTTGGTTATAATTTAAGGGCCGCTTCCCATCTTGCATAAGACCAGCCATAACTTCATGGAGCGGTTCCTGCCTCTGTGTGAGCTGGACGGCATCTTTGCGGGAACAAGTCCCTCGGTGATGAGCCTGACTCGCAGCCAGTCCCACGCAGGGAAAATTCCCAGTGACATCAAAAGGAAGCGTATGGAGAGCAAGGAACGCAGCATCAAACCCAAGAGATTATAATTTTTTATGTAAATCTGTTCTGGTGAGCCACTGAAACACCTAAAAGCAATACGCTGGCTAAACAGACTGTTTGCATATTGTGTTAGTTTATCTTGGAAGTGGCTCGCCAGTTTGGAAGGAGGGCCGTGTTTCAAATTAATTTGTGTTAAGAGCCTGAGGTCGCTCCAGTTGCTCCCTACCCTCTCCTCACCTTTTGTCATCTTAGGTGGCAGTTTAATTGGGTCAGGAACAATATTTTTGTCTTAGCCAGAGAAACAATGAGCTCAAAGAGCAACAGCAGCCATGATAAAAAGCCAAATTAATTCCTGATGAGTTTGCATCGCTTTGCATCGGTGGTTTGGTTCTTGCAGGGCACAAATGACACGCGTGGATGAGTAAAGCTGCTCAGCTGCAGGTTGCTTTGGAAGTTTTTCAGCCTTGAGCTGCTGGGGAGCACGAGCATCGCCTGCCCTGCTCGCGGGGTTGTGCCTCTTCTTTAGCGAAATCGCACCGAGAGCTTTGAGCTCTCCGGATGAAAAACGCTCTTGTGAGTGCCAGGGGTTGCGATGGGCACTGGCAGGGCAGCACAGCACCTGGAGCCACATGCGGTGGAGCCAAGGGAACACGGATAAGTAAACGATGTCTTCCCGAGAGCTTGGGCTCGCGCTCCGAGTCAAGCGGTTTTGCAGCGCCGTGTGCGGGGAGAGGCACGAGCGAGCAGCTTGGCATCACGCCTGTGCTCCGCTGCGGCAAAAGGGACAGCAGGGTGACCACCCCAGGCTACGCGCTCTCTTGAAACAGCAGCAACAGGGCAATAGGATTTTTGGGTTACGTTTATAAAGGATATAACCACCACAACCTACCTGGGCATCTTCAGATGCTCCTGGAAAAATACAATACCTTGCCACTGAGAGAGAGTTCACGGGCACAAGCGCGCGATGGGCAGAGCTCAGTATTCCCCTGCAGTATTCTTAATATCGCAAGAACAGGTTTGCTTAAAAAAGGGTTTTATTCCCTTTTTCTGGTTGCGCTCAGTTTTCATTTCCACAGTAATTTTTTAACCACAGATTTGTATTTTTGCTGCATGAATGGCTAAATAAAAGGATGCCAAGAACCTAACTTAAAGTTGTTATTCTGATTTCTGTCCAAAAAGTCATTGTTTACTTTACCATTGCAAATGTGTACACATGGCACCAGCAGCTGGCTGAAGTTATTCTGGGCCAGATTCTGCTTTCATTGAAAGTGGAGTAATTTCAAAAAATAGAACAAAATAAAAGCCCTGTAGGCAGACACAAAAATTTCCCTTTCTGTCTTCTCTTTGACCCAAATGCCTGGATCAAATGGGTTTGCTTTTTGGGCTGCCAAGGAGGTCAGAAAGCTTACGGGATTTATCTAACGGAGCTACTGGGAGGCAGCACAGGGACTGTGTGTACTCTGCACACACGGCATGTAGGAAGGAACTGCATGAAAATGGAAATAATTTTCTTGCACTTCTCTTCAGCGGGGTAGAAACAAAATGATGGAGGTTAGTGCGATGGGAATGAGGAAATTCGGTCTGTGAGTGAAAGCTGGTGTTGGATCTGGACTACTCCAGAATGGTGCTTTTCCCCATCGTATTGGGAATGCTTTTCTCCTGAGGACATTTACATGCTTGGCAGGCGTTACTCTTAGAACCCAGGTATATTCCAGAGCGGGATAAATGGTGCTGTAGTGGTTGGTATCCGAGGGAAACGGTGTGTGCACCACAGCCAGCCAAAAAGCACTGGTCCCATTGCCTTCAGAGGAGACTATTTCTTACACAACCACACAAGAATACAGGGAGTGTATCTTTAAAGTGCTTGGGTTTTGATTTTTTTCTTCCCCGAGGTCCCTAGACTGCACTGTTTTCTGCACTGTTGGAGGTGCGGGGTGCTGCGGAGGGGTTGTGCGGCGCTGTTGGTGCGGTTGGGACTGCAGGGGCGAGAGCCGCAGCGTGGGCAGGGACAGCCCCATCCCCTGGGCTGGCACTGCCTGCAGCGCCCGGCGCCCAGGAACCACTCCGCGTTACAGCCGAGCCGTCCTGATGCGTTTGCTTTGAAAGCTCTTCTCGGAGACTTAAGGATTCTTAAACTTGGAAGGCGACAAAACTTGTGTGATAGTTAATTATGCAAATAGACTTAAGGGTAGGGTCTAACTATGGGAAGGAAATTGAGAGAAATACAGCTTCCCTGGATGGTGTCAGGGCGTGAGGCTGTACTGCAGTTATATCCCACAGAATCACAGAATGGTCAGGGTGGGAAGGGACCTCTGGAGATCATCTAGTCCAACCCCCCTGCCAGAGCAGGGGCACCTACAGCAGGTTGCACAGGACAGCGTCCAGGCGGGTTTGGAATGTCTCCAGAGTGGGAGACTCCACAACCTCTCTGGGCAGCCTGTGCCACTGCTCCACTACCCTCCAAGTAAAGAAGTTCCTCCTCATGTTAAGATGGAACTTCCTATGTTCAAGTTTATGCCCATTACCCCTCGTCCTATCACTGGGCGCCACTGGAAAAAGACTGCTCCCATCCCCCTGGCACCCTCCCTTTGAGTATTTGTAAGTATTAATAAGATCCCCCCTCAATCTTCTTTTCTCTAGACTAAAGAGACCCAAGTCCCTCAGCCTTTCTCCATAGGAGAGATGTTCCATCCCGTGTTTCCCTAGTTTCCAACAGAAACTTTGGACTTTTTGAAACATCCTATAGGACTTTCAGTGATCCTGAATAACTAAGTAATCTTCAAAGGCATATTAGTATGTCTCCTCTCAAACTCAGTTTGGCAGAAAGCTCTGCTTGAGGAAATCTTAATAAAATGGTGTGTGATTCACATAAGCTTTGTGAAGCTTAATTGATTCAGGTTTATAAAGAACTTTGATCCAAGAATGAAAGGCATTCAACAGATGTGAACAATTTCAAGTGACAATTATCCTTTATTTGGAGGTACTCCCTTGTTTTGCTGTAATTAATTTGTATTCTTCACACACAAGCGGCGATGGGGATGATGTTTCCTAGTTCCCGAATGACTCCTGTTGAGCTGAGGCTCTCGGGGTGAGTCTGGAGCGAGTGTCTGCCCTCGCTGTACCTCTCCCGACACCCACACTGTCTGCTCGCCTGCCCTCACCCAGCATGTTAAAGCTTGACATCACCCTTCGGTCCCATCCTGATTTCGCAATAATAAAAAGCAGAATTTGGAGAGCGAGCTGCCAGTTTTAATAAGCCCTAAAACACACCCAGCCAAGTTTACTTTATTGTTCTTGGGATATACAAAAAAAAAATAAAATTGTTTGTACAATAACATATTTTGGAGGGTTTGGCTGACTCCAGCCTTTCCTGCCTCTTCCTTTGTTTTCCGGATGCATCAGCAGATGTCCATGAAAGTGCTAAATCTGCACCCTGCCTGACCTTTACCACCGAGGAAGGTAAATCACTTCTGGCAGGAGGCTTCCCAGAATATCTCCAGAACGATACTATTGCTAGTGTAAACAAATCTAATTAAAGACGAATCTTAAGAAGGTTTGGGGTTTTGGTTTGGTGCTTCCCCGCCCCCCCCCGCTAATGTTTTAATTAGTAACCTACATCATTGCAGTGCCTACGTGGAGTTTTACGCTTTGGTGCTTTCTCAGGAGGTGAAAAATTTGCTAATAATTTGAATTTTAGGGTTTTTGGCTGTTGTTTCTTTTAAAGACCTTTTTTTGGAGGCAGAGAGTAACCTAGGCCACCAAAATGAGAAATATTACTAGAAATAGGACTTGGAGCAAGATGTTTTAAGCCTGCATTTGGCACATGTGGTAGTGGTGGACTACTCTGGGCTCTCCTAGCCTGGTCCATGCTCCTTCAGGGCTAGGAGGAACTTTGGCTGGAAGGAGCAGAGGATGGGAGCAGTTACCCAAGTAACCAGCCTCCAAGCAACGGGTGTTGAGTCTCTGTCTGCATACCTCTCCTCAGATGGATCTTCTGCTATTGCTGTATGCCCACGGGTTGTTCATCTGTCAGTCCTATCACTCGTATTAACAGTTTGGCCACTACTTCATCAGCAATTAGGAAAACTTCCTGGGATCTAAAGATAGGCTCCTAAATCTATATGTGATCACCTAATTAAGCATATCCCTTTCCCGAGGGCGTGTCTTTAGATTCTTAAGTACAGATCTGGTCAGAGACCAACTTTGAAGGCTGAGCTGACCTCTCCTTTGGGGACGCCCTGGTCCCGCTCCTGTCCCTGGAGTGAGTTCCAGTAAGTTTTGCAAAGCTCCCCCGAGCAGGAAGAGGGGGGGAGCCCCAAGTCCCCAGGTCTCGTCTTCTGCAGGCGTCACCCTGGGAGCGACCGTGTTGATCTCCAGAAGGGTTCATCTGGAATATCTTACAGGTCACATTTTCCAATGTATGTGTGAATGGGGGTTTATAAAGTGAATTGCAGGGGAGTGAGTTGTTACGTGTACGGATAGGGAATGGTATTCATCTGAAGTGCTGGTTGGGAAAATGACCAGGACAGCGAAGGCTGCCTGCTGACTTCCCCGGGCGTTTTTGGTATGTACTTTTTGCCAGATAGCTCTTGACCCTAAGAAATGTTATCAAATTATTCTATTGATTTTTTTAAAAAAGAAAAATAAACCCACTATGTTTAAATTGTGGCACGTACGTATTAGCAACATGAACCTCAGCATAACTATGAGACTTTGGCTTAAAACAACTCAGACAGGAAACTAATACCAACGCCCATTTCAACAGATGTCGTGTGCCAGGAAATCAATATAATACATTTCCAAATAAAAGCCACGTTCTGCATGAGAACTGAGTAATGAAGTCATGACTTAACACACAGATAGTGTCTGAGCCCTTCAAAAGTGTGAATTGTTTGCCACGGGGAAGAGCAGCACACGCAGGTACGTGCGTCGAAGGCTCTGGTGCCTCGACAGGAGTGTTGAAGATGATGGGCTCCGTATTTGGTCCCCACCTCCCCTAAACACTGTGCCACATCGCTCCCACAATCGACATTTCCTCTGAACGTGCAATCCCTGCCCCGGGATGGGGAGGAAGAGTCTCCTGGGGCAGAGTTGGATGTGTCTTCTCTTGTGGATAGTCTGGGGCAGAGAACAGTCTCGTTGGTGATCAGAGAAATCACACTTAAATGCCCCCAGGGTGTTGGGTGGCACTCTTCTTTCTTCACCCAGGTTTGTTACAAATACCCTCTACCATCACCTTTGTCTCAGCACTTTGTAATGCCATATTTTTGCCGGCTGCCGGGGGCTGCCAGGCTCTACCGCTGCCGTAACGCATTTCCAGGGATGGGAACTCCTGCTTTGGGCTCCCGTTAAAGCAGCTGTGCAGTCCTGTGCTTAACCCCCGAGAAAAAACTCAGCCACACTGGATTTTGGGGCTGCAGTGGGGTTTTTGGTGGTGAGGAACGTCTGTTTCCCTCCTGTGTTTGTAGATGCTCTAACTCCATAGGTATGGGACCGAGAAGGAAGGGGGTCTATAGGCACACGGGTGCTTTGTATGTCCCTTCTCCCGGGAGAGCTTGGCAGGGGCTCTGCAAAGCGGGACGGCATTGAGCAAGGCAGTAAGGGCTTCTGTGAAAGAGGAGCTGCGCTAGACAACTTCGGGGGAAAAGCGAGCGAAGGCTTTGAAATGCAAACTGAAGGTGATAAAGATGTCAGGGTGCGGTGTGGTGGTTGAAAATTTGGGGTGTGATAGGCGCCTTGTTTTTGCTTTGCAGGGCTGGGGGGGCGGTAAGGGGAGCGCTTCCCCGGCATGTCGAGGCGTCTGTGCGGTTTTGGCTCCGGATCCCCTCTGAGGGAGCAGCCGAGACGGGGGAGATACGATCGAGATGCTGCTCTTTTTTTTTTTTTTTTTAGTTGGTAAGGGTGGCCAAGTTTATTAAGATAAATATACATGAAATTTGCATAACTGGCAACAGAAGGCTGTTTACTGAATCCTGAGAAAATCGCCTGTTTTTTTATTAGTAGTGCATTAAAATAACTGAACGCACAGCCAGAGCTCCCTGCCGGGTTAGTTTTGGTGTGCAGGATGGGTCCCCACGCTGAGCCCTGCCTCGGGACCCGTCTGGGCATCCTCCTTGCATCACTCTCTTCCAGAGGCTGAGGATCACTGAGCCTAGCCGCAAAACTCGGGGCATCAGAGGGCCCTAAGAATGCCAAGAGAGGCTGGTTGAAATGTCACAGATGAGGATGATGGAGCCCAGTCGCCGGTTGTGCCGTTCCTCACCACAGGCACGGTGTCTGCTTTGCTGTCACACCGCTTGGCATTTTTTTTTCCACAACTGCGCCATCAGTATCTAGCATGTTTTTCGGATAGAGATTCACCTGATAAATAGGTGCTGTGAGAGCTTGTGGTGCTGCAGCTTGGGTTGAGGACCATGCTGAAATGGTTTCCCATCTTTAAGATACTTTGGATTTGAGGAGGGATGAGTGGCTGTCCCATCTGTATGTACCAGTAATTGAGGCTAAAAGTTTAGTAAGACTGTCAGACTTCACTAAGAACAAAACGAATCCAAATACTGATAAATATATTTCCCTTAAGATTGTGTTGAAATCAGGTGATGGTAAAGACAAAAAAAAATCAGTTTTAAAATCTGCTTGGTACTGCCGTTAGGAGTGTCTTCTGACTTTGGAAGAAATCGGAGTCCTGTTGTGTCCTGACCTCATTTACATGCTGCATCCCCAAGGACATTTGCCATTTCAGTAATTTTTACTGAGGTGTCATCAGAGCGTTTAGAAATGGTCCCTAACACACCCGAGATGTGTGGAAGCCAGCAGCGTCCTGTGCTCCAACACATTTACATGCAGAATAACCGCAGTCGTTCCTTGTGCGGGGCAGAAACAGCCGTGGCTGCCAGCGTGGAGGCAAACTCCCCAGGCTTGTTACGCTCCATCGAATAGCGCGGGGTGGGAAGGAGTTTTTGTTTTAATGATGGGCAGAATGATTCCCATTTTCTGCTAAATGAAACCATAACAGGCCTTGATCAATGCTAATATCTCTGCATTATTCATAATTCCCTGATGCTCTTCCTTCGGCAGCCTCAGCCAAGCGCCCGCAGAGGTGTTTGGGACAGAAGCCAGCTCGCTCCCTCCCGGGGCAGCTCGGAGCACCCGGAGATTTTTACGTCTCTCGGAGCAGAAAATGGCCATGGCAGAGCTTCTGCATGGAAAGCTGCAACGGAAGAAAATCTTGGGATGAAATGGAGTAATGAGGATTTAAACATACCTAACCGGGGAAATGGCATGACTCGGATAACAAGGGACTATAATTAATTAAAGCTCTCTAGGCAGACTTCAAGGGGCTGTGATGGCAGTGTTGCAGCGAGGAGAAGAAAGGACCCGCAGCTTGAGATGGTATCTGCAAAACCCCGATACGTGTGTCGAGCTTTATTAATGGCTTTGCTGTGTTGTGTTGGATGTTTTGATGGATATCACGAGGTCCTAATTGGTAAAACATGTTTTATTAAAATAGCCCTCTGCCCTCATGCTTGGCTTTTTGCAGAGACAGTGTTTGTCAGGGAAGATGGGAAGCGCAGGAACGCTGAGGTCCCCGCAGGGCTACGCCCGGATTTCACTGGCGTGAGGTTTGCATGGGTGTATCTGCGAGGAGCTCGGGTCCAGCTGGACGCCGGGCTGCGGTCCCAGCCGGCCGCCGCGCAGCTCGCTCCGCTTCATTTGCAAGCCACAGGCTGTCTTAGCTAATAGGCTGTGAAAGCACCACCGGGTTTTTCTCACCCGTCCCTTGGCGGCAGGGCTGGCAGCGCCGGGAGGTGCAGAGGGTGCCTAGGCAGGTACCTGGGAGCTGCTGGGGTGCTGCCGTGTCCCTCAAACGCAGTAATGACCTCCTCTCTGCCTGGTCCTGCTTGACTGGCGGAATAAGCATCTTCCCGGGTACTGGGTGTAACAGTGCAGGCAGGGGCTTGCTTTGCTCTTTGTATTTTTATGGCATGTTGTAAAATTGCAGAATCATAGAATGGTTTGGGTTGGAAGGAACCTTAGAGATAATCTCATTCCATCCCCCCTGAGATGGACAGGGACACCTTCCGCTAGACCAGGGTGCTCAAAGCCCCATCCAACCTGGCCTTGAACACCTCCAGGGATGGAGGGATGTTCTGAAGGTCCTCATTCTCGGGGATCCCATAGTCGCGCTGGCTGCTGGTGGGCTGTGGTGGGGAAGGGAAAGCATTGTCACAGAATCACAGAGTCTCCTAGATTGGAAAAGACCTGTAAGACCATGTAGTCCAATCATTAAGCTAACACTGCCAAGCCCACCACTAAACCATGTCCCTCAGCGCTATATCTACACGACCCTTAAATACCTCCAGGGATGGGCACTCCACCACTGCCCTGGGTAACGCGTTCCAGTGCCTGATGGCCCTTTCAGTAAAGAAATTCTTCCTAATATCCAATCTCACAGTTCGAGATTCAAATGCAATGCCATTGTTTATGTTATTTCTCGTAAAAGATTTTTTCCTAATGCGGCAGCTGTCTTTATCCTTACAGACATAAGTAGTTTCATGATGCTGCTTTTGGAGTGGTTTGTAGCAGTGTGTGTCACGGTCGGTTCCTATTCGGTGCCTTAAGCATAAAGGTGTTTTCTCCGGTTTTTCTTTCTATGGAATGTATTGGGGCAGCGTAACTCCCACCCTCAGCTCAGCCCCTGCTGTTGGAAGCTATGTCTCACTGGTATAAATATGGCCAAACTGCAGACGACACTGCGTAAATCCTTCTGGCTTTTCCTTCCTTAGTTTGCAGGCATCTCAGGCTGCTGTTGAAGGCGACGTCCACCCCTGTCTCCTGCTCCTTGCTTATCCTTTCTCTTTTTTAAGTAGTTGAGCGATATTCAGTTTTGGGTGGTTCTGTTTTTCTTCTGACAAATGCTTTTGGACAAAGGCGTGTGTTTCTCAGGGTGGTGGAGAACTCGATTGCACAAGCTGATTAATCACCACTGGCAGCGGGGCCCCAAAGAGCCACATCGGGGTGCGGGGCTGTGGTTTCCCGGGGCTGATGTCTGCTGGGTCCGGCAGCGCCCCATTCCCGCTTTCCAGTTAAACTGAGCAGTGATCTGAAGGGTGTCCCTTGCGCTCTGTTTCCAGAAGTGATCTGATTGTTTCTTCTCTGGTATCGATAATAAGGATTACTTTTAACCTGGAAACTCAGAGCACTTGCTAAAAGTGTATTAATGAAACACTGTGAGAGAGGTGTTTTCACAACCCTCTTACAGGCGCACAAAGGGCGTTGCAAGAAATAGATTAAAGAACAGTATTGTATTGTTCTCCACTCTCACAGATGGTTATTTTTTTGTCCAGCGTGACCTTTTGTGTCTGATCCTGCCCGTCTTCTGATATTTCTTTGTCATTTTAGGGAATACGAGCTCTTCTTTTCCATGTATATGCTCTTCTTCAGCTGCAAGCACGGCTTTCAGACCACGGGGTGAGAGTGGAAGCTGTTGTTTCTCAACGTACCTTTTCCAGCAGAAGGAATTTGCGAGTGCAGATGAGCGTGGCCACATCTGTGATGATGTTAAGAGTGACACCAGAGAACTGGGGTTCCCCTGCTCAGGAGAGCGCTGCTCAGGGGTCCCTGCTAGTGCTCCGAAAGTCGTTTGCCGCAGACTGTTTACCATTAGCTCCCTGGTGTCTTGGAGTGAATGTGTCTGCCTGGAAGAAGCATTAATTATGATGTTTTGAGTTAAGTGATTTGGGAATTGATCATCTTGTCTAATCCCGTAGCGCTCTAACGTATCTGGTTCCTTTGTGTTTTTCTTGGCAAAGTGTTAGGATGGGCATTACCCAGTCAGATCCTGCATTTGCTCCTGCGGAGAGGAATTAAGATGGATGTGGTGTTTGGAGGGTTTCACACTGGCTTTATAATACTCTCTTTCTGCCTCATTTTAAACCAACAGTCCATAATTTAAGCTGGTATTAATTGTGTAACTGAGCAGTAAAAGTACGTGTTTTAGTGGTGTGAATACTTGCTGTGAAATCATAACGTTTACCTCCAAATATTTACGTTCCCTTTTCCCAGCGACCTGACTCGTGGGCATTTGGGGGAAAGTGGCAGTCAGGAATTCCTTCTTGCCTGGCCCGTGGACCTTCAGGGTTAGCTGGAATGAGCAAATGGCTTGAAATCAGCGCTCCGTTAGGCGAAGAGGTGGTAAGGTACCATTTGTTTGGATGGGTTTTATTCTTGTTCAGCTGCTGGGTACTTGGTGTTTCCGCAGCCTGGTGGCGTGGACCTGGTTTTGCAAGGGAACCGCTGCAACCTGCACGGAGGGGAGCATGTCCTGCAGCTCCAGCTCCACTGGGAAATGAAATAAAGCCAAGAGATTGAGAAGAACGTTGCTTTTCATGGTGCTGCCAGTTTTGATGTCACGAGGGCACAGAGGCAACAACAGCGTTTGTCCTTCTGGAAGAACTACTGAGGCAGGAGGGGCTCCTGTGCCACACTGATGTTTTTAAGGACTGATGGAGGTCTGTGCTGGAGAATTGCCACTTCACCCCAGGGATCTGAGCTTTGCCCTGGTCATACCTTTGCTGATGCTGTCGGTTCATTTAAGAAATTGTGAACTGGGAGAAGTTGACCCTGGTGCCTGTGAAGAAGCGTACGTTGGTCTGTTGTCAGTAGCGGTGGGTGTTTAATGGGCGTTGGGTATTTAGACAGTGCAGCAGCTGGCCTGAAAGTGGGGTAAATCTGATTGGTGCCGATGTCTTGCTCTTCCCATCCTCTTTTTCCCTTTTCCAGCGTGGCTTGAAGGAGGACCTGACTCATGCACCTATATTAGAAGCTGATTTTTTTAATGCTCCCTAACAAGCATCAAGAAAGCAGGATTGCATGTCGTTCTTTTCCATTACTGTTTTTCCTGGGACAGTCTTGCCTCTCCTCTCCTCGCCCTTACGGTGCCAACCATGCTTCTGCACTTGTGGCTGTCGCTGGTGTCGGTGTGGTAGCCTTGGATCTTTGAGGTTTTGAAGCTCAGCCCTGTCAGCTTGCTCCTGGCTGAAAGCTGGTGACAAGGTATGAGCCTGGGAGGGGATTTTTGTCATGCAAAATTAAATAAAGCCTTATGAGCATCCAGCACATTTTTATATTCCTGCAAATCACAGTAATTCTGTGTTCAGCGTTTTTAGAGTGAAACAAGATAACCTGACCATGCCGCAGCAGCTTGGAGCCCATGGCAGCCCCGTGCACCGCATTGTCCATGGGCTGAGCCAAGGGCACCCAGCGTCCCGGGGTGTGCTGCAGATGGTCCTGGCTGGTGTCGTAGAATGGTCTGGGTTGGAAGGGACCTTGAAGACCATCTCATTCCACCCCCCTGCCCTGGGCAGGGCCACCTCCCACCAGCCCAGGTTGCTCCAAGCCCCGTCCAACCTGGCCTTGAACACCTCCAGGGATGGGGCAGCCACAGCTTCTCGGGGCAACCTGCCCCAGGGGCTCACCACCCGCACAGGGAGACAGTTCTTCCTCACATCTCATCGAAATCTGCCCTCTTCCAGTCTGAAGCCATTCCCCCTCGTCCTATCACTCCATGCCCCTGGAAAAAGTCCCTCCCCAGCTCTGAGGTCTCCCCTTTTTGGCCTTCTCTTCTCCAGGCTGAACCCCCTCAACTCTCTCAGCCTGTCTTCCTAGGAGAGGGGCTCCAGCCCCGCACCCTGCAGCAGTGTCCAGGGCCTCGCTCGGGCTTGTTTTGGGAACGGGGGTGGTGTTGGATACTGCTCTGGATAAAGCATACCAGGGTGAGGAGCAGCACAGTGTTCTGGAGACAGCCAAGGTCCTGCACGCATGGGTGAGAGGACGATGTGGCGAGCGGTGACACGGGTCTCTTGGGGTTTGCGGGCATCCTCCGACTGCCCTGGGTGCGGTGCCTGAGCACTGCAGTCGTATCGACATGGTCCGGCAGAGCTATATATCCCTCTGGGAGAGGGTGCTCCCGTGTGCCGCACGAAGGGTGCTGGCCACGGCCAAGCACAGCAGTCCTCCGGCCACCCACCTGCCTCCGACCCACACAGAGCGGTTTCCCCGCTCCTTTTTCTCTGTCCTAATTTTTCCTTTTGCCTGTGCTTGTTTTCCTGCCTGTGTTTGGACAGAGAAGCTGCTTCAGCGTGCACCTTACGTTTTTAACTTGTTTACGGCGGGTTTGCAGTTCAGCATGTGGTACATGCGGTGCTCCGGTTGTTTGGGTTTTAAGCGCTACAAGGGGACCTGTAGCAGCAGGCTTCCATTGCCGCTTTCTACGAGGAAAAAAAATGTTTTGAATATTTCCGTTGTTATTAGGCTTTGCAAATATTTATAAAAATAACATTTTGGCCTTGGTCTTCCCTGAAGTGAAACCTTCCGCTCTGTTTGCCCGAAGTAGGGAGCGTTTCCCTGGCTCTGGCCCGGGAGGGATGCTTGTTTTCCCTCCCAAAGTGCGAGCTGGGGAAGAGGATGGGGGAAGCCGAGAGGCAGGCGAGGAGGCACAGCAGCGCTTCGGCGTGGCGGGCTGCGGCAGCGAAGGGTGGGCACCTAGGAGCAAAAAAGAAACCTTTTTCTCTAAATACCAGATTTGCTTTAGTTATTTTTCTGCCTTAAAGAAAAAGGTGGACAGGTATTTAGGCCCCAGACACTTTGTCTTGACTATATTATAATGTTATAAGCAAACCCAAAGTATTAGATCTGCAAAGTGAAGGCTGCATTAAGTGATGGGAGCGCAGGTACGGTGCGCCGAATGCTCTCCCTTATGGATGCTGCGGTACAGAGCAGCCTGGATGCGTGCTAAGCCCCAAGCACGTGCAATGTTTTACCTTTTATCCATACAAAATTTTCCCACTTCCCATTAAAACCAGCCTTGTTTGTAAGTTGGCGTGGCGTGGAAGTAAATGCAAGTGGCAGCCGCAGAGGGAAAATCCTGTGCTGGGGAATGCCGGGGTCGGTGCTCAGACTCCTGCTGCTCCTGTGAGCTGGTATTTCTTTCGGGGGACGTAAATCTTGTTTCAAGGCATGAGCCAAACTCCTGACTCATGATTGTGGGTCGTAAACATTGCCTGTGGGCTGGGGCTCCTGTCTGCCTTCTGCAAAGTGTCGTAGGTCCATCCTCCTCTGCTGCCCCTGGTGCTGGTGGGGGTCGGAGGGAGGACCTCCAGCCACCGGAGCTCACAGGCTGGGAAGGTGTTTGCTGGCCTTCAAGGTGGCTGGGTCCCATCAGCAACGCTTGTGCCAAGTTACCTTCTCCTTGCAGACATGAGTTCTGCTCATCTTCTGCCTTGCTCTGCAGCTTGGTGGCTACTGCTGGTGGTTTCTGCCTTTCCGAGGAGACTAATTAATGCAAGGGTTTTAATCGTGAACTGAGTCCTGTTTTGGTGACCCATTTCCCAGCTGGAGCGTTCCCAGCCACTTTTGTTGTTCCTCCGTGGATCCTTTGTAGACTGACAGCACTTGTGTGAGGCGAGCATGGCTTTGTATACATCACCATCTCACGTTTGGGGTTGGATAATAACTTGCTTTTTAGGCTTTTGTAGTAGTTGTGGCAGAGTCTTTTGCATTGCTGGTTCAGTGGCTTTCCCTGCGCTCAGCCTGGGAGCGTTACTGGAGTCGGTGTCAGATGACAGTACAGAAAATTGCATATTTTGGTATGTGTGACATTTGGGAAGGTGGACCTGTATTGTACATTTTAGGACCCTTACTCAACCGTTTCCTTAGTTGATTGTGTTTAAATCACAGCACTTTAGTTCGTTAGAGAAATAGAAGATGACCACTGCATTTGGAGATGCAGCCAAACTTCCCCAGCGTTTAGGTGACGTTGGATCTGAGGTTTTGGGTTGAATTCCCTGAATTCTCCATGGATTTGAAAGGCAGAGAGTGCTGACCAGCTCTTGTCAGAAGGTCCTGTGCTGGTGGTTAGAGCTGCTGCCGGTGCCCTCCCTTCCTTGGTATACCCGTATCCTCAGCAGCAACATCCATCCATCCCACCAAACTTACCTGCCAATATGTATTTTTCCTGGAGTCTGTTGAGCTCATTTTCCACTGTTTTGCTCAAATTTAAGGATTTGTTCTCACTTTGAACTGTGAGGAGTTCATGTCATAAACACTTGTCCATCAACTCAACCTTGTACCTTAGCAATGGAAAATTAATTGCTGTTTAAGTCCAGTCTGTCGGCTCAGATCCCCCAAATAATTGCTGAAAGTACAGGAGAAGGCCATGTCCTGGTCCTGACCTAATTCGGCAATCATTAATCCTGTAAAGACAGTGTTGTTGGCACATCATTTTCAAAGGAGGTTCAAAGAAAGCCTGTGGAAACCTGCTTGCTGCCTTTCTTTTCAGCCGTCCATCCTGGGTTCCTACTTCTCTAATGTGGTGACGTTTGAAACAAAGGTGTCCCAGGGCTGCCCTGCGCTCTCCTGGTCGGTCTGGCTGATGGTTTTCGTCTACAAAGCCCCTGTGTACTCTCATCATGCGTACCAGCGTGAGCTCCTCTGAAACACAGACATTTAAGAGGGATTAAAGGTGTGGCTTTATCTTATATTATTTAGAAGGCTAAAATACAATCAGAGAAACATGGAAATAAAATGGATTATGCAAAAGCATATTAGGATGGAGCCACTGGCCTTTTAAAGCTAGCAGAGACTTCACCAACCAAAGGAAATACAAAGATGTGTGTTATAAAATTGACTGCTGCTTTTACAGGCGGTTTGGTTTGGGAGGTTTGGTTTGGCTGTGGGTAACAGATTTCCTTCCTGATAGCCCCAAATGCCCTCACTGTGCTCCAGCTCAGTCGGGGCACCTGTGGCTGTA
>NW_009648154.1:653376-657644 GCF_000708025.1 Charadrius vociferus
GGGAAATCATCTCGATTGGGTATCCATCCATCCATCCATGTAAAGAAGAGATGACGTCTCTGATTCAGGACTCTTTGGCCCTGCTGGGGTTTAAGTGATCCTCCGTGCATGTAAGGGCAGCACGTTTAATTGCTCTACACTACTGTCATCCTTTGAAACACGGAAGGAGAGAGAGGTTGCTTCTCTCCCATGCCTGTCCGTGGAGGTGTGAGGACCTGTTCCCTCTCGCTGTGCAGAAGAAACTTATCCCAGTCCTTTACTCAGCCGAGCAGCTCCAGCCAGGAAAGCTTTCACGTCAGCCGCCCTGAAATACAGACATCACAGTGACAGTGCGCTGCTCGTTTCCCACCCTCATTAGCTTAGCAGAAAAGGAAGACTAATTAGCCCGTGCTGTGCTCAGTGTGGGTCCGCTGTGCGCTGTTCCTAGGAGCGGAGCCAGCCTCCCTCCTCGGCGCTGCCCGCCTGCCTGGGGGTGATGTTCGTGCTGGCTGCCCCGGGCTGCACCCATCCTGCGCGGGTGCGGGGCTGCAGCTCCCATCCCGGGTGTTCCCTCCGTGTTGGGGGGGGGGTCCCACACGTTATCCCACCCTCCGATTTCAGCCCGCAGGTCTGAATCAGTCCCCCTCTACATTTCCAGAGGCTGGCTGGTGTAGGGGCTTTCCTGAGGACCAGCAGCCCAGCGCAGTGTGGGGGTCGTGGGGCTGCAGGCACCCCAAGGCGCTCTCTGCGCTTCCCGATTTCAGGCAGTATCTGTCGAGCTCGTGGGAAGGGCTGCACTGGGGGTTGAGAAAGGGTTTTCCTTTACCCTTGCCCATATGCCGTGTCTCTGTACCCTCCTTGCAATGTTAATGAAAATAGTCAACATACGAATGCTCTGGTAGGTCCTGCTGCTCCTCCTGAGGACCAGGAGTTGGTATCTCTTATAAAAATACACAGTTATTACTTGAAGCGTACTTTGTGATGCTTGCTTGAGTTTCCAGTGCCATCCGTAGTGTGGAAAGTAACTTGACCACGGTAAGACTGCACGTCACGTTAGCAACATACAGCCCAAGCTCATTCTGTAACGTATGAATTTCGATTGATGGAGACGTTCCCGGTGGGTAGGCAGGAGGCCGCACGATCAGAAAAGCTGAGATTGCTCTTGTAGTTGTTTCCCCCAACGTGTCGGCCTCAGCTTCATTCTCCGCTGATGTTGTTTTTGAATACGTTGTCGATTAAACATTGGGATGGGATTTGTCTCGCCTGTCTTCAGTTTGCAAGTCAGGCATTTGGTCTCAGCTCTCCATACCTCTCTCTGTGGTCAGCGTACAGGACAGTCACAAATTACCCATCCCGTCTTGCCTAGAATAAGAATTCTAAATTAGGCTACTAAAACCTGAATTTAGGTGCTTAATTTTAAGCAGGTAAGTTTTTGAAAACTTTCACCCCAGTGCCTGTTTTGTACTTTCTGGGGCAGAGGTGTGAAGATGCGGCTGTCCCGAGGATGCCGTGGCGTCCTGCTGCGCAGGAGGCGTCCCCCGGCGCCTCCTGTCAGATGCAGCGTTTCACACTGGGAGTGTGAAATCCTGTTTGGGGCACTGCTGCTGGTACTGCTCTGCTTCGTCTGCTTTCAAAGCCCACTTTGTGTTCAATGACAGAAGGCTGAACATATGTTCAGAAGGGGCGTTATTAGGAGCAATTGGTTGCAACCTTGGTAATACTGGGATTTACAGCCTTCCAGTAATCTCTGGTGCCCGTCAGTGTTGAGAAGGTGCTCCTAAAGGCGGCTGAGGAGTTGAAGCCTTCTGAAAGGTTGTGTCTGGCTGGTGCCCGGCTGTCTCCCATCGGGGATGGGGCTGCTGGTGGGACCCCGCCGGCTAGGAGCCTGGCGGGGGGCTGGCTGTGCCGTCGCTCCCCCAGCCCTGCGGGGTGTCAGCGTTGCTGCCCCATAGCCTCGGCCGCGTGGCTGGCGGGTGCTGGCCAGACCCGCTGCTCCCGGTCTGTTTCTGGTGCTCGCTTCTTTCCTGTGACTTCGTGCTGCAAAAATTAACCCGCAGGTGATGCTGGCCATCCCTTAGAGCTTCCCAAAGAGCTGGAAGGGCAGGTGGGGAGCATGGGGGAGGCTTGGGAGGACGGAAACATCAGGGCAAGATTTCCCAAAGCCGTCCAGGTGCGCGCCACACCACCTTGCATGGGGTCCAAAATTCAGCTCCCATAGGAATACTTCAAACAAGGCTTCCGGACACCATCACTTGATTTTAGGAGATGGTGGTCTTCTGTTCAACACTGGAGCTGACACACCACCCCGCTGGAGGCACAGCAGCTCCAGCAGCTCCCGGCTCCTCGGCAGCAACGGGCTCTGTCGCGGGCTGGGGGCTTTTGTTGGCAGTGGGACCTGTGCCGGGGCTTCGAAAGAGAGCTGACTCAGCTGCTTTCAGATACACCATATAAAGCAAAAGTATCTGAAATCAGACGTGTGAATTGGACTTTTTTTTGACATTTCTTCCTTGAGGCATCGTCAGCCACGGAAGTGCGTAGTAGGGACGTGGCTGATAGCATCTTCGAGTTTTTGCAGATAAGGATAATGAAGTGTGAGTATGATAAGGATGTACAATTGCTGGGAAGAATATATTTTTCCTTGCCAACTCCGACTAAGGGTAAAGGCTGTTTGTGATCGGGAGCACGAAACTTCCTCTGGGTCTGTCTGTCAGAGAAAACGTGCTTTGCTGTGGGGCCGGTGGCTCCTTCTCCCATCACCAACAGGTCCTGGGGGTTCATTCCCGTCGATGAAAGCAGGTTGCTCAGGGCTGCGTCCGGTTTGGCCTCCAAGGATGGAGGCTGTGCAGCTCTCTGGGCAGCTTGTGCCGGTGTTGGATCATCCTTATTCTATAAAAGGGTCTTATTTATTTTTTTTAATGTTTAAGTGAAATTTGAGGTGTTTCAGCCTGTGCCCATTGATTCTTGTCCCAACAGCAGGTTGGGGGCAGGTTGCTGGCGGTGCCGGAGCCGGTGTGGCATTAATTCCGCTGGTCATCTCAGTCATATGCTGGCTGAGAGCTTTTGCTCGCACACAGGCTCGTTTTCATTCAGTGCCACGCTCTGCTTCGACGTGAGCTCATGAGCTGTTTAACCTAATTACCATCCCAGGGACGGCCTGAGCTCCCGGCGTGGGAAGCCGAGGAAAGCCGGAGCTCGATTTAACAAAGATATCTTCATTTCAGCACTTCTGAAGAGCTCTGACTGCGGTGTGCACCCGAGTGACCGAGACATTAACGCACCAGACTTTCACTCCCGCGTGGTGATGCCCTCGTGCGTAGGTGCCACTTGGGGTGTGTAGCAGGTTGTACGGGTAATAAATAAATGTGCCTCCAGGTGAAGGAATTAGCAGCGTGCAACAGGGGCTAAAATACACTTGTTAGCAGAAAAAAGAGTCTCCTTATAAATAGCTCCTTTCAGCTTTTTCTCTCTTTTGGTGTTTTTAAGCTCAGATCTAGTCAGCTCACTGATTTTGCTGACAGCCAGCCCAGCTCCTTCTGCCGGGGATCTGCAAGTCACGCTCCTTGGTTATTTGGTCAAAGAATGGGAAGAATAATTGAATCCTGCTTCCTCTTCCAGCCTGACTCTCTAAATAATTAAGAGGCAGTTTATAGTCAGTAATTAAGGACAGGAGCTCTGGCTTAACGAAGCCAAGGAAGATCAGGTACCTGCAGTAAGTTTCGCATTTCTGTGCCGTGGACGTGGTGCCACCAAGCCATCCTGCTCAAAGTGACAACACAATTCCTGCTCCCTGCCCGTATTTCGGTCAAAGCTGGGAAACTTGCTCAAGCGATGATAAAAATTGGGGTTTCTCCATTCAGTAGCCGGATTCACAGGCCGATAGACAAACCCGTGCAACCTCCTCATGCGGAGTGCAGCTTCTTCATGGCTTGTGGAGCGCCTGGGGGCTTGTTTGCTGCTCTGTAAGAACGGGGCTGTTAAACGGTGACAGCCAGGTTGGCTTGAGGTTTCTGCTGGTAGACCTCATCTTGGCAGTGCTGTACTGGATAACTGATTTTAGGGATGATTCAGGAAGGAAATGCTGGTTACGTGTTGGAGATAAAGAGAGGAGAGGCACCAGCCTGGGTTTGCCTGCCTTGTTTGAGTGTGCTAGTGCTGTGTAACGATGGCGGCTGTGTGACTGCTGCACAGGAGAGGCGGATGAGGAAATCTGCTGAAAAGATGGGAGGTTGTTTTCCTTGGAGGAATGATTTTGCTGATTCTGTGTGCTTGGGTGTATGTTGCAAGCTGTG
>NW_009648154.1:658141-686410 GCF_000708025.1 Charadrius vociferus
GGGTGAGGGGGAATGGTTTTAAACTGGAAGAGTGGAGATTTATATGAGATATTTGGAGCATAAGCTAGACAGTGATAAAATGCGAACGTAGAATCATAGAATAGTTTAGGTTGGAAGGGACCTTGAAGATCATCTAATTCCAACTCCTCCCCCCAGCCCAGGTTGCTCCAAGCCCCGTCCAACCTGGCCTTGAACACCTCCAGGGATGGGGCAGCCACAGCTTCTCGGGGCAACCTGCCCCAGGGGATCACCACCCGCACAGGCAACAATTTCTTCCTAATATCTCATCTAAATCTCCCCTCTTCCAGTTTAAAACCATTCCCCCTCACCCCATGGCTCCCCTCCCTGATCCAGAGGCCCCCCCCAGCTCTCCTGGAGCCCCTTTAGGCACTGGAAGGGGCTCTGAGGTCTCCCCTTCTTCGCCTTCTCTCCTCCAGGCTGACCCCCCCCAACTCTCCCAGCCTGTCCTCCCAGCAGAGGGGCTCCAGCCCTCCCAGCATCTCCGGGGCCTCCTCTGGCCCCGCTCCAACAGCTCCGTGTCCTTCCTATATTGGGGGCTCCAGAGCTGGAGGCAGCACTCCAGGTGGGATCATATTCTGATATCAGCATCACCTGGGTTTTGTGGGCACCTATGGGTTTGCTCCATCTCTTTGGCAGTGAGGGAGCGATTTCAGAAGGATTCAGAGATTCAATCACCTAAACGTCTTCTTAAGCACCGTGAATAACCTGCTTAGCTTCCAGCTCCTGCTCCGCAAATGCAAAGTGAGTCCTGTTTCCTACCTGCCCGCCCCGTGCTGGTGCCCGGGGAACTCCAGGGTGTCCCTGACAGATGTCATCAAAGAGACACCAGTATTTAGGCAGTGGAACCCTGCCCTTGACAGCCGGCATCCTTGGTGCGCTGCAGGCAGGAGAGGTGAGCGTGCGGCGTTGCAGTGTAACGCACTGTCACGTTTTGGGTTGCTCTGTAGTTTATAAACATTCATCAAAGCGGTTTTTGATGGAATACAGGTTTATTCTGTTTACAGTCTTCATGTGCCACACAGAGAAAATCAGGAGTTGGATGTCTTGGAGGGTGAGCAGGTGAAATAGCTGAAAGATGAAAAGATTAAATTAGAAACATATTTGTGGATAAACAGAGGCCATTGTAGTACATGTGTTATCATCAGGTGAGAAATCCTGTGGGGATCAGTAATAAAGACGACCTTGGGAGCGTGACTGGAGCTAGAGAGAAATCCACCAGCTGGTGTGCTGGAGTAAGCTCTTTGGGCAGTGACTTTCCTCCTGATGTCCTGGCAGATGATAATTTGTGTCCTGCAGTACGGAGCGAAGCTAAGAACAGGAGAAAAAAAACCAAATATTCATTGCAGTGGGTGTGCCATGGGTTTAATTTATATACAGCGCCTGCAGAGTTAAGCCCTGATTGAATACCCAAAGCACTTTGAGCTATTTGTACATAGCATGTATAAAGAACTAAGCCTGTATTTCTGTGTATAGGTATCCATGTATGTGTAGGACAGACAGGAAGTTTCCAGAAATTTGGCATTCATCTTTTTACAGAGATTAAAAATAGCATCCAGAATTGCCTCATCATTTTCCAACACACGCGTTTTAAGCAAGTTAACTTTAGTGCACAAGGCTCTGCATTGATTACACTTTTCCGGTTCATGTCTGAGCGTGGCGTTCCGTAATGTGTGTCGTAGACGACTCGCTGACTTACGGGGAGTTTATTTAGAAGCAAATTAGAAACCGCGTGAGGAGAGCTGAGGTCTATGAAGTGTCAGTGACTCCGGTGCGCGTTGGAAAATTCAGTGTGCTGACCATGAGCAGGAGCCCAGAAAATGCGGTTAGGGCTTTATTTGGAAAAAGTAACCTAGTAGAAGCTTTTATGGGAGAGTTCAAACGTTTATTTGTCTGGCATCTGCCTTTAGGACCTGTTTCGGGATGGCAGTAAAAGTGCTTAAACAATAACCAGAGCGTGTTTCCTGAAGTGGAGCGTTTCGGAGGAGGGTTTTGTCCCACGCTCAGCAGGGTTTCCGTGCGGCTGCCGCCCTCTCGGTACCGCACGGCCCGCTCAGCGTGCCAGACCGCGGGTCTTTGATCCCCGATTTCGGGGAGGAGAACGAAGGAAGCAGCGCTGGGATGAGGGGATCGGCTGTATCCACACCGGTCCTTTATGCTGCTGAGATTGGGAAGAGCATCCTGAGGCTTCGGGGGTAAAACCCTCATGGGATGAGGGAGGAAAGTTTATGCTTGTAAAAACCCATTTATCTAACCAAAGAGCTGGTGGCTTTGTAGCATTTTGGGTCATTATGTGAACTCTGCTCGCCTGCCACGGGAGCTATTAGTGTGGCAATAAATGCTTGTAGAAAAAATGATGGAGACTGACGGGACGCACGTGTCTGAATTCCCAATACACCTTTGGTTGGTTTAGGGCCAAATACCGTGTGCTGTGGCCATGCAGCAATAGCGAGTTCTGGTTCTGTGAGAGGCAGGGGCATATTTTTGCAGCACCCGTGCACGGTTGCGGGCGCATTCTGGACAGGGCCGTGTGTGCCCCGGCTGCCAGGAGCCACGCGCGGCACGTCGGCGTTGCACAAACCTGTGCGCAGTGCTCGGGGCCATTTCCCTGCTCGCAGCAACTCTTCATTTATATTTCATGCCAAGTTGTCTGGCGGGGCGCGCACGCCACATCACCGCTAACGTATTTTTCGATTTGACATCTGTAGCGCTGTAAAATGTCCGTCTGGAGGAGGAGGAGGAGGAGGCGGCGGCGGCAGTGGGAGCGTGCCGGCGAGGGCTACCCAGGCGAGACATGGGGACGCGCTCGGGCTGAGGACAGAGCAAGGGCAGCCGGTGCCCGTCAAGGACGGGTTTTCTAGGAAGGGAACAAAGGAAGTAGAGACAGAGGTGTTTGCTCAGCGGCCACGTGTGATCGTAGAGTCAAATTCTGATGCCTCATACTTGGCAAATACTTGGAGCCTAACACTTGAGCACTGAAAGGCAATGAAAAAAAAATACGTCAAGTAGGATATGTGAAAATGTGACTGGCGAAACGGCAAATATCAG
Source organism: Charadrius vociferus (assembly GCF_000708025.1). Classification (NCBI taxonomy): domain Eukaryota; kingdom Metazoa; phylum Chordata; class Aves; order Charadriiformes; family Charadriidae; genus Charadrius; species Charadrius vociferus. The sequence continues at coordinate 661,208 of NW_009648154.1, forward strand.
GGCTGGTGGCTTGAAGATGCATAATTTTTAGGCACTTAAAATTGTTTGTATGATGTGCATGTGTCTCTCTGCGTGCTTGCCTGCCATACGTTTTTACTGACTCTTTTACTGTCAACCCGGGCAGACGTAACGTCGGGGGGGTTGGGGGTCACTTACAGCGGAGTGAGAGACCAAGCAGTCTTGCTGTATGAAGTATTTCTCATTATGGGTAGAAAGTTGCACATTTGTGGTTTACTTTGGCTTCTACACCTCTTCTGCTGGGTTGCGGTGGTGCCTGCAGTAGTTAGACCTGTAAATATTTCCAGTATAAACCAAAGTTTATAGCTGGCCTTGAAAAATTCCCTAGGGATTGACGCTTGGCATAGGAGAGCTTTTTCTTGTATTTACGTTTTTACGTGTAACAAACTTTCAGATAAATTCCTTGCGGTGTTCATCAGGTACTCGAGTGCAGAAAAGAGGGATGTAAATAACTGGCAATTTTTTAAGAAGTGCTTATGAGTGACCTTCTCCCTTCTGGGCAGCGTGAAGCGAGCTGCAGAGACCTGCGCTTGCTGTGTCGGGCAGAGATGAGAGCTCAGCTGCGTACAGGGAAAATGAAAAATAGGCGCTAAAGGCTACTTCAGCTTCAGTGAACTCTGAGCGTCTGATCAGTGAGTTCACGTCTGCTTCAGAAGCAGAGGAGTTCTGTCTGAGACGTGGTTTTGCGAGGAGGGCTCGTGCTGACATCCGTCGGAGACATAAAACCTGGGACCGGGATGGGGGCCAGGCTTTTTATCCCTGAGTTCATTTATTTTTCTTGGTTTATTCAGGCCCTTAATATTATTCAAATGAAGATTTTGTTTCTAGACCAACATCAATCAGGGAAGCTGCCAACCGGCACCGTTTCCTCGGTGTCCAAGGACTAAAACGTGATGGCCGTGTGGGTTTTATTTGCTTTTAGTTTTTATTCATTGTCTGTTTTCAGTGTGTGTCAACTGGAGCAGGAGCAGAAGGGTGGGCTGGGGCAGGCAAGCAGCATCTCTCGCCCTCGGGGCTCCCTGGGCGCTCGGCCGTGCCAGGGGTCCCCGCGGTCCCCGTCCCGGCTGTGGGGGACCGTGGAGCGGAGGAGATGGAGTTCAAATAGCAGTAGGCAATGGCGTAAGAAGCTCACTCTGAATAAATTCCGTGTATTTATACGCATGTGTGTATGTATACAGGGGAAAAGCGTCCATATGTATGAAACGGTTCAGGCTTTCACTGAGTTCAGGCGGTTTTAGTTGTGGTACCGTACAAATCTGGCTGTGCAGTTATCATCTTCAGTGTGAGATCGTTCTTAAAACGGTAGGTTGAGAAAGGCCGTGCTTTCTTTGTTTTGTTTAATGCGCGCTAATGTGAAAAATAAAAGCTCCTCTGTGTTTTAGAAACATTCCTACGGATTCCCGACAGAAATAGCGATGTTTTTCCTTTCTATGTAGGCGTACAGTAGAGCCACAATACAAGGGCATGAGAAGAAAAGAAAGTGCATGTGACAACAGAAACCCCGCTTTTTCTTATTTTATCATCTAATTCCAAAGCGCTTATTCCACCATACTGTTGCAGGGAAGAAGCTGCAGTCATGTTGGGGTGTGCTTTTGCCCAACATCTCTAACGCAGGCGGAGTGCTAAATGGAGGAGTTCCTGCTTGTCCCTGCGGGCGCGGGGACAGCGATGTCCCCGGCAGTGTGGGCTCTGCCATCCCACCCGTCTCTGCTGAAGAAGCAGGATTGGTGCTGAAGTTCCCCTCTTGTACGCACGTGCACCACTGGTGTGAAAAGTGCTAAGCTCTGGGCACGGGGCGCAGCCGAGCACGGGCACCATTGCTCCTTCTCTTGTTTCCCCGTGTTTCTGGATAGGGCATTTATGGTGGGAAAACACTTGTTTTGCCTATCGCAGAAGCGCGTTTGGATAATTTGTGAGCGTCAGCTGCTTTTAAAGTTAAAAATAATGAAGTTTAAATGCTTTTTTATTATTTCATTGAGACTAGATGGGTGGATGAGGGGAGGGCAGTGGATGTTGTCTACCTTGACTTTGGCAAGGCTTTCGACACTGTCTCCCACATCATCCTCACAGGAAAGCTTAGGAAGTGTGGCTTAGATGAATGGACAGTGGGGTGGATTGAGAACTGGCTTACAGATAGAGCTCAGAGGGTTGTGGTTAGTGGCGCAGAGTCTAGTTGGAGGTTAGTAACAAGTGGTGTCCCTCAGGGGTCAGTACTGGGCCCAGTTTTGTTCAACATATTCATCAATGATCTGGATGAAGGGATAGAGTGTACCATCAGCAAGTTTGCTGATGACACAAAACTGGGAGGAGTGGCTGACACGCCAGAAGGCTGTGCTGCCTTACAGCGTGACCTCGCCAGGCTGGAGAGTTGGGCAGAAAGAAACCTTATGAAGTTCAACAAGGGTAAGTGTAGGGTACTGCACCTGGGGAGGAATAACCCCATGCACCAGTACAGGTTGGGGGCTGACCTCCTGGAGAGCAGCTCTGTGGAGAGGGACCTGGGAGTCCTGGTGGACAACAGGATGACCATGAGCCAGCAATGTGCCCTGGCGGCCAAGAAGGCGAATGGCATCCTGGGGTGCATCAAGAAGAGTGTGGCCAGCAGGTCGAGGGAGGTCATCCTCCCCCTCTACTCTGCCCTGGTGAGACCGCATCTGGAGTACTGTGTCCAGTTCTGGGCTCCCCAGTTCAAGAAAGACAGGGAACTGCTGGAGAGGGTCCAGCAAAGGGCAACAAAGATGATTAGGGGACTGGAGCACCTTTCTTATGAGGAAAGGCTGAGGGACTTGGGTCTCTTTAGTCTAGAGAAAAGAAGATTGAGGGGGGATCTTATTAATACATACAAATACTTAATGGGAGGATGCCAGGGGGATGGGAGTAGTCTTTTTTCAGTGGCACCCAGTGATAGGACGAGGGGTAATGGGCATAAACTTGAACATAGGAAGTTCCATCTTAACATGAGAAGGAACTTCTTTACTTTGAGGGTAGTGGAGCACTGGAACAGGCTGCCCAGAGAGGTGGTGGAGTCTCCCACTCTGGAGACATTCCAAACCCGCCTGGACGCTGTCCTGTGCAACCTGTTGTAGGTGCCCCTGCTCTGGCGGGGGGGTTGGACTAGATGATCTCCAGAGGGCCCTTCCAACCCTGACCATTCTGTGATTCTGTGAGAACTTGCAGCTTTTCCCCAATGAGGTGGACTTTGCAGACTGTGTGTGAACTTGTCATGGTGTTGGGTGGTGGAGAAGTTTGGACTCCTCGGTGCAGGAGGGGAGGTGGGAGGTAGTGCCTTACACCCACCCTCTGCAAATCCCTTATCTCATCCTCAGGGCTGTCAAATGGTGCTCCAAAACGTTCAGCGTCTGTAGCAGCATCCTTCTCCCCTCGTCACCCTCCTGGCTGGGTGGTGGCTGTTGACTTCTGCCCGAGGCGGCCCCTCACCACTCGCCTTCGCCCGCGGGGTGCGTGGGGCTCACCCTCCTCCTCTTCACATCGAGGGGCTGTTACGCAGCACCGCTTTATTTCCCAGAGGAGATTTACACCTTTGGAAAGAACGTGGCCTTTGAACTGACTGTTCTTTGCAGCTGCTTTTATGCTGAGATTCTGCAGTTGTCGTGCAGGCACAGGTGGCAGATGGTTTTTGGCAGTCCCTGATAGGTGCCGCTGCCCTTAATTTTAATTTTTTCGTGTCAACGGTGATTGATGAACAGCACTTCAGTTACACAGGTAGCTCTGCAACCTTTGCTCTTATTTCCATAGGGTTTGTAGTGAACAATGTCACAAGGGGATGGGATCCTCTCATTTACAGTAAAGCTTTTTTTTTCAATGAGATCCGGATAGCAGTTTTAAGATAGCAACCAAAACCCATCGGCATATTTGGAATAATTGTCGGGATGCTCAGACTTCACCCCTCTGTCTGTACTGCTGCGTGCCAGCACAGGATTGGAAAAGATGTAAAAATGGCTGAAACCCCTCGTCTGTGTGTCTTCCGCCGTTTCCCAGTGTCCAGCAGCCGGGGTGCGCGCCTGGTGCCGTGGTCGGCTGCCCCGCGGCGAGGACACCTCTCGCCCCGAGCGGCTGGGGCCGTGCGGACCGACCACAAGCCCTGCGAGTCCCAGCACAGCCTTTAGCGTATGTATTTTGAGTCTTTGGAAGACACTTTCTCAGACATTTCACTAAAACGGCTTTAAGTTTGGATTTTGTGGTTTGCGTTATCAGTAGCGAGTGCCTTTGAATGATTTAATAAAGCCGCGGGGCTTGCTCGGAGCGATCTTCCAGGCCGGGTGAGTCAGCGGTGAGTTGGGCTTTGAAGCTTTTGTAGCATGAAACTATTTTTCGGTGGTGAATTAATGAGGTTTCAGCTTTTCAGAAATGTGAAACGCGTTAGGCTGAGTCTGAATTTTTGAAAGGAACAAACAGCTCTGTGGTAGCAGCAGCCATCCCTGGCCACCAAAACCGCGAGAGGTTTCCCAGATGGAGTTTCAGCAGTGGCATCAGCGGTGTCGTGACAGCCCAGCGAGACCCCACTCGCCGCGTGCTCCCACGCAGAGGCCAAGGGGTTCTGACCCAGGACACGAACTGTGGCTGTGTCTGCACTGGGACGAGCCCGCAGTGGCAGGGGGAGATGCCGGGATTGCCGCTCGCACCCGCAGCTTTGTGTGCAGCAGCGTTAAACGTCTCCGTGTCGTCCGTACAACGCTTGTGTGACTGTTGCAGTGCGGGGATTAACCTCTGTGAAGAGCTTTGAAGTGAAATGCTAATTTATTATAAATATGCAAACATTGATGGTGATAAAGCAGAGAAGCAAAGTGCAAAGCAGCAGGTGGGAGCTCAGAGGAGGGGTGATGAGCGCGGCCAGACGTGGAGGGGCTCGGGGAGGTTGTGGAGAACCGCAGTTAATGGTGAAACACGGGCACCAAAACAAGCCTCTTGGCATCCCAGCGTCAGCCTTGCACGTGGATGTTGTGCACTGCTGCCGTGCAGGGCAGGAACCCCTCGGCTCCCTCACGGGGAAGGTCTCCGGGCCTTGCTCCGTCAGGATCGGGGGCTGCTGTGCTGCTGGCAGAACTGCTGCTAGCGGGGCTGTTTGGCTGTAAACACCCGGGAGGTGACTGACCTCCCAAGAAGTATTTACCCTTTCCTGCTGCCGGATTTCTGGATGGCTTAGTCCTTCCTTGTCTGCTGGGGAACCGCAGGTCCTCCCAGCAGTTTTCTGGATCTCAGCTTTCCTCTTTGATGAGTCAAGTAGATGTTGCTGGACAACCCTCGTCAGGCCCACTGAAATGTTCCTGGGGAATCATGGATCCAAAGTTAAAGAATTTGCTTTGGGTTTTTTTTCCAGTCCTGTTTCTGAGGGTGAGCTCCATGCGAGCATCCCCACCGCAGCCCCGGGCCATGATGACCCTCCGTGCGCCGTGTCCTCTGAGCGGGGATGCTGCAGCAAGTCACCCCGTGCTGGCGAGGCTGGTCCTGCTCTTTGCAGCGCTCTCCCTGCAGAGCCGGGGTGTGCTTAGGAGGAGAAAGGACTCATGCAGTGAAAGCATTGGTATTTTTAGATCAAAGACCAGTTTAATAAAAAAATAACAAAAAAGAAGGAGGAGGATTAGAACAATAAGTACATTTAATTTTAGCCTAGCTTGGATTCCTCATAAAGTCAACGAACTTTGAGATTGCTTCGCTTGCCTCTAGCTTTCCTAAATAAACACACCGTAGCAGGTTCGAGAAGTTAAGTAGCACAGAAAATTGCAAAAAGTTAAATTTTAATATTGTAGAAGAATATTAAAGGGCTGTTTTACAGGCCAGGTCCTAGAATTAAACTTTAATACTCTACAAAAATATTGAGGGTTGTTTTAGTAGGCAGCTACTGGAGTTAGCAATAGGCTTTTTTTCTTTCTTCTGCGTAAGAAGGACACGGAGCTGTTGGAGCGGGGCCAGAGGAGGCCCCGGAGATGCTGGGAGGGCTGGAGCCCCTCTGCTGGGAGGACAGGCTGGGAGAGTTGGGGGGGTTCAGCCTGGAGAAGAGAAGGCCAAAAAGGGGAGACCTCAGAGCCCCTTCCAGTGCCTAAAGGGGCTCCAGGAGAGCTGGGGGACACTCTGGATCAGGGAGGGGAGCCGTGGGATGAGGGGGAATGGCTTCAAACTGGAAGAGGGGAGATTTGGACTAGATTTTAGGAAGAAATCCTTGGCTGTGCGGGTGGTGAGCCCCTGGGGCAGGTTGCCCCGAGAAGCTGTGGCTGCCCCATCCCTGGAGGTGTTCAAGGCCAGGTTGGACGGGGCTTGGAGCAACCTGGGCTGGTGGGAGGTGTCCCTGCCCAGGGCAGGGGGTGGCACTGGATGGTCTTGAAGGTCCCTTCCAACTCAAACCATTCTATGATTCTGGGATTCCCTTGCAGAAAGGGTCAGAGTTAGGGGCAGGGTGAGGGGTGGGACGAGGGGGTCTCCTCATGGGCAGTGTGGTGTGGCAGTGCTGCGAGCTGACCTTCTCCAGCGATGGCAAGAGAGATGAGTTTGGGGCCAGAGTCTAGTTCTTACAGAGTTTTACCCCAGGCTAAAGAGACCTGATTGCCAGCAGCCTCCTGCAGTGCAGCGTTGGGTTGTCCGGTCAGTGGGAAACAACCTGGGAAGACTTTTGAGGTGAAGAGGTTGTAGATCTTTAGTAGACCTCAGGTCAGAAGTAACTTAAGTGAGTGGGATGAGTAAGGAGATCTTACTCGCCATGGCTTCATGGCCCCTAGTCAGCATCCAACGGCCACTGTCTGCTCTGGAGTTGGTTGTCCCAGCAGAGGACAAGAGCTGGGTGGGTCGAGTCATCCTTCATCGCTCAAGCCTTAAAGGCTGAGCACAAAACCCTGGCTTGCTGCTGCCACCTGTGCATCCTCTGTTCACTCAACAAGATGCTTCTTTGTAACGTTATGAACTGGTTTCTTTTCACACCCACTAAATTTAGAAAATGTGAGGGAACATTTACAAGCTCAGAAATCGTACATATCTGATGGCGTAGGGTGACAGTGTCAACGTCTTTGTGAATATACGTGAACAGATCTGTTATGTTGCTTTCCATTCTCTTTTTATTATTTTTGGAATTTGGTTACTTTTGGATGCTGCTTTCTGGGAAGACGTAGGCACCTCACAGAGCCAAGAAGTAAACCTGGATCCACTCAGGAGCCGGTGTTCCGTTCTCAGGCTTGCTCTCGCCAGGGAAGGGAGCTGCTCTCTCTCAGTTTTACGAAGGCGGGAGGTTATGGATTTGACTTCTGAACCAATTTTGGATCTCCTTGGTAAGAACTCACTAGATATTAATAAAAGTTTAAAATAGTTCAGGCTGTGCTTTAAAACAGCCCTGCCTGTAATGCAGAAAAAATTAAGGTTGCAGCTCATCATGGTGGAGACAGTGGAGATAAAACCAGGAGAGCTGGAGGCAAAATGCAATAGACATGGCTGTTATGAAATGCTGCGAGGAATTGAGAAGTGTAACTGATGAGCTGGAGAATAAGCTCAGATTAGGAAATTCCAGGTGAGGACAGGGGGTCCTTGAAGTCTGCAATTGCTGGAGTAACGAGCAGAGCTTTGATGTCGGTATGTAAATCTGAATCTAATTTACAAGGGCCAAGAATATTGTTTTTAATGTATTAAAGCCCCAGTCTTTTTCATCAATGCTGTTGTGAGGCCAAAAACTCCCCAGGTTTGTTATTCTGTCTCTGGTAGTAGTGCACGTCGGGGGTAATCCCAGTCAGAGGAAGGGTGGGAGAAGAAAGCGAGCTGGGAATTAGGTCTCGGGAATATAAACTACTCTGCCGTGTCCATAGAGTGGCTACTAACCTGCACCCTTCCCTGCCACGCTGGAGATGCTCCAATTGCACAGAATGTTTTCGTGGGATGCCTTTATTTCATTTAAAATTAACAGTGCCATTACGGAAGTGGGAAGTTGAACTCTTTGCTGAAAACGGCTTTTAAATTTTGCCTTCCTCCGGCTCTGAAGTCCGCAGCATCGGCTGACTCGCCTTCCTTGCCAGGCGGAGCTTTGCTGCCGTACCAGCGCCTGGAGTGATGCAGGGCTGGCTTCTCCCATCACCACCCGGTGGATAGGAGTAGGCTGGTGGAAACATCCCGTATTTTAGGGGTACACGTGCTCCAGTTGTCTTACTAACGTGTGCAGGGCCGTTCATGGGAACAAATGGATGGAGAAGACTCTGTCGTGTTTGTTGCTAGCATGTTAATGTCATGATTCATAAATAAAAGGGATTTGGACTTAAAGATGATAAGATTAATAAGAAAGAGCAACAGCATAATGCTATTAATTACCAATGCTTATGCTTTTGAGTCAGTCAAGTTGCTGCTACACTTGTTTTCCAAAACACTGAGCCTTTTAATTCTTATTAAAACGAGGAATAAGTTAGAAAAAATAAAGCTCAGTCATCCCACCACCATCATTTAGCATGCGGCACTGATGCTGGTACGACCTGGTGTGCAGTTCTGACCTGGAGTTACGTGCTGGTCCTTTCCTTAGCGAACCCGCCATTGCTGCAGAACATTTTGATGTTTCTGTAACACAAATAAACGCAGCCAGTTGGGTGCTTTATCCCTCGGCAGTGCGTGGGCTACTGTTTTAACATTTTCTTTGGATGATGCTGATAATCCCAGAATCCCAGACTGGTGGGGGTGGGAAGGGCCCTCTGGAGCTCCCCCAGTCCACCCCCCACCAGAGCAGGGGCACCTCCAGCAGTGGCACAGGACGGCGTCCAGGCGGGTTTGGGATGGCTCCAGAGGGGGAGACTCCCCCACCTCTCTGGGCAGCCTGTGCCACTGCTCTGCCGCCCTCACAGCAGAGAAGGCCCTCCTCAGGTGGAGATGGAACTGCCCATGGTCACGTTTGTGCCCGTTCCCTCTTGTCCTGTTACTGGGCACCACTGGAAACAGACTGTTCCCATCCCCCCGGCACCCTCCCTTGAAGGATTGATCAGCGTTGATGAGATCCCCCTCAGTCTTCTCTTCTCCAGACTGAACAGCCCCAGGTCCCTCAGCCTTTCCTCAGCAGAAAGACACTCCAACCCCCTGATCATCTTTGTAATACGTGGTGCTGCAAGACTGCTTTGCCCGTGAGGCATGGGGCCACCTCGCGTGGCCACCAGCAGCTCCATGGGCCCACGCAGTGCCCCTGTTCTCCATGGATGGTGCGCAGATCCCCAAGGGGGAGGGGGATCAAGGGTTCAAGGCCAGGCGCTGTGGCGGTAGTGCCCAACTCTTGCAAATTGGCCTGCAGAAGTAGATTTTAGTGCCAAAAAGTGGAAATGGAGGCTACACAGTTTCCGTAGTAAATTCAGATGCTCCGTTGGCTCAAAACCTAATTTGAAACTGCTTCTCTGGGGGAGACTTCTGGAGGACAGAGGTGAGAAGGTTACACCCAGCAAGCCAGCTGGTCGTAGTAGACGGCATAAAATTTGGTCAGCTTTGAACAGGGCCGTGAAATGCGACCCACAGCTTTTACTTTGAGTTACGGAGTAGTTCAGCTCTTGACAACGAAGCTGTACTTCTACTTGCTCTCCTTCTGCGGGGTGGCATGTGAAGTGCAAAGCTGAGATGGCGGCACTAGTGTCCTGCCTCCCTCCGGCTGCTCGCGGCCACAAGATAGCGCGGCTGCGTGGGAAACAGCGTTTTCCTGCCCTGTGCTGGACCACTGCTCTCGCTCTCACACTGAGACGGGTGAAATCATCTCCTTGGGATGAGGCTAAATCTCGACGCGTCCTGGGACGCAGCACCGTTACCGAGTCATCTGGCCCCACGCTTCGGAGACGCTGTTGGGGCTGCCAGTTTGGACGGCGCTGGGCTTTGTTTCATAGGTTAAAAATACATATATTTCCTTGATGCGCTGTTGGTTTTATTTTTAACTCTTAAGCAATTTAATATTTAGTTGGTCTGCTAGTATTTCCCCCAGTTTTCCATCTGCTAATGTGATTAGTTTAAGTTCTAGCTTTATAATGCCAACCCAGAGCAAACGGAATGGAAACCTTACCTATATTATTTGGCACATTGCAGTAGACATGAATAACTTCGGAATTTGTGGGGAAAAAGAGAAGTTATGTGTTTTTGGAGCCAGAATACGATTGGAAACCAGCCCTCGCAGACAGCACGATGCCGTGTAGGATCTAGCTGCAGTTACTTTTGAGAGCAGTGCTCCAGATTCATGTTTGTAGGTGTTTGTGAGGAGTCGGAAACCTCACTCGGAGGCTGTGAAGTGGTGGTGTGCACCGATTTCCTATATTGCCTCACAGATATCGAGGCAGAATGACGTGCCAGAGGTTGGCTTTTCTTTTTCTCTTCAGTCTTAAAAGTGGTGTGACGTAGTGGAAATTTGTGGTCTGGTGAGGAAAGTGGGACTAATTTCCTAAGGCTGTGGATCTGTGGGAGGAGGGAGCGGAACAAAGCTGCAGAGCTCACCTGGGGGCAGATGGTGGCCGGGACTGGTGGGCATCGGCGTTTTCCGCGGGGCTGTGTGACCCCGGACGATGGCAGGGTGCAAGAGGCAGAAACCCAAACACAGGGAAGTTCTATCACGGCTACTGTGTGGTCCAGCATGGGAGCTGTGGCAGGACCCCGGCAGCCTCTTGGTTTGTGCCACCGTGTGGCTTGTCGGACTCATGGCACTGGCTTGAATTAAAAATAGCTTGACAAGAAGCAGTTATTTTTAATCCAGATCACATTTGGTATGAGCCATGCAGGCGTGTGTGCGGGGCCAGCCCGGGATGGAGATGGGGATGGAGATGGGGATGGAGATGGGGATGGAGAGCAGTGGGGTACAAGACAATGGGACTGTTTCAACTGCTGTTGCCACTAAAAGAAATGGTCTTTTATGGCCCAAGGTGGAATCCTAATGGAAGATGGGTGTCCACTGTAAAGGTGAAGTTCTTCCCGAGCTGATCGGGGTCTGCTCTGCTGGCAAAGGGCCTCCAGCTGCATAAGTGCTGGTGGTGACACAGGGGGACGGTAAGGGACGACCTGGCTGGGGACACAGGCAGGAGAGGAGAGAATGGGGCCATCCCCTCCGGCAACAGTAGGGATTTAGATTGTATCAGGAGTGGAATAGCTGTGCTATCAAAAGCCTTCAGAACGTGAACTCTAATTAGGGTAAAGATGGAAAGAGAAATCACAGGTCATAGACCTGTAGTTAACTAAAAAATGCTGGTATGTGTGAAGGCCATAGTCATAAGGGCTGGAAGTGGCCACGAGTCATCTGTGAGTCATTTCACTGATCCACAGAGAACAAGAAATCCAGACTACGAATGCATCTGGTTAGTTATGACGAGAGTTAAAACCATTGCAACCAGGAAGATCAAGCCAAGCCAATTCAGTAGCTGTCTTTGCCATAGTTACTGATGCAACAGCGAAAGGTTATACAATTAGGTATAGCACACTTGGATTCCAGAAAGCCAATTGGTATAGTGCCATGCATAAACATAAAGAAAAGATATTGCTTCCCATTTAGGTAAAAATATCATGGTTTAGAAATCAGTTTTCCATTAGGGAATGGTTGTTAACAGTAAGACCAGCTGAAGGACAGCGTTCGGCCAGGTTTTAGAGAAGGTCTGACCTACCCCTGCGTTATTTTGTACAAAGACACGAGGTTGTTTGGTACAGCCACTGACAGCCTTGACGAAGGCGGAGGTTGAGCGGGGTCGGGTGTGCTGGGGCACTGGCCCGGAGGCTGCAGAGACCCCAGCCGAGGGACGGGGAGCTCCGGGGGACCAGAAGGTCCGAGTCAGCAGATGTCTCATAGACGGGAGGAAGGGAATAAACCTGCACGACAAGGGGAGAGCCTCAGGTTGTGAGTGAGAACATCTTGTGATAGTTTCCAGTAAACGGGTCCAATTTGATCCAGTTGCTAAGAAAGCCATTCAAACTGATTTATGTATAAAACATAGAAGTTAGTATCAAACTGACACTGTCAGCGTAAAAAGCCCTGGGCCCAGGGCATTCCCTCCTTACCACGGGAAGGATGAGGCCAGAGGGACAGCAGACAACAGAAGTAGCAGTTTCCTTCCCGTTTCCCTCCAGAAGAGATGATGGAAGGGGCTAGAGGGGCTGCTGGGGTGACCCGCCGGGGTGTGCCTTGGTGGAGGTCCTGTCCGTGGCACGGTAATGGACCTGCATGCAAGCAGGTTTCAAAACGGCTTTAAATCTTTTACTGAGCAGGGAGTAGGTGCAACTATCCCCTGCTTACACACGGGGGTTTGAACCTGGTTGCATACAGTGTATTTGTAAATAGTTTTACCTGTCGGACCGGGGCAGGGGGTATCCGAAGTGAGTTCCAGTAATTGTTGAAATACGTGAAATGGTTGCGTACAGCAAAATGATGCGGAGCGAAGGAGTTCCCATTTCAGAATGAGATCAGATTTAATTCACTTTGAAATGAGATCACTGGAACCTGCTGCCTGGGTCTTGTTTTCCCTGTTTCAGGCTTTCATCCGTGCTGAACTCTTGCCATGACTGAATTCTGCAAAGGTTTCCAGGCAGGTTCCTTGTCTGAGCGCCAGCCCGGTTGGGTAAGCTGATTAGCTATGAGAAGATCAGAGTTTGACAAGGGCTGTATTGCAGGTAAACAGTGAAGCTTTTCCTACAGCTGAGAGTTAGTGTAGCTATGAAGTGTGTTTGCATCCTCAGAGGTAAGGAATGGTGCTTGAAAAGCCCCAGGAAAAATACCAAGTGCATTAAAATGATAAGTAGAACTGATAAGTTACATGGTGAGAGACTGAGAGGAGAATCAAGTGCAGATACGATCGCTGCCTATAAATACTGTCAACATGACAGCACAGATGAGCAAAAGGAAGAGTATTTGTTATCTGATGGAAAACAAGCTTTAGGAAGAGCAGTCATCGCAGCGGCGCAGCGGTGGAGAGGATCCCCAGGAGTGGGGGCTCATCAGCCAGGGTAGGGGGAGGTAACATCTGGTGGCATAAACTTGAACATAGGAAGTTCCATCTTAACATGAGAAGGAACTTCTTTACCTTGAGGGTAGTGGAGCGCTGGCACAGGCTGCCCAGAGAGGTGGTGGAGTCTCCCACTCTGGAGACATTCCAAACCCACCTGGATGCTGTCCTGTGCAACGTGCTGTAGATGACCCTGCTCTGGCAGGGGGGTTGGACTAGATGATCTCCAGAGGTCCCTTCCCACCCTGACCATTCTGTGATTCTGTGGGACAATAGCGAATACATCTGCAACATGTGGGGGGGTGAGGTCGGCTGGAGACCCCCGCTGCCCTCGCCTCCCTTGGTGGTCCTGCGGGGAGCAGGAGGTACCAGTGCACCAGAGGGGTCCTTCGGGGGTCAGCAGGATTCCCAGTAAGGAGAGACGTTTGCTGTCACACTGAAGGTGTGAAAGGATGGCATTTGGTGCATGAGTCACTGTTCCTGCCTGTGCTGCCGTGCTTGCAGGGAGGGTGCTGGCAGAGCGTGGTGGTGGGAGGGCAGGTGGTGGCTGCATCGCTCCGGGGATGCCCTGGGGCATGGGGGACCCCTGCGCCGAGCATCACTCGAGCATCACACGGGGCTGCTCCCTCCGGGCGTGGGAAGGCAGATGGCTGCAGCAGCCTCCGCCGGCGCTGCCGGCCCACAGCTGCTCCTGGAGCATGCCCGAGCCCTCCTGGTTTCCAGCCCGGGCTGCAGGAATAAACCCCGGGAGAGGGAAATGTGAGACTGGCCTGGGAGTCCACAGGGCAACCGAGGTGGGGGGGCCCCGGGGAGGTGCTGGGGAAGGCAGTCCTGCGTCCTCCCCAAGCGCTGCAATATAAGCAGGGAAAGCCTTGTCTTTGTGCCGGGGATGCAGTGCTCAGCCACCCAGAAACAGCGCTGGAAAGCTTTGCTGGGGATCCCCAGCTGCTGCCACTTAACCTCTCGGCTCTCCTGCCCGGCCCCTCATCCCCCAAAGTTCGCCCGGGTGTTGCGGTGCTCGTCGGTGCCGTCAGCGCTGTGCTCGCCATCCCATAGGCACGGGGATCACCCCTGGCGCCCACGGTCCCCATCCGGGGACTGACTTAAATTTTGATTCTACAGTGTGTCATTTGGGGTGAGCAGAGCGGGGTGCTGGACTGGTCGCAACACATGCTCCACATGCTCGTGCTGGTGTTTGTGGCAGCTTTGGCTGCCCACAGCCCTCCTCTTCTGTTACCCGGGACAGGGTTTGTGCGAGGAACTGGCGGTCTGGGCCCCAGGCCGTGCAGGGTACGGCGCTGGAGCGTTCCTGAGGATGCCCAGCACAGCCTGCTTTCAATAAACCTCTGAAGCTGCCCATTGCGCGGGGCGTGGAGATGGGCGCTTCTAAAGCAGGGTGTTTCGGTGCCTAAACACCGGTTCATTGATGGCAGCTTTGCTGTGGAATTATTTAACAGCCTTTGGTTCTGGCCTCCTGTTGTGCCTCCCGCAGCCTCTTTGAAATGGGAGGCGGAAGGGTAGTGCCTGCCGGCGCTGGGGGCAGTGCGATGCGCAGTGCCGGTGCTTCGCTCCCATCCCGGCAGCATTCCAGGATGGACCAGAGGTTTATGGTCCCGAAGGGTTAATTGGGGATAACTCGGCTGTTTTGGGAATGCGAGCTGGAGACCAAGAGGTGCTCAGCGGGGTTTCATTCAGCCACTTCACCTCGCTGCACGCTGCTGGGCTGATAGGGAGCCTCTCCAGACTTGGTGTTCACGAAGCTCTCGAGGCGTTCCCGGCTTCTCCGGGAGCGTAAGCACGACAGTTATGCTGCGGGTTTCGAGGCACAGCTCTTAGGAGAACTGCCCTGGGAGTGAGTAGCCAGCCTGTGCCGCCCTGCCCCGGAGAACGGCCCATGGGAAGGGATCTCAGCTGACGGTGAAGGAGCCAGCAAACGATAGGCATCGTCTAATTGCTGCCTCTCCCCTGCCTCCTGACTGCTGCTGCAGGTCGTCATTCGCAGTCTCGGGATCGTTATCTTTGCGTGCGCGAGTAGCACAGCGTCACGGTGGGCAGCAGCGATCCTACCTCTGGGATCTGTGTTATCCAGATAAGGATGCACGCGGTGACATTTAAAAACCTGAATGGTGTCCCGCTGTTGAAATAAAATGAAATGGCATTTCAAGATCTTTGTTTGGAGAGAAGTGGTGCTCTGCCGTCCCCAGCCCGCAGCTGGAGCGTGTGTTTCCCATATGGGTGTGCTCGGGCCGGGGCAGGCGAAGGGAAGGGGGGGTGCGGGAGGGGATGTGGTGCCTCACGGGGACCCATCTGGGGTGGACAGTGGCTGCCGTGCTGTGGCGGCATGGAGAAGCCCCGTCCTCTCCTCTGGATGGAGGTGGTTTGTCCTGAGCTCCCGTCACTCACCTTCTCCTTCGTCCCAGCGTGGCCCTGCCCTTCAGTGCTTTGGGATTCACTGGTGCTTTTGGGGCCAAAGACGACATTTGGAGGGAATGTTTCTGAATGACCCTGTCAACGGGAATTCACATAAAACAATTACAGCAACCGCAGCCACGTTGCCTTGGTTTGCTCATGTCTGACTCCGCCGGAGCCTGAGCCCTCTGTGGTCCCTCACGTTTGCTTTCTCTTTCTCCGCAGAATGCGATGAACTTGCCGCCCGACAAAGCCCGGCTACTGCGACAGTATGACAACGAGAAGAAGTGGGAGCTCATCTGTGACCAGGTAAGGGCGGCCGGCAGGGCTTTTGGCAGCCATCTCATGGAGAACATGACCTGGGTTTCATCAGCAGCGTCCCCAGGCACCTTGCAGAGGACGTGTACTTGAACAGATTCAAACACTCATTTCTTTGGCCTTATACTCCATTATTGCTAACAGCTCATAGAAGCCTTGTAATGATAATTCCCTTTTTTACCACAGAGCGGTATTTCTTTCCCCTCTGATGTTACCATCACCCCTGTGCCTGTTTCCACTGGGTGGTGACTGCTCCTGATTTTGCGTGCCACGGACTCGAGGAGACTGACCCTCAGTCTCTTCTCGGGGAGTGCGTTGAGTTTGGTCTGTCTTGACCTGTGCAATAGGAATGAGTGGTCTCCATCCAGTGAGTATTTGGCTTTGCGCATCACGAGCCCCTGTCGCAGTTGGCGGTAGCTGTCCCCTTCGGGGAGAGGCGAATGGTGACACAGCCTGAACTCCTCTTTGCCTCCAGAGGCTGAACAACAACCTCGGATTAAGCAGCACCATATGCTGAGGCATCTTTGTGCACAAGCTCTGCTGTGGCGTGCGGGCTTGGCAGCAATATAGAACAATTAACAGGTTGTCTCCGCTGTGACAAATGAACAGAAACTGCATTATTTAGAGAAAGTGAAGCATCCAAGAGGTAGGATGTGCATTTGTGAGCCAACAGCAAAATCGGGTTCTGCCATAAACTTCAAAAGCAATTGCTAATGAAAATTATTGATCCAGGACTGAGGAAGTAGGATGTTTCCTTGAGATGTAAACACAGCAGTACCAGGATGAGATTTTGGCAAAAGGTACAGTAATGCTGTGAGGTCAGGAACATTTTAATAAATAGATTTGTGAGACATTTCCTATTTAGCTATGACAGTGCAGGAGCCTCTGATAAAATCCAACTACCTTATAGTAAAGCTGAATGAAGGATTCCTCATTTCCATGAGTTTTCTGTGCAGAAAACCTAAAGCGTTGGGCTATTTAAAGTGTCAGTTTAGTGAAACACCGAACAAATTGCTTAATCTGCTGTAAGTGATTTGTTTCATGGATGTTTGCTCAGAGCGCGCCCGCTTGGGGCATGCCCGTGGAAGGGTGGGCTTCGTGCTGGAGTCCGTGCGCTCTGTTCGCGCCGCCTTGGCAGCGGGGCGGGCAGAAGCAGTTCGACCAGAGCTTCGGTGCGCGAACTCCCACCTCAGAGCGGATCCACCCTTGGCAACGCGCAGCTGCTGCTGATTCACTCCCGAACTCCACAGCCAGATCGGAGGGATGAGCAGATGGAAACGCAGCAAAGGAAATTTGCAATCTGCAGTAATCGCGTATCTTAATAGCTCCTTACACAACGCCGAGTCCACCCCCGGGTTGGGATGAGTCTGCTTCCCGTCGCTTGGAGAGAGGCAGCGCGGGGCTGTTGTAACCGGCGCTGCGGAGCCCAGCACTGCGAGGATCCCCGAGGGACGGGAGGTGACGGTGTGCCACCCTGCCAGGGTCCTGCCGTCCGAGGGGACCTGCGTGGGCAAGAAGGGGCTGCGAATCGGGGATCTGTCACAGCTCCCCGGCTGCGCTGGCACGTGCTTGAATTAGAGCAGCGTGAAGCAGGTGTCTCTAAAAGCACCATAATACAGCATATGGGGTGTGAAATATTTATAGCTGTCCACATAATTATGGCGCGTGGCTAAAAGCACTTCCAGGAATAGATTGTGTACAGAATGGATGTTTTTAGTGTGGATGCAGATTTTGACTGCTGTTTTCTATTGGTATCGCTCGTTACACCATTTTTTTTTTTCACCTGTTTTTGCTTAGTGAAAGATTGAGGATATAAATTAGTGCAACAGCTTGAAGAAATAAACTCCTACCCTCCTGTGCTGTATTTCAACTTTCCTCTGAAAGGCAAAAGGGTCCAGAGGTTGGTCTTAAATGAGATCTACTAAATAGTCCATAAAGCAGACCCTGGCCATTGAGGGAGAGAATTCAGGTCCCAAAAGGGAGCTCTCATTTTTTTACAAGTGAGATTAACAAAAATGAGGAGAAACCAGTCTCATGATGATGATGATAATAATAATAATAACAACAACAATAATAATCTGCTGTGAGTAGGATTGTGCACGTTGCAGTGAATCGCTGTAAGGGTTGCTGGGCTGGTTGTGGGGGACTCATCCCGTGTGGTATTTTCTGTTCCTTTGTCTATAAACCTTGCAAGTCATCTAAGCATCGCTGCTGGTGTCCTGAAAACTTGCCCCCTACCTCTCTGGCTTAGTGTACAAGGAGGAGAAGAGCAGCAAAGCCAGTAAACCTGTTGCCCACCCTGGAGAGGGCCGAGCGGTGGTCATCTGGGGGGGAGCGTTGGGAAGGACCCAGCAGGGCAGAGGATACCGTGTCCAGGCACAGCGAGCCACCCTGTTGGCGTACTCTAGGCCTCTTCATCCAGCCGTCTGCCGTGAGGCGTTTCGGAGGGGGCACAGATGTTGAGGGAAGAGGCTGGGGACATCTTACAAAGTTCTTCATTGCCCTCTAATGGCAAATTGTGGCAGGGGCATCACCGTGTCCTCACCTTTGGAGACACTGGAGGTGTGTGTGTGGAATAACGAATTAGGAGACTTAAAATGAAAGTCATGCGGTTTACATCCAAAATATCTGCACTGAGGTTTCTGTAGAACTCTCTCTGTTTCCTAATCAAACTCGAACGAAGGCAGGTGCCTGCTGTTTCGGAGGCTGGTGGCCAGCGTGGAGCTCGCGGAACGGCAGTGGGTTTCCCCAGCAGCCTCCTGGCTAGGGGTCCCGTGCCACCCTTCAGCTTTGCTTGGGCCCCTCTGTGCCTGTGTTGGGCGCGATTTCACCTAAAACAAGGCCAAGTGTGGTGCGTTGGTGGGGTGCCATGTTCTGCTTCAGGGTTTATTTGTGACTGAGAAGAGGGCAGGTACGGGCCATGATGGAACCATGGCCCCAGGTGAGAAGGTGGTGCTGCCTCAGCCCTGAGTCCTCCAGCTCTCTGGGTGAACCCCCAGCTCTGCCAAGACCAGGGTGGCCTTCCCTTGGGAGGAGAGGGTGACCTGGGCTCTCTGCCTGGCGGAGCAGCATGGTGGAGGGGGAGCCCGAGCACAGACGTGTGGGGTGGTGAGGTCAGGCTGTCAAAACCAGACAGCATTCGAGATAGCCTGGAGAAGGAGAACATCTGAAACCACGGAGGGACCCTCAGACTTGTGTTCATTTACACTTAGGTTCAGCAAGCACTGGCTGTAGTGGTTAAATCCTCTAGATGAGGCAAAAATACTAATCACTCAGCTCTCTGTTATATCGTAAAAGAGGTCGATGCCCACTGGCGCGTGGCGCACACCCTGTAGGCCCAGTTTGTTTCTCTGCCCTCTTCTCCTCTGCCACTGTTCATCGAGCTCTGCAAAGGGAAGATGTCCTGCAGCCTCTCCGTCCTTCCCCTCCACAGACCAGCTGTGGGGAAAGGCGAGTTCCCGATATTATTTTTATTTTTGTTTTTTTTTTTGTGAGATTGTGGACTGGTTGAGAGTGTAACCGCACAGAACTGTGGTGGTCCAGGCTTGCCGTTCAGTTTTGGGCCCCTCACTACAAAAAAGACATTGAGGTGCTGGAGTGTGTCCAGAGAAGGGCTACAAAGCTGGTGAGGGGTCTGGAGCACACGTCCTGTGAGGAGCGGCTGAGGGCCCTGGGGGTGTTCAGCCTGGAGAAGAGGAGGCTGAGGGGAGACCTCCTCGCTCTCTACAGCTCTCTGAAAGGAGGGGGTAGCGAGGGGAACCCGTCTCTTCTCCAAAGGAAGAGGTGATAGGACAAGAGGAAATGGCCTCAAGTTGCGCCAGGGGAGGTTTAGGATGGATATTAGGAAAAATTTCTTCTCCAAAAGGGTTGTCAAACATTGGAACAGGCTGCCCAGGGCAGTGGTGGAGTCGCCATCCCTGGAGGGATTTAAAAGATGTGTAGATGTGGTGCTGAGGGATGTGGTTTAGTGGTGGGTTTGTCAGTGTTGGGTTGATGGTTGGACTTGATGGTCTTCAAGGTCCCTTCCAACCTAGACAATTCTTTGATTTTGTGATTCAAATCCAGAGCGCTGGGCAGTGCCGACAGAATACCTGCGTGTCCTTTGGAGTTGGGCTAGGGGTTCCTTTAAAGGCAGGGGTGCAGGCAGCCCCCGCGGGCTGCCCCTGCCTCTTGGCTGGCTGGGGAAGAAGGGGACAGGCGGTGAGCGCTGGACGGGACTGAGCGAGGCTCAGGGTTTCGTGGGGATGCTGGGCTGTTTGTTGTTTGACACAAACATCTCTGGTGAGCCCCGATCCTCTCCTCAGAAATGTGATGGAGCAATGGTGATCGAAAAGCGGCACCTCCCGCCGTGTGTTACGGTATGGAGCCATTGACCCTTTTGCAGCAGAGATCTGGATTTTTTTTGCCAACATACAACCAGTGTCTTTGCACATGCTGCAGGAGCCATTCACAGCTCTCTTCTGAGAGTCTTTGCATAAAAAAAAAAGTTATGTATATCAGTGGATCTCCCCATTTGTGGGTAAAATACAGGCTATAAAATCCAGTGTTTTATTGAACTCAAGAGCATTTGGGTGCTAGAGACACTCATGGCTTTGTTTACCCGCCTGGCGGGCCCTGAGGGAGGTGGCCACTGAGGGTCAGATGGTGAGGGATGGAGGCACAGGGCACGAGGGGTCCAAGGCTCAGTGGTGTGGGACCGGGCCGGGGTCAGCATCTCCAGCCTGGGAGGGACCTTCTGCGGCTCTCACACCGATCAGCCCGTGTCCCTGTGCAGAAAATTAATAGTGGTGGTAACGGATCCCTCTGCCCCCTAATTAGTGCAGAGAGGAACGGTGCCATGGTTTCATCCAAGGCCAGGCTGGACGGGGCTCTGAGCAACCTGGGCTGGTGGGAGGTGTCCCTGCCCAGGGCAGGGGGATGGGACTGGGTGGTCTTCAAGGTCCCTTCCAACCCAAACCATTCTGCGACTCCACAGGAAGACATACAGAGCAACGTACAGCCCCGGTGACGGGCTGGCCGGGTTCCTGGCGCCAGGGCTGAGCCACCCTCCAGGTCTGTGCGGGATGGGGGACGGGGGGTGGAAATGTGCACCACGTTTACGACGTGTTTGTGCCCCGGGAGTGAGAAGGCACTGATCTCCAGCCCTGCTTGTCCACCTCCTTTCACCAGCGTTCACCGCCCACGTGCTCTGTGCCCTCCTGGCAGTTACGGGCTGCCTGCCGGGGTACCGACGCGGATGCGCTGTGCGCTTACCTACTGTGTATGAATCCTAGGAATGAAACAAGTTAGTGAGGGTAATAATAATAATAACATATGTCACCAATGCAGAAAATGGCCTGAATGTTTTTGGAAGCAAAAGATCTCTGGAAAAGCCACAATTTCCTGGTTATGGAATAAATACATTTTCCAGATTTGAGTGAACAAGAGATGTGTTGAGTTCTTTGTAGGGTCACGTGGAAGAGGAAATGCAGAAATCTGGCAGTTCCTGTTTGCTGCTGAAGCATAGTCCCACCAGCCCCATTTTTTTTGGTATCCATCAGGAAAAGCAAGTGCTGATTCTGGAGACTCCTGGTCACAGAAGCACCGGAGCAGTGTTGTGCTCCTCCGTCTGGGCTTTTCCCCTGATTTCTTGTCATTTATTACCCTAAAGGGAGGTGCTGGACATCTCACTGCTCTCCGGTCCAGTGCTGCTGCCTCCTCACACGTGCTTCTCTGTGCTTGTCTGTTCTTCTGGCTTATAGCCTGAGCAATTTTTCACGTAAGAAAGGGCCTTTTATCCTTGGGAAATTAAGTTAGTTTGCTTTCTAGGTGGCTGACAAAGGCAGGGGCGAGTTATTGCCGGTCTGTGCCTTTCTCCTTTCAGGGCTGCAGATAGCGTTGGTGCTTGTGTGAGTCACGTAGTGGAGATAAAATAGGTTTCATCGGGATTTATTAACTTTGTTGTGTCTGAACAGCCCGGTACGGGGGCGAGCAGGAGGGGAAGCCACCCTCTCCCAGTCGTGATGTCACCCCCTGGCTTATGCTTTTTGCTCAGCAAAGTTCGGAGATTCAAATACAGATTTTAAACTTTATATGCGTGTGGTAAAAATTCCCGACCTCCTCGTTCAAATAGCGTTAAACCCTTTGCCGTATAAATTCTAATTTTGAAAGCAGATTTGGCCAGCGAGCGATTGCGAATTGCCAGAAGCGGAGAGGAGGAGCAGACGGGAAAAAGCAACGATTTTTAACTCATTGTGTTTGGTACCCAGGGCAAGCGGGTTACGCGTGAACTGCAGTGCCTCGATGTTAGCCGGGAAGCGTGTTTGTCTCTCCGGGGTAGTGAATGCTCTCGAGAAGGACCAGAGGACCTTGGGAGGACCCTGGGCTGGCCAACCTGCATGGTCACTTCCAGCGTTGGTGGCAAGCGAAGCACCAGACTGCAGTCACGCTGGTCCGACGAGCCCTGTGCCTTTCCACCCGGTGTGAGCTCTGGCAGAGCATCAATTTTTTGGGAGGATGGTGGCTGCGAGCAGACGTTCGGGGTGTCCCGGAGGCATCGGGGAGCCTCGGGCTGCCATCGCCGCGCAGCACCGAACTGCGGTTCTCGCAGCTTGCGACGTAGCAGCCTCTAATAGAAAACACTCAAAGCTGGATAAACCGAGACGGTAATCATAGCCAGGAAAGGGCAATTTTAAAGGCTAATCCCTCATGGCTTTCCAAAGCAGAAAAAACACTTTAAGGGGCTATAAAAATGTTTCCAGGACTAGGAGATGTTTACCTCAAGTGGTTCTTGGTCACTGGTTACAGAAGAGCATCGCTGGTGTCTGCTGTTCATGGATAACATCTTTAAAATCCTTCAACCCAAATAATTGCACTGTACAGTAATGAGCAGCCTCTTTTTAATGAAGTAGCTGTAGAGATTATTACGTAAATACATAATTACAGCCAGGTTTTAAGAAAACAAACAAAACCATATAGTATCTGCATCACAGACTACTAAATGTGCTCATTGAGTCTCATTAAGCGTTTCATTTTGAAGACTCCAGATATTAAAACTGGCAGTTAGGAAAAGCTCCTGTCACTTTAGCAGATGATGGCTGATTAGTTAGTAAGAGAAATAAATCCATAAGAGTGAAATAGCTTCTCTGGAGGATTAGACTAAACACAGCAGAGCTACATCAGCATGAGAGAATCCCCAAAAGGGGGAGGCATAAATAGGAGAGCTAACGGGGAGCCTTGTTGGGACTCTGCCGTGCCTGCTGCTCGCGGGTGCTCCCTCCTTGTCCACCTTGGGGAGAATGGACCTTCGACTTGGTGCTCCACCACTTCTCTCCGTCATTTGCAGATGCAAAGAGTAGTACTTGGACACAGTTATCAAGTGGCACGATGAAAACACTTCTACCATTGTGGCTTTTGGTAGAGGACATGGGTATTCCAAGGCTGTAATGTCTCCGGAGCTGATATAAAAGTGTTGAGGGGGAAGATGGGAAGCGGTGGTGGTCTCTGAGGTCCACATACCTCTATACCTCTTTACTAGTCTACATGGGCCAGGTTCTCATTTACAGCAAAGTGCTTTTTTTGTCTGTCTGCCAGCGTGAAGAAGTTCTAAAGCGGGCTAATGGATGGAGCTTGCTTCTAAATAACTTGTAGTTACACCCAGCGTAAAGCCACGGCCCACAGTGTGCTGAGGGGGCTGGAAGGCTGACTGAGAAACTGGCCCAACAGTGGACTGTGGAGTGCGGAGATGAAGCTAGCAGCTACGATACTTTGAATATCGACATCTTATTCTTTTAACTGATTTATTTTATCTGCTTTTATTTGTTTTTTTATTTATTTTTTTTAATTTTTATTTTTATTTCCTTGATACTTTGAATATCGACATCTTACTCTTTTAACTGATTTATTTCATCTGCTTTTATTTGGGTTTTTTATTTATTTTTTTTTAATTTTTATTTTTATTTCCTTTAAAGTCCCTGTCAACATCCCTGGGTGTTCCTGCTCCCATTTTCCGGAGAGTTGCGTGCTAGAATTGACCATTGCGCACCTCTCGGCATGTGGCAGATGATTTCTGCTTGTGCCGGTGGAGCTGAGTGATGGAGCATTGGCACACCGTTTCCAAACCTGCCTGTAACTCCCTGCGTCCGTCCCGCGCGTCTGTCCTTCCCAACGCACCGCTAGCAGCAAATTTAACTACCAGGTTGCGAAAGGGACTGTCTGCCCGCGATGCTGAGGTGAGGCTGGCTCCAACACCCGTGCCTGTAGAGCCGAGAAGGAGCCGTGGTGGTGGGCAATGTGCTGGCTGGGATGGAGCAGGACAGACACTCTTGGTGTCACATTGGCCAGAGAGGAGCTGGCAGTGAAGAACTTCGTATTTCCTGAACTGTTTTTTAGATAAAAAGGAAATGCCAAATTCCAGGACTGTGTTTGGCCCATACACGTGAGAGCGCATGGAAAAAAAATCCAGTTGTAAAAGAGGAAAGAAACGTCTGCTGTCTGTCTTACCGAGCACTTTCCTGGGGCTGGTGCACCACAGGGCAGAATTTTTGGTTCATTTTTTCCTTCCGACCATGATGGATTACTTTTTTTACAGGAAGCAGCACGATAATAACAGGAACAACTTTTTGGTGTTCAGACAGTACGTTCTGGTAACTGGGCAGCAGTGTCCTATTCATTATGAAATAACTTTCAGATAATGTAGTCAAAATTGCATCCTGACCGAGTAAAGGGAGGTTTCAAATATCAAGTTATAAAATGTGAAATTTCAGGAGGAAATTGTTATGAGATCTTTCCTCAAGGGAAGGGGCAGAACAGTTTAAAATTCTTCCAAGATACAAATAGTATCAGAACTTTTGGTAATGCTCTTAACAGGTTCGGACATAGCATACTCCTTACAGAACAACTCGTGTTTCGCAGCAGCTTTGTAGGATAAATTTCAAGCTGGCTCCGCAACTGGGTAAAAAAAGCAAGAAAAAAATCAAGCAGCTCTCAGAATACAAACATTACAGACCATATATATGTTGTTAAAATCTTGAATTCAGTTCTGAATGTGGCTGATGCTGGATTGCAGAGCAAGTGGCCCCTGTAAGGTTAGGTGGTGGGAAACCTTCAGGGAGAAACGAGTCTCGGAGGCAGGTGGGAATTTCTTGGCACGGGACTGGCAGCAGGCGAGTGAGGTGGGGAAGGGAAATCAGGCGCGCTGATGGTGTGCGGCAGAGGGCAGGAAAGCAGATGGGGGTAATGAGATGTTTTACATGTGGATGAAGCCCACGACGGCGGGTACCTGCCTGGCTTCTTCTGGGGTAAGTGGTAAGTTCCCTGGTAAGTGGAACAGTGGCCTCAGTAGTGTTTTCCAGCTCACTTCCCACCACGCTGGCGATCCCTCAGCTCTGCTGACTCTCATGTGACGCCAGTGCTGAAGGAAACCCTCGAATTGCTGGGAGCCATGGGTGGCTGGGAGGAGCTCAACCACCAATCATACAATCATGGAATGGTTTGGGTTGGAAGGGACCTTAAAGACCATCTCATTCCACCCCCCTGCCCTGGGCAGGGCCACCTCCCACCA
>NW_009648154.1:686571-694509 GCF_000708025.1 Charadrius vociferus
CTCTCCCAGCCTGTCCTCCCAGCAGAGGGGCTCCAGCCCTCCCAGCATCTCCGGGGCCTCCTCTGGCCCCGCTCCAACAGCTCCGTCTCCTTCTGCTGGTGGGACCCCCCGAGCTGGAGGCAGCACTGCAGGGGGGTCTCCCCAGAGCAGAGCGCAGCAGAGGGGCACAATCCCCCCTCGCCCTGCTGGCCACGCTGCTGGGGATGCAGCCCGGGGTGCCGGGGGCTCGCTGGGCTGTGAGCGCACATTGCTGGGTTGTGTTGAGCTCCTCCCCATGCAAGCGGTGCTGGCAGAAATGGCATGGGGAGCTGACCCCAAGGCACGATGAACAAGTTGGTGCTCAAGCATTGTGTTGATGGAGGAATCAGGATGGTGCTGTGATTGAGCGTATCTGTGGAGAATAAACATACCCTTCTGTGCAGTGCCTGGGTAGGGCCGGTAACGAAGTCTGCGTGGTTCCAGCTGGGTGAGCTGGTCAGCCTCGTGCGTGCTTTGTAATGGAAGTAAAGACTGAGTGCTGGTCCTTGTTTTGCCTGTGGAGGTCCACCAGGACGAGCTGAACTCACCATGGCCTGAACGCTGTGTGACCACCTTGTGCCCATGGCAGGAGAGGCTTTGCCAGTGCCCACGTGGTGCTCCTGCCTCACCATCTGGTGCCAACTCATAAATGGGAACTTGCAGGAAGGGTTGGGCTGGAAGCTGGTGGGCCACCCACAGAGGCAATCCAATTTGATACCACGGAGTAAAATACTGCTTGTTCTTTGCTAACGTACTACTCCTACATTCATTTTTCTGGAATCTGAACAATGAAATGATGAGATTTCTCCCATGAGTAGACCGTGCAGGGTGTTTTTAGGCTTGTTCCAAATGATGAAAAGGGTGTTTCACCTTTTGCCGTGATGGCTTTCCGTCAAACATGGACATGCGTCTGCTCTTCTAACGCTAGCAGAAACTGTGTTATTTCAGATGTGTGTGTTTCAATGTGTGACTAAAATTCAAAATTGTCATTGAATATGTAAGGTATATTTTTATGCGTCCCATATAAATATCAAATTTCAGAATATCAAGATACATGTAAATGTATTTTATTTGCGTGCATATTGTATATGCATAGATTATATATTTATGAATATAAAGTATGTACATATAAAACTATATTATAAATAGATACTGTTTAAATATATATGTGTGCGCATGCATTTTATATATATAGTAAGTAGACATAGAAGATGTTATGAAATGGCTGATGTTTGTTCTTGTCTCCTTTGCAGGAAAGATTCCAAGTGAAGAATCCTCCACATACATACATCCAGAAGTTGAAGGGCTATCTGGACCCGGCTGTAACCAGGAAGGTGAGGAGCGTCCTGTTTCCTCTCGCCCATCCCTCGGTCCTCCGCGAGGATGGTCCCGGGTCCGGGTTCCTTCCTGCCTTTGTGTGAAAGGCCCCGTAAAAGTCTCCGAGAAGAGTCTCGGAGATGGAACAAACTGCAGAGAGAAGCAAAGGGAAATTGGAAAGATGCTGCGGTTTTCGCAGCTCGGAAAGGAGAACAGATGTTGCAAAGAAAAGGACCATCTGACACATGAAACAAATTGTTTTAATAGCTTTAGCTTCAATAAGTAGTCTGACAAATTATCACTCGGCTGTGCTCTAGGTCTGACTTTCCATGCGGGCAGCGCTGGTGGTGAATAAAACCTCTGTTGGATGGTGCTTGTCTCACCCGTGGGAAGGGGGTGCTGAAGTTTTGAGTCCTTTTCTCTGGGTGTTTGTGTGACACCCAGGAGTTCAGTCTGGCTGGCACAGTCCCCCTCTCGCTCATCGTCGCGTCCGGGGTTTCAGGGTTGTGAAGTAAAGACGTAAGCTGGGGTGTGTTTACGCAGCAGTGCCTCATCCATCCTTCTGTGTATTATTTTGCCCGGAATACTTTGTTAATCACTCACTAAAGACCGAGGCACTTCACTTGGCCCTTCAGGTGAATGTCGTGCATCCCTGAATGTGCCTTCTGTACCGGGATGTGTTCGTGGTTGGTTCTGATGTTTCTGAACTCGTTTCATGGGCTTAGTAATAACCTCCAGGACTTTAGAATAACAATAAACCTACATCCCATTTGGAGGACCATTGCTGAACTTTTGGCATTTAACCGCTGTGGATATCAGCTCGTATCCTGTGTTGACAGTTATAATAGCCTTTAAAAAAAAAAAAAAAAAAAAAAGGCAAAAACCAAACAAGAAGAGGCAGCGAGAGCGTTGCAGATCCTGCCGTCGACTGGCTCTGCCTTGGCCTCAACAGTCGCAGCTTTGTGTTGCCATACAATGAGCTGAGGTCGGTGTCCTGCGGGAGAATCCGTGTCCTGACACCGGTGGCTGCAGCCGCGGCGGAGGTGCAGCCCCGTGTCCCTGCCAGGGGCGAGCGCTGAGTGCCCTCCGCTTCCAGCGCCCCGTGCCAGCTCCGGTCTGCAGGGCTGCCGGAATGTCTGCTGACAGCGCTGCTCTTGTTGGAGGCTCTGACAAGGAGTAGGAAACCATTTAGATGGAAACCTCTAAGTTTGCCTGTAGCCGATTATAGTGTTTTTTTAAAAAAAAAAGTGGTGAACGGGAGTCTTTGTGTTTTTCTCCTGAAGGGTTTTTGAAATTCGTTTAGTGTTTGGCTTTGCTCTGAGGTGACTCTGTGGGCACACATTGAAGCCTTTCTTATCCTAATACCGCTATAAAGAGTCCCGTGACAAATGACAAGACCGAAGGAGCCTAAAAATAACTCCCATTGAGTTCCTCTCTTTTGTTGCGTTATTCCGCGTCGCCAGCAGCCTTTCCTCAGCCTGGGCTGCCAGGCGGAAAGATTTACACGTGGGCTTCGGGACGGGCGCGTAAGATCATGGGGAGGGCTGGTGTAACCAGGCTGATGGCTGTCACTGGGGTGGTGGCAGCGCTTCTGCTGACTGTCCCCAGTGCCGCCAAGAGAAGGTGTTGCAAAATGTGTGTTTTGGCTTGTAATTGGGGTCATAGAATCGTAGAATCGCTGAGGTTGGAAGGGGCCTTTAAGATCAAGTCCAACCATCAACCTACCCTGACAAAACCGCCTCCAAACCATGTCCCTAAGCACCACATCTACCCTGTTTTTTAAACACCTCCAGGGATGGCGAATCCACCCCCTCCCCTCTTCCCAGGAAAACAATTGCTTTTTGTCTGAGCTGAATTTTGAAATAGGAAGATGAAAGTGTTGAAATTACACATTTTTTTTTAAAAAGAAATTGCAGCTTGGTGGCTCCCGGTAAAGTCCTGAGAGGGTTCCCTGCCCTCTGCCGGGGCCGCAGGGAGCAGCCTGGCCTCGCCGCAGGGTAACGGTCCCGCCTGGGAACGGGCTGCCTATTCTGCCGTGCCCTCCCACCCCTCTCTCCGGGCTGCCTCTCGCTGCATCCATATTTTACCTTTCTTTCTGGAGAGGTAAGGTCTTATATTGCTTGCGGTTATATTGCGTAAGCTCTCTTGGGAGAGAAAGCACTGTGGTTTTGTACTCTGAGCTAATTAACCGAGGTCCAGAGAAACAGTATGTCTGATCTCAACTAGCTATTTTAATAGTAAAAGTTAATAGTGCCTTGTGTCTACCAGGACTTTACGGGGAGACATCTATTTCAGTCTGCCGGTGAGTTTCTGAGCTGGGATTTCGTCTTACCTCAAGTAAGCCAGTGGTGCTAACCGGCGTGTGATAAAACCCCGGTGAAAAAGGCAGCTGATAATTTTCACGTAGGTCAGCCAGGCAAGGCAAATCCCCTCCTTTCATCATCTTCACCTCAATAAATGAACTCCTGAGAATTATTAACTGCCAAGTAGTCCCCTTCATTTTATTGTGGGTTTATTGCGGTGCTCTGAGAACAAACCTTTTTTCCCCCAGTATTCACAGCTTAGTCCTGCTTGCAGCAGCATCGCTTGCGTCCTAAATAAGCCCTTTTCAAACACCTCAGGTCTGTGTGTGTGATAACTGGTGACCAAGGTGGTGGTGAAGTACTGCAATTCCAAGATGGTTATCGTTGTCCATCCACTTCTGCTCTCATTTACCTTCTTCACAAATGAGAATTTACCAAAACAGCTGCTCCAGAATAATTTATCCAGCTGTTTTAGTGCATTCCCATGGGTAGGGAGCCCCAGGCAGGAGAGAAGACGAGAGTCTTTCTCCAGCTGGGAGAGGAGGAGGCATCGCTGGCTCGCTCCGTCCACGCACCGAAGGTCGCCTGCCGCAACCTGGTTCTGCAGAGGATGGAGAGGAGCAGCTTGGCTCGACTCGAGAGGAGTTGGGGTGCATTTAGAGGTCTTCTGCAGTGACCAGTGCCTGCTTTGAGCTGTGGAGTGAAGTGGGGCTCCCACTGCGTCCCGGTGCGGTTTGGCCAAGTCGCCCTTTCTCCTCCCATATGGAGGTGACCCAGAACCTCATCTCCTTTCTGCCGCGTTGCAGCCCGGGGTTTTACTTCTGGGGGTTTATGGCCTTTTCCCAGCGTCTGATTTTGCAGATAGAATTTAGCGTGCACAAATTGTTCAAGCGTGCAGATGGCAGCACATGTGTATTTCATTATTGGCTCGCACACGCAGATTTGGTAATTATCTAGAAATCGTGGCAGGTTTTTTGGTGTGGGTGTAAAGTCGCAAAAGTGAGATTAAAGCACCAGGCTGAGAATGGAGCCCAAATGCTGTAGCTCTCAATGGAGAGTTTGATACTTGAAACAAAGCTTGTATTGTAAAGAAATGTTTATTTATCTACAGGCTTTTAATTTTCTTAATCCTGGAAACTCAAAAATGTGCATGGGAACAGAAGTTATTTTTCTGAGTTTGTTTTTGTTGACTGCTGAACTATTGTTATTGCATTCCTCAGGATTTAGAGGAGTTCTCAATTTACCTTAATGTTTTATTTATTCATTCTGCACTGCGCAAGATGTTGATATTCTTAATAGCATCACATGGGTCTTAATTGTTATTTTTGCCTGCTCACTTGATTACAGAAATTCAGAAGACGAGTCCAAGAGTCTACTCAAGTACTCCGAGAACTGGAAATTTCTTTAAGAACAAATCACATTGGGTAAGAATTTTTGATGACTTCTGGTCTAAGACTTCTTTTTTTTAACATCTACTGATGGATGCCTTTGAGAAAATATCTCTTTGCATGTCAAGCAGTGATACCACTTGATTGATCGTTAAAGCCTGAAGGGCTCAGTTAAGCGATAGCTGGGCATCTCCGGAGGATAATTCAGCTTTAATCCTTTCATGATAGGGTTCATCCACATCTCTGGGAAGGCTGTGAAAAGATTGCAGTCAAATTCTGCTCACCCTGAGTCAGTCAGAGCAGGAGTGAGCATGGTTGTGTCTAGAATAGTAATAGTATTGCAGCTATAAATATATATATATAAAAACCCCCCATGCTGTTTTATAGCTTTAACATGATGCAGATCATGAAGCCTGGCTGTGACTAATATTCCCAGTATTTTACTTATACAAAACACAAAGTTCTTCTCAAATAGCAGAAGTAAAAGAATCACCAGAGACTTCGTTTTTTTATGGAACGTGCCGTTCCCATCTGCGTTTCCACCGGTCTCACCTCTCTGCTTTGGGTCTGGCCACCAGAACCCAGTTCAGCACTGGTACGTCAGCCAGGAAGGTTTCTTCAGCGTTTTGTTTCTTGACCACACTATATGTCCGCCTCAATTACATCAGTGCTGCTCTTTATTTTGAGGAAAGCAGGGTGTATTAAACAGTGGGAGGAATAGCCATTCTCCCTCTGTGGGATCGGGCTCCCCAGCGCGGTGTGCACGGACGGCGTGTGCAGCAGTGGGGAACCCTCCTGCAAGCTGCGCCGTCGCAAATATCTACGACAAACTTCTCCCACGGCCCCGTTCTGGCTCCCACTTCCTTTTCCCTCATTTTCCAACTCAAAGGATTCCCTAACAGAGACTTGGGGCATCCAAAGCGTGAGGCTCTGCAGGTTTATGATGGCTCATGGGTGCGCAGAAGGAACCGTGATGGTGCACCAGATAAATAAAGGAGGCTGACAAGGCCAGTGTTTGTTTATTTTGGTCACCTGGCTGAAAGATGCGTTTCAAAGTAAGTTTTATCAAAATGCCAGGTTGTTTATTTTAGCAGGTAAATAGCAAAGATTTAAAGCTTAAAGACCGGTAATGAATTCCCACTCTGCTGAGAGCAGGGGATGTATAGCTGCAGTGCCTCGGAGGCAGAGCGAGCCCGGGGTCCCGGTTCCCTCCCTGGCTCCCCACTCATTCCAGTGGCACCCAGCCCGCTCCTGGTGGGGTTTTGGCTGCCCCAGTTGGCATTTGCAGGGAAGCCAAGCTGGGGCTGTGCTGAGGCTCCTTGTTTGCCTGGGTTTGCCCCCAGGTGTATGGATTTTCCAGTTTTGCTTGGCATTTGTGAGGTTTTGAAAACTTTGGAAGATAACAGGCTTTTCTGAATTGAAGATTATTTTGCATAATTCTCAGGGACCAAAATTCACCTTTTTAAAAAGAGAAGGCAAATTACCGTTCAGTGCACGTCCGGGATGTCAGATCTCACCCTTGCTGCCGTTACTCTTTTGCTGGTGTGCAGTCCCTATGCTTTTGAGATGCTGCTAGAGATCAGGAGGTGGAACAAAATAACCCGTGTCCCCGCGACTCACGCACTGGAAGGCGGCTGTAAGCGCTGCTGGGGGGTTCGCGCGGCGGCGGGTGCGCGGGAGGAGACGTGCCTGGGTCTGGCGCACAGCCCAGGGCGCCCGTGCCCTCCTGCAGCAGCGCCGCGGGGCTGGGAAAGGCGCTCACCAGCGCCGGAGCTCCGAACTTAGATGAACAAACGTCAAGTTTCTGAGCAATGCAGAGCGTGCTTAGGGGTTTTTATTTTTATATTTTTTTAACGGAATATTTTTCCTATCATAGTGCTGCAAAAAAGCTTGTTACAGTACATTTTTAAAGTCCTCTAAAGAACTGTATTTTAAAGTCCTCTAAATAATAGTGTTTTTTAAAAGTCCTCTTTTCCTGAGCGAGAAAGCAAAGTTTTTCCCCACAGCGCTGCCTTTCCTGCAACGGGTCTGTCTCTAGTTTATCTGACAAGAATTCCAGTAACTGCACAGAGCCTGTGAAACACTCTGATGTCTGATGATTTTTCTAACAGATGGGTCAGGGAGTTCCTGAACGAAGAAAACAAAGGCCTGGATGTTCTGGTGGAGTACTTGTCGTTCGCACAGTATGCAGTCACGTAAGTAAGACCTGTCTGGCGCTCTCTGGGCTTGCAAGGCGGAGCAAGGATCCTGCCATCCCTCCGGAGCGAGAAGGAGATGCTGAGGCTGATGCTCGGCTCTCTCTGCAGCGGAGCTTTCCTGCCGGTAGCTGAGCACAGTACCTTATCTACTTACAGCAGAGAAAATGGTAACGTTAAGCCAAAACTGTTGGATGATAACCTGTTGCAGAGAAAAAAAAATGCCTAAATTTAAGCCTTGAGATTATTTATATCTAATACTGTACTGACATATTTTTTAGCTTTGGCCTCTGACCGTCTTAGGGGCACAGCGCAAAAACATTCAGCAAAGGCGTGGGAGCATGCAGCCTTCCTTACAGATAGTTTTGCAATTAGTGCCTGACCCCAAGGAATTGCAATAGTGTCCACCGTGTTCAAAGCAACATCCACACACGAACCACTTGTCACAAGGCTCCTGGTGAGCAAAGTCGTCGGCATCAGGCAGAGTGTGGCCAGCAGGTGGAGGGAGGTCATCCTCCCCCTCTGCTCTGCCCTGGGGAGGCCACATCTGGAGTACTGTGTCCAGTTCGGGGCTCCCCGGGTCAGGAAGGACAGGGAACTGCTGGAGAGGGTCCAGCAAAGGGCTACGGAGATGCTGAGGGGAGTGGAGCATCTCTCTGCTGAGGAAAGGCTGAGGGACGTGGGGCTGTTCAGTCTGGAGAAGAGAAGACTGAGGGG
>NW_009648154.1:694560-718232 GCF_000708025.1 Charadrius vociferus
TGAGGGCGGCAGAGCAGTGGCACAGGCTGCCCAGAGAGGTGGGGGAGTCTCCCCCTCTGGAGCCATCCCAAACCCGCCTGGACGCCGTCCTGTGCCACTGCTGGAGGTGCCCCTGCTCTGGCGGGGGGTGGCACTGGGGGAGCTCCAGAGGACCCTTCCAGCCCTCACCAGTCTGGGGTTCTGGGATTCTGTGATCCTGTGCAGCAGATGCGCTGCGAGACAGGAATGGGAGTTTCAAGGTGATTTTGCAAGTCGGGAGGACTATGAAACCGGCTTTTGCGGTGCCGACATCTGGTTAGCCAGGAGTCAGGTGTAGTCATTTAGGGAGTAAATAATAAAATTATTAATGATTATTGAATCTGATGAAATTAGTGACTATTAGAACAAATTGAGAAACAAATCCGCTTTCATTAGTCGTTATATCACACAATGTGAAATAGTTGTTCAGCAGAGGATCTGTTTCTGTATATCCACAGACTGTCACTTCAGGATATTGTAGCAGCAGATTTTTCTAGCAAATTGTACGAAAAGAAGCGGCAGGTTAAAGATACTGTTGTAGTTAGGAACTGAAGCTGACTAGAGTTAATATTTTATTTTTAGAAAAGATGCCATTGGATGTATATATATCATTGCATAGAAAAGAGATTTTTGGTGGGGTTGCAATAAAATTAATGGAGGAAAATTATATGTTTTAAAATGTCACTAACTGGAAAAAACTGTGCACAGCAAAAAGAAGCGTTTGTATAAAGACTTTCTTCCTAAAATTGTACAAATGTACGCAAGTTAGCTTGCTGGGTTTTTCCCCTCTGTAACGTGGTAAACATGAGTAATAACCTCAAAAGCTGTAAGGGGAACAAGCAATTTTTGCTTGAAATAGCAGTACGATGGGCAGCGAGTCAGAAATCAAAGAAAATCTGTAATGATTATGGTAATCTGTTACATATGCTGGGAGATTCGTGAGCACCAACAAGGCAGTGTAAATGCTCGTGCACATATTGATGGCGGAAACTGCATTAGTACTTGCACAACGTATGGATTTATTGAAATAAAATGGAGACAGCTTTAAGCATTCCCCCTCTTTCCTTCGAGGCAGGGCATCAGCAAAGCAGCCGATGTATTTACTTTACATTGAGGTAGAATAATACGTAGCTGTTTGATCCTTCTGAAATGGTATGCTTGTGTGGTTGGCTGCTCCCTTTGTCAAGGTCCGAATTTGCTGCACCGTGTGTTTGAAGCTCGCGCTGAATTGGAGCCGAGGGGAAGTGAAGCCTGCGTTGCTTTCTTCCTTTGCTTTTGTGAGCTTTGGGGACCCGCTGAAACCCGCAGATGTTGAACAGAAAGGAAAATGCTACGTGCAGCTCTTCTGTCTAACCCAGCGTTGGAATTTCTGCTTCCTTTCAGGTTTGACTTTGAAAGTTTGGAGAACAATGTGGAAAACTCGATGGACAAGTCCAAACCTTGGAGCCGATCTATTGAGGACCTGCACAGAGGCAGTAATTTACCCTCGCCGGTTGGCAACAGCGTGTCCCGCTCTGGCAGACACTCGACTTTACGGTAAGGCGTTTAGTCAGGCAGTGGGTGACCTACAAACGGCGAGTGCCCGAGTGAGAGGAGTCAGTATGATTTTTCCAATTAGAATATTTTTCATCTTCCCTCTTTTCACAGGGTAGGTTTGACATATATAGGAAACGTGTCATTGTACTGACAGTTTTGAGATGGAAAGAAGTGCTGAACTTGTAACACGGGGCAGCATTTCACTGCAATGGAGGAAGAGGCAGGAATAACTCTGCCTCCCTTTCCAGGGGCGGAATGATCTAAGGATGCATGACGCGTTTCCATCAGGTACAATGTGGCTTGCACAGAGGAAGTCATTCCTCTTCTCCAAAGAGCATCTCAAGATTTCCATGGACCCAGCCAGCCTGGAGCTCCGACCTGCTGTCTCGTCCAAAAAGGTCTCTTGTAGCAGCGCATTCCTTCCATGCTGCTATGAACAAGACTTTTTTTATTTTTTTAAAAGTCCGCTTCCACCCTTCAAACCCGCTGTTAAGTCT
This sequence comes from Charadrius vociferus, assembly GCF_000708025.1. Classification (NCBI taxonomy): domain Eukaryota; kingdom Metazoa; phylum Chordata; class Aves; order Charadriiformes; family Charadriidae; genus Charadrius; species Charadrius vociferus. The sequence goes on from NW_009648154.1 coordinate 696,612, forward strand.
AGCGTCACCCTGGGCTCTACTGTGAAGTCTCTCTTTCCAAATCCTGGGATTTTTTTTAAGTTTGTGGAAAAGGCAGGATCGCTTCCCAGGACTGAACAGCAGTCAACTCTGTTGCATTCCTTCAATGCTTCACTGTTATAAAACATAGTAAGCACCACCTTTAAACTAGCAGTGCTGTCACCTAGGGGTGCAGCTCAGAGTGCCGAATGGCTTCTACTCGTACGCTTTCTGACTTCTTTTGGCTTTTGTGGAGTTTTGTTACATAGTACTGTGAGCATAAAGGAGTCCAACAAAGATGGAGCCAGTGAGGACTTGCAGCTTTTTCCGACATCTTCCGGTTGAGGTTCAGTTTTGGTTTGTCAGTCGATGACAACATTGGCTCTTTAGTTCCCGTGAAGCGCGTCCCTTCCACCGACAGCCTGAGCTGTGGCGGGTGTGATACCTGGAAGATGTAGTTCACAGACATCAGCAGTGGAGGGGTGGAGACACACACACAGTTCTGGTAGAGAGATACCGGCTGTGGAGTCCAGCGAAATCACTTGACCAATTGATTTTTTATTTTTTCTTTTAATGTTGCGATGGTGTTCTTAGGGGTTTTGGTTTTCTTTGATCTTTAATTACTATGACAGAGAAATGGTGGAGCCTTGTGCTTGCAGGAGGATGCCTGATTCTGCTCTCTGTCTTTGGGAGGCGTGCTTGTGATGAGTTACACTAGAAATGCATAACTCGGCTATACATTACATGTCTCTTACATGTTTTCTCTTCATTTCCTTCCATCCTTTTTCCTTTTTCACGTCCCCCTTTATTCCTTACCTTTTTTATTTTCCATTTCCACGTCTCCTTCCTTGCATCCTTCATTCCCCTCCCTCTTTCAAACGCTCTCCTCCCATTCTCTCTCTCGCATCCTGCCCTCCTCTGCCCTCCTCCGCCTTTCACGTACCATCAGATTGGTTTCTCTGCCTGAGCAACTTCAGTTCAAACGCCGCCAGAGCTGCTTTTCAGCCAACTGCCTCTGGAGCGGCTTCACTTTGCGCTCTGCTGATGAGGCTTCGAGCCGGAAAACCTCGTAAGTGCCAGGTGGAAGGTTGCGCGCAGCAGGGGCTGTGCGGGGCATGGAGCCGCCTGGCGAGCGCTGCTCCCCATGCCTTATAATCTGGTAATCCTACGTCTTGGTAAAGCGACTGCCTGAGCGTCAGGGGGGAGTTTTCAGCCTCCAAAACGTGTGGTTATCACATTATAACTTCGGAGGGTAGTTTGCTTCCGTAGAGTGGGGTTTTCAAAAAGAAAAGAAAATGTTGAAGCGTGATACTCATTTTCTTTATCATATTGCAAATAGTATTATTAGTTTCATACCTAAGACGTAGAGCCCTTAGTCATTGCCTGTGTTATTTCATCTTTTTTATTATAAATAGACTTAACTCATATCCAAAACTGGCACAGAAATGTAACTCAGTACGGTATTTTTCAGCCAAGTGCCCCCTCGTGCCCACAGAGCCATCTTGGTCTCGGGGCAGCTTGGGCAGAAACTGTCCAACATTTATATGGAATTAGCATCTTTTGTTTGTGTTTCATTTAAAAAAAAAAAAATCAATGTTTTAAAATGTGTACTTTTTCAATAGCTGGGGACTGTGTGTATTAAAAACAGTAAAAGCTAAAAGTAGGTGGGAAGTTTTTAAGAAGAGTTTTTTTGTATAATTAGTAACTATTGGTTTTCTGAAAGAGAATCATAGAATCACAGAATGGTTTCGGTTGGAAAGGACCTTGCAGACCATTGAGTTCCCACCCCCTGCCCTGGGCAGGGACACCTCCCACCAGCCCAGGTTGCCCAAGGCCACCTCCAGCCTGGCCTTGAACACCTCCAGGGATGGGGCCTCAACCACCTCCCTGGGGAACCTGGGCCAGTGCCTCACCACCCTTAAAGTGAACAACTTCTTCCTAATGTTTAATCTAAACCTGCCCTCTTCCAGTTTATAGCCATTCCCCCTCATCCTGTCACTCCATGCCCCAGTAAAAAGTCCCTCCCCAGCTCTCCTGGAGCCCCTTTAGGGACTGGAAGGCCGCAATAAGGTCTCCCTGGAGCCTTCTCTTCCCCAGGCTGAACAGCCCCAACTCTCTCAGCCTCTCCTCATAGCAGAGGTGCTCCAGCCCTCGAATCATCCTCGTGGCTCTCCTCTGGCCCCGCTCCAGCAGGTCCATGTCCTTCTTATCTTGGGGGCTCCAGAGCTGGAGGCAGTACTCCAGGTGGGGTCTCACCAGAGTGGAGTAGATGGGCAGAATCACCTCCTGCCTGGAGGTGATTGACCTGCTGGCCACACTTCTGGTGCAGCCCAGGATACGGTTGGCCGGATCTTTTCCTGAGAACAAGCTAAGGGCTCATCAAGTGAGGAGGGTGTGCGGGGTGACATTTCTGGTCAAAACCAGGAGGTTTCTGCCCTGTCACTGGGACCTGCGGAGAGCCAGGCCACAGCTGCTTCTGCGGGGCAGCTCCTCTTCTGGCTTTGTTATGAAAAGCATTAAAATGGAGAGAAAGGATGAAGCGGTCCTCCCTCTTTGGATGAAAAAGGAGAAGGCTGACAATCTTAACAGGGTAATTTAAAATTCAGGGCCTGGGCTCGTCCCTGCTATGCCATAGCCATATGAAAAATGAGAACGGATTTGGCCTGGATTCCTCCTTATTAAAACGGCAAGAGGATGTGGGGAGGCAACGGTTCCTGCCAGTTTTAACACCGTTTTCTTCTCATTTTTGGTGCCTGGTTGGCAGTATCGTGGCACCAGCTCTCCTGCTTGTCCTCAACGGCTGTAGACCTGCTGTAGCGCTCAGGACCCTGCAGGGTCCCAGCTGATGTGTGCTGTACACGTATAAATACAGCAAAAGGAATGGGAGATAAGCACAAAGCCGCTAGGGAGGAGTTGTACCCCGTGCACGCTTGCCAACGGGGCGGCTCCGTCGCGCTGAGCGGCTGCCTTGCCGCCAGCCGGGGTGAGCTGGCCGCCGTGGGGAGTCACCCGGCGGTGACGTGGGCACGGAGGTTCTCTGTCTGTTGGTGTGTGCGTGGCTGAGGCTATCCATTTCTAACTGTGACTTTAACTGCCTTCCCGGAGCTCTTTTTAGTAGTGCTAAACCCTGCCAGTTCCCGGCTCACTGGGTTTCCTTGGCAACTGAGGTGGGTTTTTTTTTTTTAAGAGGAGGCACAGGGATTTGGGAAGCAAACACCAAAATGAGGGCAGAAGGATAAAAATGGGGATGAACCGCTGAGGATTTTATTGCTGCTTTTTTGGGGGGGAAAGAGCATTACTTTCACATGAGAGTCATACTCTCCTGTCAGATAAATATTAATGCAGACTTTGTAATGTCACAGCCCATTAGAAATTCCCTCTCTTCCGAGTCAGATACTTCAATTTTTATGTGGATTGAACTGAGAAACTTCATTTCTTTCTTCAAAATCTGTGGACTCTGTAATGAGAGTGATGCAGGCAAACGTATCTTCATCCATAAATGGGCTTTGAATGCATTTGGTAATTGGACTCAGATTTGGCACTGCTTCTTACGCTGCGGTGGATTGGGCTTCACCAGGAACACTGTCACTGCTCGGGCACCCGCTGACTTTGTCGTCAGAATTTTTGTCAGATGCTTGCTAATTTAACAGAGTGGGGTTTTGAGCAGTCGGTTGTCGATCTTGTGATTCTTAGGGGTTCTCGGCCTGAAGACCACGATTTTTACAGACCTTGGGCAGGCGTTGGGCGGGCAGCGGTGGCTCTGGCAGCTGAGGGTACCTCCGTGGCAGCGTGTCCCTTCTCGTGTCGCCTGCTTGGTGGCAGCGTGGGGTGTTTGTCAGTAACTGTCCTGGTCGAACTGGGGGAGAATCCCCTACAGCACCCGTCTGTATGTGCCTACAGAGGTGAAGAAAGATGCTGGCTCCCTTGCTGGATGTTAGGTGGGATGTGCCCGGTGTGGCAGAGCTCAGCCCCGCCGGGGCGTGCATTCCCGTCTGCAGTCACGCGCTGGCTGCGGAGCCTGGGAGGAGGCAGGGAGACCAAACCAAACTGTTTCAATTCCTTTTTTCGCCTTTTTTAAGCATCAAAGATCTCCTCAGCTTTATGGATTAATAATTTTCCCAGATTCTTTTCGATGAAGACAAAACCAGCAGGCTCAAGGTTGTTTGCCCCGAGAAACTGTAGCTGCCCCATCCCTGGAGGTGTTCAAGGCCAGGTTGGACGGGGCTTGGAGCAACCTGGGCTGGTGGGAGGTGTCCCTGCCCAGGGCAGGGGGGTGGAACGAGGTGGTCTTCAAGGTCCCTTCCAACCCAAACTGTTCTGATTTATTTTCTTTACATTTGTGGCACAAATCAGCTTTGTCATCCCTGTTTGAAGTGGCAGAGAGGAGACATTTTCAGCCCCAAGAGGAGATCAGAGAAATCCAAAATCTGTAGGAGGTGCCAAGACCTTCCTCTTCCAGAGTCCCTTTCTGCTGTCAGGAGGACATTTGTAATACAAACGCCACCAGCTCCAGATGACCACCAGCAAAATCGCAGAAAAGCAATCCAAAAACCACCAATGCCCAGTGAAAACCAGAGGTCCCATCGCATGCAGAGGTGGGCGAGCAGCCAGCGGGACGGTGAGGTCCACCTGGGCTGTCCTCTCCTCTCATCGCTCCTACTCCGAGGGAGCCAGCCTAGACAAACGAAGGCGTGATATTCTTTACCAGATAAGAAGATAAAAATAATAGGAGAAACCAGCTGTAACTTGTATTCGTTACTAACGCGGTGCTTTAGAAGTCTGTCTACACCGTTGGACTGCGCACATGTCCTCGTTTTAAGCATGGAAGTCCTTCCGTTGAAGTTGGTGGAGATGGCAGGAGTTTGTCTTGAGATTTGTGCTCGCTTACCATGATGGAAAGGGCTTTTATTTACTTGGAGTATCTCAGTTTGTTGCGTAGGTGTTTTAATTATCCATCTGTGGGTCTTCAGTGTCGGCGTGAGCTGTTCTGCACCAGAAGACGCCTTTGCATGTTGTGTTTTCTACGTCTCAGTTGTACAAAGCGCTGGGTGAGGCCGGGACGTGCTGGACATTTTCGGCAGTTCTGGCTGGTCCCATTAACAAAGTAATGTGGACGTGGAGGCAGGAGGAGTATAGCAAAACTAATTTCTTCAGGCTGGTTGGGCTGAAGGGTCCTTCTCACCTCTCTGTAGGAGGCTGGTGGGTAAAAGCGCAGCCTGGTCTCCAGAGGCATCATGGCAGCGCCTGTATCACCACCCAATTAACTAAATTGTTAACAAATTGAGTAAAAATGGTGTGCGAGAAAGAACCTTAAACGGTCCTGTTTATTTCAGCGCAGATTTATCCTCTCTCTGAAGGGAGGTCGGTTTTGCCACGCGGGTGCAGCGTCCCGGCTGTGTCCCCGCAGCCTCCGGCAGCAAAGGCACAAAGCTGTGGAGTCGCTCCCTCCGACGTGTGACATCCCGTACCCACCGCCGGCGGCGGGCAGGAGGAAAGCATTACACGCTGCAGGAGTTTGCACATGGGCAGGTTTTCTGCTTCTGCTTTTTTCAGAAGTAAAGGTTTTATAGTTCTTCTTTAAAGGAGGGGCAGAGGAAATAAAAGAGGAACCATCTGAGTTTAATTACCGGGATAAATATACTCTTGGTGACATAATCTTTGACCTGCAGCAGACAGGAAATCAAACCCAACAATTCATCCAGATGCTCGGATCAGCCTAATGTTTAGTAACAAGAAATGAAATAAAAGCAAAAGAAGATCATCCACCCTGGTTTGGCTCACGTCGTGTAAGGGGAGGTGTTCGAGCTACCGCCAGCCTGCCCTGCCTTTGGGAAGGAAACAAATAACATCAGGGGTCGTTGCAATTGCCCCTAGTGCAGCGAAAGCTTCTCGAGCCTTACTTCCAGCGTGCAGAGTCGTCGTAAAAGAGTTTCTGTACAAAAAATCCTCATTAATTCTTGGCATTCATGTCTGTGTGAAGAAATTTGCATCTGTTGAAGGGAAGCGATCTAAATCTAGGGCAGAATCCCATCTGTGCTGGAGATATTTTCTCTGCAGTGCAGCTCTCGATTGCATATTCTGTGCCCGTTCCTCAGCCGAATGCTAAACTAACGCGGGGGGAAGCTCCGCGCGCCGGAGGGTGCGGGCTCTGCGTATCGCTGATGGCATCACTGAACAACGCGCCACCGCCGTGCGGGACGGGGGGAAGGCAGGAGGGCTGCGGCAGAGAGCGCGGTGTGCAGCCTGGCGCTGGGGCAGAGTCCCCGCAGGTGAGGGTCCCCTTGGCTTTTGGGAAGAGGACAGAGCAGGTACCTCTGCCTTTGCCTATTCGGTTGGTCGTTGGTATGAGAAACCTCCAAGTGATCATCTCCAGGCTTCAAAACAGCAGCTTGCCTGGCTGCGGGCAGGTAGCGCTGTACGGGGTGTCTGCAGCCCTTCTTGGGTTTCTCTGGGTCTTTTCCACCTCTTCAGAAGCGGCAAACATTGTTTTCACCTCAAGCCTTCCCAGTTGGTGCCTGCATTGCTTTGCAGAGCGGGGGTTTGGTTGGGTGCCCAGAAAGCCGTGCGGGCAGCGAGAGGTGTAGGGGAGAGCATCTTGCAGCCCGCAGAGACTCCGTGCAGGGGGCTGGATCCCGGGGAGAGGGACCCAGCGTGTTCGGGGGACCCATTGCATTGCAGGGTATCCCTGCTCCTCAATTCTGTTTCTCTTCGCTCCCCAGGCAGCTGAAAATGCCAAGTTCTGGCTTTATGGTCATCTTTTATTAGCGTAAGGAGACTTGCTCCCATTTGTTACAGCTGACGGCACTCTGTCCGATGTTTAAAGGCATTCTGAAACGTAAGAACTTGATAAACCAGGCACTGAGGAGGACTTTTTTCTTCTATCAGTGGTGTGATAAGGATCTAAATAGTCTACTTATTTAAAATTTAAAGGAAAATAATGTATGCAGCCTTTAGTAGTTTAAAACCGAGATAAGTCATTGTGAGAACAATCTCTGTATGACTAGAAATGACTTTTAAATCGTTTTATTGCAGTGTTTTTTCGCATTTAGTGAAATGATTGGGTGGAAATACGCTAGTGCGGTGGGGTTACGCGTTTTCCAGCTGACGCAGGCAGTGCTTCCACACTTCCCAGTTCAGGCTCAAGGTAGGGCTCCCAGTTGAAGGTTGCACTGCTCTTCGTTTGTCTCGGGAAGGGAGATCTGGAAGACAAGTGCGTCCCCGAGCGCAGGGGGTGTGTGTGGGCAGTCAGCCCCTTGGTGGGGACCCACGGCTGACTCCCTGGCTGTCCCCGTCCCCCCCAGGAGCAGCCGGACAGTGTCCCGGAGCCCAGGTGCGTGCAGTGCAGCGCAGGACCCCATCCGAAGTGCTCGTGGGGGCTGGGGGCCAGCGGAGTCGGCCCCACGGGGCGGGGAGCAGCCTAGTCCTGTCCCACTCCCGTGCCCCTCCTCGGGGTCTGCTCCCCGAAAGCCGGCTCCCGGGCTCTTACCGCTCACTGCTCTCAGGCAAAACTAGGTCATGTTTCCCGCAAACCTGAAATCCGTCTGGAGTGCCCTGAGCTGATTTAGGCATTCATATGTAGAGGGAGGGGGGGGGAAAGCAGTTTGACTGAATTCTGCTTTGAATTTTGGGGTTTCTTTCATCTCGGCGCTCCTGGAGAAATGAAAGCGAAGGGAAGTAATTGCCGAAGCCTGAGAGTCGCCGGCTCTCCGTGGGCAGGGAGGTTTGGCACCGCGCTGCGGCGCTCCCCGCGTGTTCCGCTCTCGGCCCGCGCCGGGGCTGCGCGGCGGGGAGGGCTCCCGCGGGCGCACGGGGGCACAGCCGGGGTGCTGCGGAGCTGGCACCGCTGCCCGGCACGCGGGACATCCCCGCTCGCTTTGTACGTTTACCGTGAGAGAATTTGCAAGTGCGTCCTTTGTGTCAGGGAGGTAGCGAGTCAGAATAAAACGAGTCTGGTATTACTTGTTCCTGTATTTATTATTAATCTTTACTATTATTATTATTACTATTATTATTAATCATCATCATCAGTGATTTTAAAAGCTACGCCTCTTTTTTAAACAAAATGAGTAGCATGGATTAGACAAGTATCTGCACAGTAGCATCCACAATAAACAGGGCAACCCCCCAAACGCACTCCGGAGATGCAGAGGACAGAAAGAGGAAACCAGTGCAGTGTGATAACACCAAAGCCGTATCTAATCCCCTCTCTGACGCTGCCCTGGGGCAGACGCTGAGTGCGGGAGATGCTCAGAGCACTTGCTTCGTGCGAGCAAGGCAGACACCCAGTGATGTTTCTCCCGGTACGTGCTGCTGCTTCCAGCAGTCTGTAGATTTAAGTATCCCGATCGGAGGATTGCATCTTGCGTTTAACAGTTCTTGATGGGTTTTTTCCTCTGTGAATTGGTGTAAGTGCTGTTGGAGCCCGTGCCGGGCTCTGGGCTCCGCAGCAGTGGTGCTGAAGAGCTCCCGCTCTCCGGAGCACTGTGTGGAGGAATGCCTCAAAAATGACCAGGTTTGCTTTGATCCTGTCACCGGGTAATTAGATGTGACGCCATGTAGTTCCCGTGTTAGGAGAAATAATGACAGGTCGTTCCCCGTTGACTCCCTGCGTGCCACTCAGACTTTCCCGGAGCGGTGGCATAGTTCTCGGATGGAAGAGCCTGGGTGTGCGTGTCCCCTGGAAGCTCTCCCGTCCCCCAGCGCTCCTTCGCACGCTGCCTCGGCGTGTGCGCGCGGTTGTGCTGCGAGTCATTGCTGAGTGCCAGTACTGGTGCGTTTAACTCCTGGTTAGGGACCGGAGTGAGAGCTAAGGGTGCTGTAATCCAGAAGCTTTCCCCACTGCAGTTGTTTCCCCAAATCAAGGGGAAGAAAAGCCTTTCCGTGTGTGTTCTCCAGGCTGCAGAGGTGGCCCTGGCAAGTGTGAGGCCAGCTGCAGGTGTCTGAAGAAGCCTTCTTTTTACTGGAGGTTGCATTTACTCCAGCAGTCAAACTTCATCTATGAATTTCCCTTTTCTCCCCCAGAGGAGTTGCTCGTTCCATAGGAAATGTCAGAATTTGCACATCACTACACGTGCATCACGTTATTTTTCTTTCCATCTTCCTATCGGCAGATTTTTATACTTTCTTCCTCCCATTTTCAGGCCCGAGCGTGATAGTTGGAAATGCAAAAGCATTCCTGTGCCTGCCCGGAGGTTTCGGTAGCCCCCGAGCCAGCGAGCTGCTGGTCTCTGCGCTCACCGGTGTCGTATAAACTGGGAGCAAATCTCTGGATGCTGCAGCCCTGTGCCTAACTGAGACCCTGCCTGCACCTTCTCTCCCGGCTGTTCTTACTCTGTAAATTGGGGCAGCACGACAAATAATGTGTTTTTCCAACCCCAAACCAGCAGCCTTCACCACCGCTGTCGGCACTGCCGGCGGTGCTGCCGGCTGGGGCTGCTCGGGGGCTTTGCGGAGCCCCTCGGTGTCCCTGGCACAGCCGGGGACCCCGCAGCCCCCCACGGGTTGGATGGGGCTTGTCCCGCAGCGTGCTGCTCCCGCGGCTCGCCAGGGCACCGCGGTGGCACCGCGGACCCCATCGCCCGATGGCAGCAGTTAGCGCATCACTGTCAAAAGAGTGTATTGACCATAATCCTCTTGTCGCTTATTCGATTTCACATATATAAGGACATATATGTATTTCACATGGCAGCCTGTCTCCTTGTCTCCGATTTCCTGTGCTCAGCCCGTGGAGTGTGTTTTTTCTCAAAAGAAAATAAGCAGTATCTCAGGAAGAGCTGAAATGTGGTTTTCATTTACTATGCCGTAGAAATGACAGCTTTAAGGATTTCCCTTTGTGTTTATTCCGTGTACTTATTTAATTGAATTCGAGGTTGATGTACCAGTTAGGGGTCACAATTAAAATAATTAATGCCTCTGTTCTGAGGAAAGTTCCGAAGGGCTGTATTTTCCCCAAATAATTTGGAGGCCTTTCAGAAAGCTCAGCTGCGGAATAGAAGAGAGGCACCATTCTTAAAGGAGATGCAGCGGGGATGAATACATTTGCTGATGCCTACGAACGTTCGGTTCCATTAAAAGCCCGCGCTGCTGCTCCTGCAGAGTAAAATGCACGGGGAAAAAAATCTGGAATCCTTGCGGTCGTGGGTGGTTCGTTCCTTCCCCGTTCCGTGCCACGAGAGATGGAGGTGTCTGGCTCTGGCTGGGTCACACTATGGCCGGTGGCACCGGCTGTGCCGGGTGGAGGGACTGGGACCGGTGCTCGTGGTGGGGGCTGGCGCTGGCTGGGCAGCGGTGGCCGGCAGGCAGGTGTGGAGTTGGGCACCTGCGGCTTCGTACGCTGCCAGTCTCAACGGCCCCTCACCTTCTCCCTGCCTCGTCTACGTGTGTGTTGTCTGATGGTCATCTGCTCTGCAGAACCAAAAGACGTCTGCATTAATCACAGAATCACAGAATGTTCAGAGTTGGAAGGGACCTCTAGAGCTCACCCAGCCCCACTCCCCTGCTAAAGCAGGACTGCCCAGAGCACATCCCTCAGCACTGCATCCAGGCGGGTCTTGAAAACCTCCAGAGAAGGGGACTCCACCCCCTCCCTGGGCAGCCTGTGCCACTGCTCTGCCACCCCAACCGTAAAGAAGTGTTTCCGTGTGTTGGAACGGAACTTCCTCTGTTCCAACTTGTGCCCACTGCCCCTCGTCCTGTCACTGGGAACCACCGAGAAGAGTGTGGCTCCATCCTCCTTCAACCCACCCTTCAGATACTTGTATGCCATAATAAGGTCTCCCCTCAGCCTTCTCTTCTCCAGGCTAAAGAGTCCCAGCGCTCTCAGCCTTTCCTCATACGGGAGATGCTCCAATCCCTCAATCATCTCGGTTGCCCTTCGCTGGACTCGCTCCAGGAGTTCCCTGCCCCTCTTGAACTGGGGAGCCCAAAACTGGACACAGAGGAGCGTTTTCACCCAGAGGAGGAATATCTCCATTTCTTTATTCTTACCACCTAAACATGGTCTTGTGATTGATGAGAGCTGTTTTTGTTTGCAGGTATAACACCTTGCCAAGCCGAAGAACGCTAAAAAATTCCAGATTAGTGAGTAAAAAAGATGATGTCCACGTCTGCATCATGTGTTTACGGGCCATAATGAATTACCAGGTATTTCCCTTTTTGTTCTTTAGGACCACATAACTGCTTTGTTGTTGGGAGGGGGGAGGAGAAGGTTGATGGTGAATTAAGGTAACACAGAATCACAGAATGTTCAGAGTTGGAAGGGACCGCTAGAGCTCACCCAGCCCCACTCCCCTGCTAAAGCAGGACTGCCCAGAGCACATCCCTCAGGACTGCATCCAGGCGGGTTTTGAAAACCTCCAGAGAAGGGGACTCCACCCCCTCCCTGGGCAGCCTGTGCCACTGCTCTGCCACCCCAACCGTAAAGAAGTGTTTCCGTGTGTTGGAACGGAACTTCCTCTGTTCCAACTTGTGCCCAACCCTGACGCAAAGGTTTAGATTCTTGCTCGTTCTTAGGCAGGGTAGCTGGGAAGCAGTGTAACCCAGTCCTTGTGCCACCATGCACACGATTTAGTACGGTTGTGAAGCCCATGTGCATATTGGGCAGGTTCCTGTTTGCAGTGATGGGCTCCGTTTGCATTAACTTATTAGGCACGCAGCTACACAACCGAAGCTGTAATTCTTCTCAGGATTTAGTACTAACACTTAGGAAAGATGAGAATTTTCCAGAAGAGCTGTACACTGATGGAAAATCCAAGCGGTCACTCTTGTTCCGTCTTTATCACAAGGCGGTTGCAATAACTGCAAATCAAAGAATAAACCAGCCCAAAGCTGATCTTATTTTCATGACTTTCTCTTCTCTTCTGTGGGATGCCCTGATCATATGGCATGCCCGGGTACCTTCAGCAACTTGGGATTTTTTGCTGAAACAGTAACAGCTAAAAGTGCTTCAAAGAAAGCCTGTGGTGAGCACCTTTATTACGAGTTGTGTGGTTGTAGGAGCTATTTCTAACACGGCTGTGTATGGGAACTCTGCCCTTGGGGATACGGGCTCCCTGGGGTTCACAGGCTGTCTAATAACCAATACGGTGTTTTCCAGAGCAATTCTTTTTTTAATTTTTGGAGAGCAAAGCCAGCAGTTCTGCCACAGTAACTGCGCACTGCGGGCGCTCCATGGCAGCGTGTGTGCTGGAAAAGGAGTCATTTTGGCTGCTGAATTGCAAATTCCTCTTTAGAGGGTAAATGATGCGCTTGACTGTCGGAATTAAAAGCAAGAGGGAGGGGAAAGGACGAGCCGAGGGGTTGGCAGTGGTGGAGCGGACCCTTTTTTGTTGGCTGACGTAGCCAAAGCAGGTACTTTCGACACTGTCAGTGGCACTGTTCGGCACGGTGGTAGATGGAAATGTGCTGGCTGACTTGGTAAACTCAACAACGTTTTGTTTGGTTTACAGCGCTGTGAAGGACTGCCGCCAGATCTGGTCAGAGATACGTAATTTGTTGGATTTGAAAAATAATAATTTCAGTCTCAGAACTGAAACAATATTTTCCCCTTCTCTTTTCAGTATGGATTCAATATGGTCATGTCGCATCCACATGCCGTTAATGAAATTGCACTAAGTCTGAACAACAAGAATCCCAGGTAGGCTGCACTTGCTTTTAGAGGGTTTAAGAAGTGGGTAAGTAAAGAGTCCACGGAGAGGGATTTTCAGGGTTATGTTTATGCACAAACCCGTAGCAAAAATCAGACTTTGTTCTGAATCAGATTAAATCTGTGTTGTGGTGCAAATAGATGAGCAATTGCCAGCTAGTTCCCTTGATTTCGGGAGCTCCTGACTCTTCGGCTGAAAGTTCTCTCCTTAAGCACTCCGTCTCGACGGCAGTGCAAAGACAACCTGGCTGATAATGAGCAGCTTAGCCTGGGATTCTCCTGAAGAGTAGGAAAATCTTCTTAACTAGGCGTTGTCTGAGGGGCCCTTAGGTTTACAGTTCTTTGAGAGGGGGGTTCGTTCTTGTTCCCTGTGGGGTTGCCGGTGAGCCCCGGCGATGAGGTGGGAATGGCAGAGGGGAGGTGCGGGCAGCGAGGCTGCGTCCCCTCCTCTCCCCGCGCGCGCCCCTCACCCTGGCGCCCGCTTCCAGCAAAGCCTGGAGCTGCAGACCTCCTGCATGTCTTCACGAAACCAAATGTGACACAGTGATGTTTGCAAGGGAAGGTAAAACTAGGGGGTGAGGCAAAACTAAACAGCACTATAAATCTCTCTCTCTAGCCTTTGCTTAGGCTGTCCGCTTGCCTTACAGTGCACTGCTTGAAATCTTGCCCTGATGGAACTTCGTTCCTTTCTGTTCTTTATCCCAGCAAGCCTGGGCACAGCATACCTGGGAAGGATACGGGAAGTTTAGTTTTTGATCATTTTTGGTGTCCGGTGCCTGGAAATCGGGTGATAAGAGAGAGCCCAAGTTTTCATTTGCGAAAGAAGTTGGTTATTTAGATTTCTGTTTATTTAAAAAAAAAGCTTTCAAATGTGGCTTAACGTAATGTTAGTGCTGTTCAAAACCTAATTTCTTTTTGGTTTAGCCCCATGATGATTTTTTGAAGAAACCAGAGGTTGGAGTTGTCTGAGATGTGCAAAAAGGGAAGCGGCAGCTCTGAGCGATGCTGCAGAGCTGCTCCCGTCCCCAGGCCGTGCACGCTGCGGAGCTGGGTGCCGCAGGAGTGGGTGGAGGATGGATGTAGGGACTCCTTTTTCTCTGGTTGTGCCCCAGTGGATGCCACCGACACAGCCGTAGCTGTCCTCTCCCCGTCCCCACCCCAGATGTGTAGGTGAGCGCTCCGACCAGCATCGGAGACGTGGGCATCCCGTGGGCTCTGTGCTCAGAGATCGCCCTCCCCTCTCCCGCAGTCACGGTTCACCGCCCGCCCTTGGAGGGGGTATTGCTGAAGATCTGTAGTAAGAACCCCTTGATCCGGTCTGAAAGAGCGTGGATTTTCTTCTTGTGGCAGGAAAAAAAAAATTGATGAGTAAGAATTGAAAATGATACATTTAAAATTTCCTAGGAAAGTGAACATTTTATCTGGTTTCCAAAGATAACCTTGACACTTTGAAAGCCAAAAGGTATTTCTTTTTCTGTAACATCTGGTTTGGGTCAATGCTTTGGCATGAGACTAATTTCATATGTGTCTGCATGATTTTAATACCTGCTCAGAGCTCATCTGGCCATAAAGTCCGGTTGGTGCTTTTGCCTTACGTGAACCCGGTAAGAAAGTACCGGGGATTACTTATATTAGAGTTAGACTGAGTCTGTTGCATGCTTTTCTTTCAGTAATCTGTTGTCTTCTCTCGTTAATATGCCTGTGTTAGCACTGCTGTCAATCAGTTGCCCGTATTTCCGATTCGAGAGGGGAGAGATGTGCTAAGGCATCCTATATTCACTTCAGAGAACCACGTCTTTTTTTTTCGTGTGTGTGTGTGGCTATGAATAATTATCATAGAAAATAATTCAGATTTGTATCGGGCAAAATACAGATTTGAATTATAAGCGCGTTCGGTAAAACCTGGGCTGAGAAGAGCGGGCTGCGCTGCGGTGGAGCCGGCTGGCTGGTGGCTGCCGTGCGGTGATGCTGGCTTGGGGGAGGCTGCCCCCGCTGCGGGCTCGGGCAGGTGGGCTCTGCGGAGCCCAGGCTGTCGAAGGCTGAGGAGGACTGCCTTTGCCAGAGCTCTGCAACTGCCACGGGTTTGCTTTCAATTTCCACCAGCGTTCGCGGTTTAAATTTTTTGCATGTTTTGAGACGTGTTAAAATGGGGGAAAGCTGCATGATCCCGGGAGAGTCGCAGTTCCCTGGATCAGGTGATGCTCAGCATTAAACGCCTTGTAGGTTTACCGGTTTCAAGAGATTAAAAATACACGGGACGCGATCTGCGTCTCCCAGTGTCTCCACGTGTGTTTTGCAGGCAGGTAGAAAGAAGGTGGTTCGGCACGGGGCGGTCGTTGACTGTCGCTGTTTCTTTTCTTCACAGGACAAAGGCCCTCGTCTTAGAACTTTTAGCAGCCGTTTGTCTCGTCAGAGGAGGGCATGAAATCATTTTATCTGCATTCGATAACTTCAAGGAGGTATGTTATTCTGCTTTATTGGAATTTGGTGTGCGTGTCGATATTTCTCTTACTGTTGGCTAGAGTTTTCTCATGCAGCCAAATTTCCTGGAGTAAGGATTTTCCATAAATTGCAGATTTTCCGTAAGTCACTTTGAGCTGCAAAGTAGACTGTTGATACCATCATTTTCTTCATATTTGTGTAAAAGAGCCATAATCCCAACAAGATGAATTCAGACTGTGGATTGCTCCCTTTGCCTTTTGGTCAGTCGAGCTGTGTCCCTGAAGTGGAAAACTAATGGAGATCTTGAGAGCTTTACTGCAGTTCTTCTGTCTCTGGAACCATCAGGAGCGGTGTGTCAGGTCTCCTGTTTTCAGAACCACATACACAAGCCCTTAAAATGCAAAACTCCTGGTTTTCCTGTCAGTGAGGATTTTATTTGTGAAGAAATCACAAAATAAAGTCTCTGTGGTGGAACACTGACTACTGAAATTAATACAGGTGTTCCAGTTGGCTCAAGTGGGGCAAAAGAGTCATTCATAGGTGTATATGTTCAGGCGTCTCAGGTGTTTGCGTCCCGTGGTTAATGGGATTTGAGAACATTGTTCAGAAGCACTAGTGGGGGAATCAAGTCCTAGAAAGCTGCTGTTCTCGTTTATTTTGAGTATTGGATGTATGTGTGGATTTATTATCAAAGAAGAAATGAATTGAAACTTTCCAGCTCAAAAATTGTTAAGGCTTGATGAGTCCCAACTGGACTATGTATGAACATGCAGCGTGTTTTTCCGTAATGCCGCTGTTGCCGTAAGTAGGTTAATGCAGACGATCAAGAAGCCAAGTTGTTAATTTTTTTTAGTTTTTATGTTTGGGGAATTATTTCTGGTGGAGAGATACCAATCTCTGATTTCCATCCGCTGTAAATATTTGCACGTCGTAGGCAAATAACTGTATTTCTGAGGTGCTCATCGTTATGCGGAGCCAGAGCAAAGGGTTTGAGGTAACCATCTCCAGCGTGGGCCCCTTGTGGAAACCTCAGCTCTGCGAGACCAGACCTGTCCTGGGCGTGAGCCGTGCCGTGTCCGTAGAGCTGCCTGAGGACAGAGGTGACGGGAAAGGCCCGGCTGCTGGCGAGGCTTCCCCGGCTGTGATGTGGAAGTGGAGTTGGCCATGGAGAAAGCCTTGCTCCTGCGTTCCGCCAGCGCGAGGGGCGGTCAGCGTATGGAATAAGACAGGACATTTCCAGCTGGGGAAAGGTCTGCAGTCCTGTAAGGCGGGCACAGAACTGGAACTGGGAATTGTGGTTCGGTTCTTTCATTTATTCGTCGGTAGCCGTGGGCAAGCTGCCGGTATCCGTGTCTTTAGTGGCACCTTTGTGAAATGAAGGAATCACGGAAGCAAATGCAGATGGGAGTGTTATGAAGAACAATTGGGTAATATGAGAGAAGTGCTTTAAACAGGAAAAGCGCTGTAAACATGCAAAGCACAACGTTATTATTCCAGGCTTAAATTCTTCTGGCTTATTACTACTCTATTATAGAAGTACGACTCATTAGGGAGGTCGGTGTCTGCCAGGATTTATTTCTTCCATTCCTGTTCATGTTTGATCAAATCCTTTGCTACAGTGGAACTGTTGGATGTTGCGGGTGAAGGGGGTGCACGAGGAGGGAATTTTACCTGTCTCAGTTCTGCATTTAGCTGTTCTTCTCTTTATCCAGTTACACTGCTTATTTCTTGCTCCGTGCTGTTGTTTTCCGGTTTCCTCCTGGGTAAGTTTTCAGCAATGGTTTCGAGTCTTCGTGTTTATAACTTATTCAACCGGTATATTAAAACTCTCTGAGTTGCTGACATGTGAAGTAGCCGGGGTTAGATTTCTGGCAGAATACTTCCCATTTAAATTGCTGGAAGCTCAATACTATTTGTGTGGCTTCTGTAACTATGCGTTGCAGGGCTGCCATAGCTCCTCTGTGGTTCTTTCATCAGACACTGTGTGCATATTTAGGACAGATTAGACTCGTCGAACTAGATCTCTGCCACTCTATCTCCTTGCCATAAAATAACTTCAAAAGAAACCTGAACTCCCGCCTAACACTTACCCTGTAATAAAGTCAGTTGGGAAAACAGGATTTTTCGGACCAAATTCTGCTTTCATTTACATGAGGATGAACATCAACTATTTCATTAGGCTTTGAGCTTCGCTCTGATGTAAATGAGAGCAGAATTTGGTTCTCAGGGTCTGACTAAGCCAGAAAACTGCAGTTGATCTGAATCTTGTCAAGAATTCTTTTTGAAAATGGCTTTTCGTTTGAAAATGATTTTACAGGCCAGTCTTTTTCTGGCTGGGCTCAGGATGTTCAAACGGAGGGCAGTTTGTTTTGCTAAGCTGCCTCCTGACAGTTATTCTTGTCCCTTATTTCATCTGAAACCATTGATTCCCGTGCGCAGGTTGTGTCTCTGTGCAGGGGACTTGGCTCCGGGCGCTACAGACGCAGCCCGGTGCTCGCTTTTCAGCACAGGGTTAACGTGGTGATGAACAGGTCGCGTCTGACCATAGAAACACGAGGATGGTGTACAGAAGGTACAACAAACCAGGAGCTCGAGATGGAATTGAATAAAGCAGAACCCAAGAGGAAAAGAAGATCCCGAGCCGTTGTTCCTGATGGGGAGCGGAGAGCGGGAGAGGGACGGAGTGGGTTGGGACGGATGGGCGGGAAAGAGGGTGTTTAATGCAAAGTTCGTTAGAGCTGAGGAAAGCAGGCTTGACGCAGCCGCGCTGGCGGTGGGAAACACCAGTCCCCTCTCTCAGGCCAGTGAGGGGCAGAGCTGTCGAATAAGGTGTTTTCTTTTAATTTTGCCGAAAGGGAGGACGCAGTTACAGTGAAATCCTCATCTGTATTGATGAGAGTGAATCGGGAATTTCAAGGGAGACATCAGCGTTAGTTTCGCATCTGTCTTTGTATTTCTCCTTTGTGTTCTCTGTAGCGTTGAAGGAGTTGTTATGTTGCGTACAAGCAGGGGATGGTTTAGGTCAGTCTCTCGCGGTGCATGTGTCTGCTTTCTGCAGCCTGCTCCATGTTTTGGGAACTATTCGGCATTGACAGAACGACAACTTCCAGCTCTGCGAGAGAGAAATGCCCCAAACGTTCACGCACATTCTGGGTTTGGTCATTCCATCCAGGCCAGTGCAGCTGTTGTGTATCATCCCCAGTTTCCGGCCTAAATTCAGCTCATTGGTTTTCATGAGGTCTCTATCTGGGCTAAACAGGAGAGAAAGTTCAAGTTAAAACGCCAAGAGCCTGTCCCCGCTTGGTCCTTGGCAAGGTGGATTTTTACACCATCCTGTTTCTCCTTTCAAAAATGTATCTTTCATAACTCTCATTGCTTTTGAAGTCAGCTTAGCCCTCAGCGCAGGAGAGACATGGACCTGTTGGAGCGGGGCCAGGGGAGGCCCCGGAGATGCTGGGAGGGCTGGAGCCCCTCTGCTGGGAGGACAGGCTGGGAGAGTTGGGGGGGTTCAGCCTGGAGAAGAGAAGGCCAAAAAGGGGAGACCTCAGAGCCCCTTCCAGTGCCTAAAGGGGCTCCAGGAGAGCTGGGGGGGACTCTGGATCAGGGAGGGGAGCCATGGGATGAGGGGGAACGGTTTTAAACTGGAAGAGGGAAGATTGAGATGAGATATTGTGAAGAACTTCTTGCCTGTGCGGGTGGTGATCCCCTGGGGCAGGTTGCCCCGAGAAGCTGTGGGTGCCCCATCCCTGGAGGTGTTCAAGGCCAGGTTGGATGGGGCTCTGAGAACCTGATCCAGTTGAAGATGTCCCTGCCCATGGCAGGGGGTTGGACTAGGTGGCCTTTAAAGGTCTCTTCCGGTGCAAACTATGCTGTGATTATTTACGAAGTCCAGCTGCTGCTTCACCCTTATGTCAAGATAAGCCTCAGTTGCTCAGCAAAGTTCATACTTGCAGGGTGATCAGCTCTTGGTTATGAGGAGCTGTACTAGCCAGGAGGGCCAGCAGACGCTTTGGTTTGGCTGCAGCCGCTCTGGGTGTCATCAGGCCTCAGACAGCCTCTGCAAGGTCCTGGAGCAGAAGGAACGCGATGAGGTTGGGTGGTGCTGGAGACTACCACTCGGTGGGAGCAGGGCTTTGCCCTCGCCTGCAGTAAGCGGCTCTGCGTGTGCTCCGGCCACCCGCACTCCGCAGCTGGAAAACTTCCTTCGTCTGAGTGATGCTCGACTGAATTCCGCTGCATTTATGGGAAGTAGTTGGGAGTTACTGTGCCACAGGTAAGCCATGGGAATAGCTGGGGTGTTCGGCTATTCCCTTAGATTTTCGGCACATTCTGGCCTGTTGCTGGTTCTGTTTGCAGCCACCTCTTATTCCCAGCACCCCGTGCCGAAGGCGAATGCTGCGTGAATGGGATATCGGAGCCTTGGCTGGGGGAGCCGCTCGGCACGGCCGCGACCCTTGCCTTTACCCGCTTGCCAGTGGGCTTCCTTAGCAGCGTTCCCGGCCCTTTGTGCTTGTTTCCATGGATTTGTGAGAACTGGCTACGCGGTTTTATCCGAGTTGCCTGGGATTTGTGTCGCAGGACGAGCAAATGCGCTCCAGCAGAATGCCAGGGGAAGAAAAGGAGAGGGGAGTTAGCCGCAAGACAGCTTTGGGGGAGCTCCGCGGGTCACAGACCAGATGCTGAGAGCTTGTGCCCCATTTAAATTAAAGCAGGCTGAGTGCGCTGCTGGAAAACAAGGTATATTTTCCTAATGCTTATTCAGAGTAGTTAGTTCATTTTAATAGTGTGATTACATGTGCGGGTATACAGAGAATTAAACTGCTGTCTTTTACTGCCAATAATAAAACTTTGTTTTACTGTTATTTCATGACTTACTCCCCTTACTGTTTCCTGGAGATGCTGTTTGGAATTTGCAAAGGCGCGTTGCGCTGGAGCTGAGGCACGTCGCTGTCCTGGTGAATCTGCCCGTTGGCCATCAGAACTGGCGCAAGCACGTGGCTTCTGACACGCTTCTGCTCACTTCGCCCAGACCTGGTGTGGGGACGGTGCTGCTGAAACCACAGCATCGCCACGCCGTGGTGCCTCACCCAGGACCCAAAACGAGCATCGTTCCGAAGGTGCCATTGCTCTCTGTTGTTTCTGACATCTTGCCGTAATCAAAATGCTTCCGTCCCTTGCTGCCTTGTCAAGGAAGGATGTTTGCACGTTGATGAGATTCTACAGATTGAGATCTTTTAATCATCAGTGCCACTGGCCGGATACTTATAACATACTTGTGTGCCGAGAGTGCATTGCGTAGGAAGTGTTTTCCTGCAGCTGATACTCGTTGGAAGATGAAGAAGGTTTTACAGAGCTGAGAAAAAGAATAAGGGGATAACCAAGCCTGCTGTTCTCATGCCGAGATTTCTACGGTGGGGTAAAGATGTCTTCAGCAGGTTGAAAACCCAAGCGCTTTCCGTACTGAGGGCAGCTGTAGTTTGTCACCTGCACCCTGCCAGCTCTTTGTCCGGGAGGTGTGAAACAGCGTGTGGGAAAATTCACCTTTCTGTGTGGCTGGCTTTTTGAATTGGGGAAGAAATACGTTTTAAATGTAGCAAAATAATCAACGGGGAAATTGGAAAGCACTCAACTCCACTGCTGGTGCGTGTGATGGGGATAAGGAGTGGCTGATCGCTGGCTGGCCCCGTCCGCAGGGCAGGTGGGGACTCCCCGGAGGCTGGACCGCAGCGCGTGGTGTCTGCCTGCGCAATCGCAGCGAGTCGGGCTCCGGCTCGCGCCGTGGCAGAGCAATCCCTCCGGTTCAAGAGTGGGTTTTAAACTCGGGGTGCACTTTCCTTTCTCTTTTCTCATCCGAGTGCCGAAACCCCGCGTTGCTTTGCATCCCTCTTGGAAGTGCAGCTCATGGAGGAGTTTCTGCTCTCCTGGCTGACCTGTGTTACGTTCTGCTGAAGACCAGTGTACCTGTTAACTGGGGCAGCTCTTTCCCAGACCCCCCTCCCAGGGAGTCTGAAGCGAGCGTGGATGGGAGCCTGCCCTGACGGAGACGTGTCTCAGGCTCCTCGGGGACCAGCTCCGAGCTGCGCTATGGGTTAGGTTTGCTCCACAGTAAAGTTTATTATGGTTGTGCATTCCTAGCAGAAGTTACGCAATGCTTTCCCCATCGTATCTATCTGTATTTATATACATACATATATGTGTGTATATATATGAGCCGGCAATGTGCGATCTCAGCCCAGAAGGCCAACTGTATCCTGGGCTGCATCAGGAGTGTGGCCAGCAGGGCGAGGGGGGACTCTGCCCCTCTGCTCTGCGATGGTGGAGACCCCACCTGGAGTGCTGCCTCCAGCTCTGGAGTCCTCAACATAGGAAAGACATGGACCTGTTGGAGCGGGGCCAGAGGAGGCCCCGGAGATGCTGGGAGGGCTGGAGCCCCTCTGCTGGGAGGACAGGCTGGGAGAGTTGGGGGGGTTCAGCCTGGAGAAGAGAAGGCCAAAAAGGGGAGACCTCAGAGCCCCTTCCAGTGCCTAAAGGGGCTCCAG
>NW_009648154.1:718375-728235 GCF_000708025.1 Charadrius vociferus
GGTGGGAGGTGTCCCTGCCCAGGGCAGGGGGGTGGAACAAGATGATCTTCAAGGTCCCTTCCAACCCAAACCGTTCTATGATTCTATGTATCCACACCCGCCCCCTCCCCTTGGAGTCACGGGTTAGTTTTAAGGCACTTTTGCTTGCAGTCGGAGCCAAAGTCTCTCAGCCCATTTGTCTTCAGCGGGCAGGCGAACTGTGGGCAAGGTTATGAAATCTGGTGAGAACATCCAGAAATAGAAATAACACAAAAGTTCTAGAATTCAAGCTTGTTGAGGCTGTGAGTGCAGAAAGCTGTTTTCCAACTCGTTTATGGCCTTGCTTCAGAATTGGAAATTTTTATGGCATTTCTAGTTAGCTGGTTTATTTACGTGGTTTACATGTTTTCAATTTACTGAAAGCATAGCAGCCGATAAACGAAAAGCTTCAGTAAATTTACAGATATGTTGAAAAAAATCACTACCCAACAGCGCTAATGTGATTGCATAATGAAAACAGTTACAAAGAAGTTTTGGGTGGGTTTTTTTTTTTGCAAATATTCATTTCCTTGGCTTTAGTGAAGATCTGAAAATGACAGTTTTTGAATATACTTCATAGCACTCTGACTTAGCATTTTAAGGAGCACAATCTTAGAACCTTATGCAGCTTTTCGTTAATCTCCATTTTAAACATAGGAGAATTTACTGTAATAACAATTTAATATTTCTGGGAAAAGACCAGAGGACTCTACCACTCTTTTTTTTTTTTGGTTGTTTTTTTTTTTTCACAAGCACAATAGTAGTTTTCAAATGGATCCAAACCAAGGAGGCAACAGAATTGCCTGGGATCTGTAGTGAGACAGAAAGCCAGCCAGGAATAATCCTGCCTCTCTGCAGGGAACACTTCCTGACTTTGGCTCTTATCCAGCAAAGCAGTTAAATTGCTTATTATACACACATATACCAGAATAATTGAATTTGGTCAGGTAAGTGTATGCTTCTCTGTATGGGAAATAATTTTAATATCTAAAAAAAAAACCAGAATTGAGGTGTTTTTCCTAGGGTGAACCATACCTTTCAAGAAACCAGCTTGTTTTGTTCCAAGAGAAGAATCATAGAATCATTTTGGTTGGAAGGGACCTGTAAGATCATCAAGTCCAACCATCAACCCACCACTGCCAAACCCACCACTACCCCATGTCCCTCAGCACTACGTCTACACATCTTTTAAATCCCTCCAGGGATTGCGACTCCACCACATCCCTCAGCAGCCTTGTCCAGTGCTTGACAACCCTTTGGGTGAAGATTTTTTTCCTAATATTCATCCTAAACCTCCCCTGGTGCAACTTGAGGCCATTTCCTCTTGTCCTATCGCCTGCTCCTTGGGAGAAGAGACTGCCCCCCCCTCGCTAACCCCTCCTTTCAGGGAGCTGTAGAAGAAATGCCAAAAAATAAATAGGAATTCAGATAATCCAGAAAACCCTGGCGAAGCTCATCGTGTGGTGGTTATTCCAACATCAGAACTTCCCCACATGTTGGGGAGAGAAGAGCTGGCCTGACTCGTTGGAGACCAGGAGATGGGAGAGGAGCGGGGTCTGGCACGCCAGTGCTCCCTCTTGTTTTAACATCGGTTTGACTTATGTGTTTGCTGCTCTGAAACATCTGTCAGGTGAGAAGAATTGCGGTCCACTCACACACGGCCTGGTGATGAGCGTTAACGCCGTGCTTACAGAGCCCGCGTCCGTCTGAGTCGCGGGGCAGCGAGCCGAAAGAGGGGGGCACGGCAAACGGACCTCATTGTTCACCTCCATCGGTTTTCACCCCGGCAAAGTGGGACAATATTGTTCAGCCCTCCATTTTCACAATGCTTAATTCAGAGTCAGATTTCTCTCTTCGAGTCGTGAATGGTGGCGCTGAAAACAGCAGTTCTGAATTATTCTTATGGGCTGTTACAATAACGCAGCGCTAGGAGAAGCTCTTTGCAAGTGCTGGAAAATGTAAGTGCGTTTGTTGTCTTTTGCACTGTGGCGGTATTTTGAGAGTGCCTTAACCCTGCTGGTAGAGAAGTAAAAGGTATTTTAACCTAGTAAGTATTAAATAACTGTTTACTTAACCAGTAACTTATGGGAAAACTAATTTTTTGTTCTTCAGCAAACTGCAAAAATGTCAGCATGATCCGTCCAAACAAAGTGCTCCTGTGGAGCCGGTGGTGGGATCTGCTGATGACAGTGGGCTGTTGTGGGGGAGAGAAAGCCATCATTGTGCCGCCGGACAAAGGAGCACAGACAGGAGAAATGGTTCACAAAGGGTCCCATGAATTTTTGGGTTGCATATACGTCAGGCTATTTATAACACCGCATCCAGTATGGGCCGTGTTCATCTACGCAGCGTGTGTTTGCTGTGAAACTGTGCTGCCGCTTCTCGCTCTTACAGAGCCCAAAAACTTATCGAAGGAGGAGGGAGCGGCTTCCAAGAACCTTTGGGCAACGCATAGTTCGACGGTCATTGTAACATTTGCACTGACAGCAAATGTCCTGTATTGCAAAGCCTTCCCTAAGGTTTAGGTCTTTTAAATGTGGTCCTTCAGAGAATTGTTTTCCCTGTCTTGAGGGCACCGTTCGCCATGCCAGACCATAGTCACCTCCAGCGCAAACGCAGCCAAAATGATTTCATCTTCCGTGTGGAGTTTGGGACCACCAGGCATTACCTGCTTCCTGGCACGGGGGCAGGTTGTGAGTTGGTGATGGCTTTGTTCCGAACACACGTTGCTAGCTCAGAGCTGTCGTTCTCTCTGCCCCCCTTTGCTGACAGAGCGACGCTCGCGTCGGGGTGGTTGCCGTAGGCAGTTGCTGTGTCTGGTCGGGGCACTGCGTCTTGGGCTGAGGAGCATCAGTCCTCCAGATGTGGAGGAGATAGCGGTCTGGCAGCTGTGTCGCGTAGTGTGCGTTCAGTACTGTTGGCCAACAAGCCGCAGCTCCAGAGCCTGAAATACTGCCTGTGCTCGCTGCCATCTCCGTATGGAGCATGCTGTATTTGCTCGTGGTGAGCTTTAGTTACGACCTCCATTCTCCAGCAAAATGAGGTGGTGCTTCATGTCGTTAGATAACTGTCTGAGGTAGGAGGACGACGGATGTGCTTTAACCAGCCTGGATTTTCACTTTCTGCCTGACCCTGCACATGAAAACATCTTCAATTTTTCCAAAATACCTTTTTGCTGTCTGCCTGGGTCTCCCTTCTGGAGCATCTTACAGAAATACGGCCACATGAGCAGGAGCAACGTGAGGGTTGTCGTAGTTGAACTGGGCTCTTGGGTGGTCTGACCTGAGAGCATTGCCAGGTGGATACGGATATAATCGTGACTAAATTTTTCGTAACGGATCCTTTTGCTTCCTTATAGGATTGGATTGTACCTTTGTAACAGATCTGTGATGGGTTTACCTCGTTAGCACCCAAAGCGTTCCCAAAGAAAGGACCCGTCGTGGGTGGTTTTCCATAAAGCCACATTGTTCTTCTAGAATGATGTGGGCTTAAAGCAACCTAAAAAGTTTTGTGGGTTTTTTTTTTTTCACAGCCTGAGTAGAGACAGAGGTTTTTTTATAGCTGTGGTAACCCGTTTAATCTTTCTTCTTACACAGAATAATGCTAATAAAAGAAAGATCAGCCTTTCTTAGTCCCAGCCATACTTCCAAATGACAGACCTTGGAAATTTATTCCAATATAAATGGCAACATATGGTTTTATGTGGTGGGATTTGATTTCAGCATTCGTCTTGGCCGTTGGCCAATCTTCAGGCTGTAGGCTTCATCTACAGTTTCACCCTCTTTAATCTTCCAGGATAAATTATATCATTCCATGAAAGTCAGCTCGCTGTCTCTTGAAGTGCACATGTTCCCAGCACTGACTCATCTGATGATAGTGTGAAATATCTGCGAGCAGCCGCCGAAAGCCGCAGGTCGTTGTTGCTTTTCCTCTTGCTATCAGCTGCCGTACCCCAGCCAGCCGGAGCTGCTCGCCGCCCGGCATTGGCGATTCCCTGCCGGGGCTCTATCGCTTTAGGTTGTTCCTGAATTTAATTAGTCAGCCATAAATGGCTTGTAGTTGTTTATGTCAGCTTTTCTCATCCATGTGGAACAGTTTGCGTTACATTTCCCAGAAATCAGTCCTTCTGGCTTTTATTGTTGGGTGATCGTATGCACCATTGTTATGTTTGTTTCCACAATACATGATTTGGTTTAAATTTTTCTGAAGTGGGTACAAGAGAGACGCGATTGTTTAGAGTTCAAAGTTGTGATGAACCTACCTTTTTTTTTCTTTTGTTATGTAGACTGCTACCTGTTTTGCGGGGAGGGGAGCGTACGGAGAGCGCTGGGAGGGTTTGCAGTTGGTTGAACCGAAATACCAACCCATTTAGTTGGAAGCAAATGGCTTGGGATAATAACGTAGGGCTGAGTGCCTCTGAGCAGCCTGCGGTGCAAGTGAAGGAGAGGGTTCCTCGGGTGTGCTGTGAGCGGGAGTTGGAGCTGGCCCAGCGTACGCCTCCGAAATCAAATTACATGGATGGGCAGCTGCTGCCTTTGATCCTTACAGTGCCAGGAGGTTCCTGAAACGCGGCCAGATCCTGCTTTTCTCTTTGGCTCTTCCTGATGGAGGCTGGCCTTTTCGCAGCTCTTCCTCTCTTTTCCTTCTGAAGGGCGTGTGGCTCCTGCATGGAACCGTGTGTGTCCCGGGAGGGACGTACGCCACCGTGGAGCTGCACCCTGCCAGGAGTGCTTTCAGTGGGCCCTTGGCGTGAGGGTGCCCGGTAGCGCATCCGTGGTAAGTGCCCGGAGTAGGTCCCATTGCTGCGTGTTCAATGAACTCGAGCTTCTTCACGACGAAAGGACTCCTGGTCCTGCATGCGGAGAGCGAGGGAGCAGGATGGGATGCTGGCAAATGGTGCGGAGATGCTCTGGTCCCCGCTGGAGTGTGCTCGTCCCACCTCCCGCTTGTAGTTGCGCGCTTGGGAAACCAGGGTAGTCGTGCCAGAATGCTCACGGTGATCTCTCTGTTTTCCCAAGGGTCCTCCTGGCCATTTGGGGTTTGAGTTTGGCCGTTGGGTGGCTTTGCAGACCCTCAGGCTCTTCACCAGCCACGCCAGCTCTTGAGCCACCAGCTGCGAAGCGAAGGCGCTGGGAGGCCGGGCAGGAGCTCCTGTGCTCCCCCTCAGTTTTCCTTGGAGCTGCTCTAGCCGTCAGCCATGTGTATGTGGTGTGGGGCTTTGATCTCCCAGCCAGGCTATTCCCGACACTGTAGGGAGCCTTTACGAGGATTAGTCCTGAAGAAAAGCCCAAGATTAGACTGCAGATTTACAGCCTGAAACCGAACAGCAGCGGCTCCCCAAACTCACCCATCCTTGCCATGTCCCAGGGACCCTGTCTCCGCTAAGCAGGAACAGGTCGGGAACACTTCGCCCCTTGCATGTACCAAGGAGGAGATTTGCTCCATCCAAGAGTGGGTCTGTCTCGGCTCTGGTTTGCTCTGTCTTAGCTCTTAATGGGTGTTTTGGGGCCCGGGGGAGCAGCCCATGTGAAGGTGTTCAGTGCTTCAAAACCACGTTCATGGCACAGGCCGTAGAGAGAGCCCAGTCCTTGAGGTTTCAGATC
This sequence comes from Charadrius vociferus, assembly GCF_000708025.1. Lineage (NCBI taxonomy): Eukaryota > Metazoa > Chordata > Aves > Charadriiformes > Charadriidae > Charadrius > Charadrius vociferus. The sequence goes on from NW_009648154.1 coordinate 723,997, forward strand.
ACGATAATTTGCTTGACCAAAAAGTGTAATCTGGTTTTCATGAGGGTGCATGCTTTGTTGTTTAAGTTTGTTTATTCTACCTTGTGAGTCTTTTAAGGTTCAGCTGGAAACATTTAAATACAGTTCAGCAAGGGTTTGCGTGGACTTCAGCGCCCGGCCTACCAGAGGCTGTGCGAGTGGGGGTTCCTGAGCCTGCACCGAGCCCATTAATTGTGACTTGTGGGATTGTGGTCATGAATATTGATGGTAATGTTATCAAACAATTCATCATAACCAGCGTCCCCGTCCTCTCACAGAGGTCCAGTGCCAGAATTCCCATTGACGTCAGGTACTGACCACAAGTATCTCAGTAATAACCCGGTTGTGGCAATTTTGCTGAGGAATGACAGAAGACGTATCACGTCCACCACAAGTATGTTTTATTCAGGCATAAGAGACAGCAGAAAGCGTGGTGAGAGGTCACCCAGCAGGCCACCACCCGCAGTGCTTTGGGGATCTCCTGATCAGCTCGGTTTAGGTCCCACTAAACTCTGTGTGACTTCAGCGAGGTCTGCGCGGTGCCTTAGTCTTTGCGGAGGTACGTGCTACAAGATAGACACAGTTAGAAGGAGGAAGCTGATACGGGAGTAGTGGTAATAGTGCATAATTTGTGAAGAACTTGCTTTTTGGGAGTATCTAAAAACCCCAATTGGGAATTTGGTCTGCTTGTGGGAGACGCAAACGTAAAATTACGCACAGAGAACCGGCCCCTGCCCCAGAGAGGTTAGTTTCTAAAGAAGTAGCCAGTGCTCCTGCCAATCCTTAATTACTGTTCGTTGGCTAATTTCACATAACTACTCTGCCGTGAGCTGGCCCTTAATGGAAGCGACAGCTGATATCTCAGAGGGGTGTGCTGCTCAGAAGCTGGTGGACCCTAACGGACAGCCGGGGTCGGAGGTCCCACTGCTGTCCCCCCTCCTCCTGATCAGTAGCACCCAGCGCTCCTGGGACATTTGGGTGAAATCTGGTTAACGAAGGAAGGAACCTTTTGGGTTCACTGAGGGTTTTGTTCCTCAGCAGAAGGGAAGTTTCAGACCTGCGGATGACCAGACTTTGCTTTTCAGGACCTTTCAGAGGTTCTCCTGTGCCTCTGCAACCAGCCAGTGTCTGAGGAGGGTGAAGCTGGGTACGGGATTTAGCACCGTTCGTGGATGGATGTGATTCCCCAAGGGTCTTTGTTCGGAATAGCGTGCCTGGGCTCTTCCTGAATTCACTGCTCAGTTTGACACCAAAGTCCACCAAGCGAGAAGTCAGCTCATGCTGCAGGGTAGGAGGAAGCTCCAAGTGGATTTGGGAAGGTGCAGGACCCTTTGCACTACCTCCATCACCTCCTGTCGCACTGTGCTGGGGCGGTCGGGCTCGCTGGGATGGCCGGGCTCGGGGCGGCTGCTGCGTGCAGCTCCTGCGCCTCCGGCTCAGTGTTTGGTGTAGTCCGTTCACGCGGAGGTAGAAAAAATACCCCAAAGGACACACCATGGATGGAGGGGATGCAGTTGCTAAGCAGGGAGGATGGGGAGATGGGTGCATCTCTTGGTGCTCACCTCTGCTCCCTTTCGCTTTCCAACTTATTTAATATTTTGTGATTTTGGTGTGGATTACTCTGGGTCGTTTGTCTGCTGAGAAAAGTAGGACTGAGCCGGAGAAGCTACTAAGAAGCAATGAGATTTAAACAGTATCCTGAGACCTGCTTTATCTTAGATCTTATTCCTCCCTCAAGTTGCGTGTGTTTCCTGCCAACACCCCTGTATTACGGCTCTGTAATTCGGACCAGCTGATGGTTATGCCGATAGATTTCACTCCTCATTTAGCCAGTGATAATTGTCTTTCTTTCCTCCCTGTAATTTGTTCTTCTTCCTAATTACATTATATTACAGTGGAAATCCAATTCTGCGCTGTGAAAGAAGACGAGTCTTCCTTGAGCATAGCCTGGTACAACTCTGTTGCTTACGTTCGTACCATCAGTGGGTACGATTAAATTTTTAGGAGAAAAAGAGATACAAAAATTTATGTTACAATTGTACCTGACCCCTTAGACCTGCAGCACGGGTGTACACCTGTGATTCCTCTGCTAGAGTTGTCATGAAGGAGAATATTTTTAACAAGAGAGGAAACCTGGAGGGAGAGGTTTTGAGCAAGCAGATCACCTACTTTTTAAATGTTTTCGGTACTCTCTCTTGCAAGCTGTAGTTTAACAAACACATGGTGATTCTTTCATAGGTGTGTGGAGAGAAACAGCGCTTTGAGAAGCTGATGGAGCACTTCCGAAATGAAGACAACAATATAGACTTCATGGTGAGTGCTGTTTATCATCAGCAGACTTTGGTTTCAGTGTTTACTGTGTCTGGTCCTGCTGGCGTGGGCGGAGATGAATCTGCCTTCCCATCCTTGGCCTAAAATGACCACAATACAGTTTTTTTGTGTACCAAACTACATAATGTGCGTTTCGTTTTTAGCTTCAGTTCAATTCAGTTATCTTCAAGAAATGCCTTGTACCCTAGCGAAGGTAAGAGGAAAGTCACCTTTTGGTCGTGTGCACTAGTTCGCTGTGGCAAAGCAGCAGCTTCTGCAATGTCAAAGATGCGCGGTCTGTCCGTGTGCCAGCGTCCTCGGAGTCACAGACAGGGAAGTGCGGGAGAGACTCGCTGCAGCTGCTCTCTCTCCTTATCCGCTGGTAAATATAGCGGTAGTCTGCACCACTTTTGGTTCCTCAGAGTGCATATGCATGATTATTCACCCAATCCACTTCCCCTGGCGCACACGAGGGAGCGGTGAGGGAGGAAGCTCTGGCTGGCACCCACAAGCACCAGCGCCAGCTTGCACCTTGGCAGCACGTGAGAGGTCCTGGCAGTAAGGATGGGCTAACTGGTTACGTGTCCCATAGCAAAAATCAAAAATACTTCTGCATCCATTTCTTTAAAGTGAGTGCTGTGGCAAGTGAGTGCTCGTGTCAGCAGTGTGAGAAATTTAAGTCCTGTTTTTAATCAAAAACCAAATGCCGGCACAGTTGGTGCAGTCCCCCTTGCGCTGCTCGTGCCCGGTGCCTCCGGTCCGACCTGATCCCGTTTTGCGATGAGAGCAGAACAGGAGGGTGTCCCACCCGGTGCCACTGGCAGGTCTGCTGAGGCCTCCGTTAAGCATCTGTGACACTTTATACTGTTTTAGTGCTGAGCTTTGTGTTAAAGACCTCTTTCTGCCAGGAACTGGGTGTTGAAGCACCCAGTGTGGTGTTTCCAACACGCCCGTGTCAGTGGCTTGCAGCCCTGATGGCCGGGCCGGGCTCGCACCCATGGGGAGATGGCAGAATAAAAAGAAGGTGGTGTGAGCAAGGTAGGACGGCCTCTATCTTGTATTTAAAAAAAAAAAAAAAAATTACGGTGATCCCTGCAATTTTACTTAAGTTAGCAAGCTGCTCTCAGTAACTCTGACATGTTACAGTTGGTTTTGTTCCTTATTAGTGCAGTCCCAGTAAGGACATGTTGGTAGTCACAGTATACATCGGTTATTCTCAGATGTATATACAGTTTAGTCTGTAATTCAACAGAAAGATTTGTCAGTCCTCAACTCCCGACTCTTAGTCATTTTTCCTGTGCTCACGGAGAGGGGTCGTCGTATTTGGGGAGCGGGAGAGTAGCACGGCTCCGTGCAGCCTGGAGGCGCGATGGTGGCAGCAGCCCGCAGCCAGCCGCCTTGCTGTGAGCTGCCTCCTTCCTCCGCTGTTTTTAAGAAAAAAAATTGCCCCTCGTCTTTATTTAAGACGTGAAATGGTGTATTGTAAGGATGTAATGGGGAATATGCATGTGAATGTGTGTCCGCACAAGCGCGGTGAGCTGTGAATATCCAGCATCCATCTGGATGGCCTGTAAGAAAATTCCCTGGTCCTCTCCAGCTATGGGTTGAAGGTAGTGGTGAAATTTGCTTGAAAAGGGGTGTATTTTTTTTTCAGGACTTGCCCAAATACTGATAAAATCTGCATCTTTGGGCCGCTTCCACCAACTATGGGCTTGACTATATGACAAGCCTAAAGCTAGAAGAGAGAGCTCATGACAAACGATTTGGCAGATCCTCTGGTTTGTCGCCATCTGGCCCTAACGAGCTCCGCGTACCGCTGCGAGCGCAGGCTGACGAGCGCGCTTCGGGGGGCGAGCGGGGAGCACCACGGCGCCCTGCCTGCCGGCTCCCGGCGGGCCCCGCCCCGCGGGG
>NW_009648154.1:728250-733163 GCF_000708025.1 Charadrius vociferus
GGCGGTCCCGGCACTGCGGGAGCCTGCCGGTGGCACCGGGCTGTGCCCAGGGCGGCATCGCTCCGTTCCGCAGGACGAGAGAAAACGGGTGCCGGAGCCCAGGCTCCAGGGCGTAACATTAAAGCTCGAGTAATTCAAGGAGTTGCAATGACTGAATGTAAACAAAGAGCTATTCCTGCGGGACCTGGCTTTCACTCTGCCCTAAATGGAGAAGGCGAGAGCTGTCTGGGAAGCTGGAGCTGGAGGGGGCTGTGGTTAATTGCACGGATCAACAGGGAGGAAAGAGCACCAAAAAGGCAGAAGTATCTTAGAGGAGGTTCCTGCTGTTGTCACTGACTTGCTTCATTTTAAAAGCAACTTTCTTAGATTAGTTGTCTTTGACTTGATAAATTCCTTAGTTGTGTATGTAAGGAGCTGAGAAAGGAAATGAGAATTTGGCCCCAACGTCGCAAGAGCCAAAGCAAGTACAACAAAAGTGCTTTTGAAACAGGGGAATTTGGCTCGGGGTGGTAGGACGGGACAGCAGGGTTCAGCTGGCGCGGGCCGGTACCAGCACTAGGAGGAACCAGGGTGCGCCACAGGAACTGGAAAGAGTCCTGTAAAGACTCGAAACCTGAAGTTGGGTTTCCAGCTGCCTGGATCGGGTTGTTTGCGTAAGATACGGGTACACGCCAGAAGGTGAGGATGAGGCATCCTGGATGAATCTTTAGATCGTCTTCCTTTCTCTCTTCCTTGGAGTTATCCCTGCTTGCAGTCTCACGGCTTCGCATTAGCTAGGCTTAAAGTCATTTTGGAAACAGCTGGTCAGGGTCTACATGGGAAGATGTAACTGAGAGCTTTTGACTGTCCTTTGCTGTGTCCCTGTGGTCCCAGTTCCCCCAAAGCCAGGCAGTACTGGGCAGTTCAGCCAGGAAAGGTTTGATAGCAGCTCAGCGGCTTCTGGGAGCTCCAGCTAGAAGGAGCACCCCGGGGCATCCCACCCAGACCTGTAGTCAAAGGCCACCATGCAGCAGGTGCCTGCCCACAAGTGTATCCTCTGGAGCAGATCACCGAGAACTGGCCAATACCTGTAGCAAACTGGTGATGCAGAGAGTGGCCTTCACCTCTTTCTGCCCACGAAATGATGCAGAGACGTGGGGTCTCCTGGAGGCTTGTCTTGTGGTAAAATTAGGTTCCTTCGAATTTATCTTCTCAGGTTCACTCAAGAAGGCTGGGGAGTACCTCAGTAGATGCTGAGAAGGTGGTATCACCCCTGTCGTGGTGTTGCTAGCAGGATGGGGCTTTGCCCTTGGGAAACCCAGCAAGGACGAGGCAAACTTGCTCTTCAGGCAGCTCAGAAGGTGACAGACGTGGTCATCCGTGAGCTGAAGGAGGGTTGGGGTACTTGTGCAGAGCAGGATTTGGCTGTGCCCTACATTCAAGTAAAGGGGCAAACAACCATTTTGGGGTTTGTAGCTTAATTCCCGCTGCTCTGCGGGAGGTTTCCCCACTGCTCCTTCTGCCAGCGTGTTGCCGCTTCGCTCAACTTTTCCTTTCCTTCGCTGTGTTGGGATGTGTTTGGATGCCAACTCCTATGATCTGGTCCCTTGTTCAGTTACCAAACCACAGCTTTGGAAATAGGCTTTCTGCAAACAACAAAGTGCCTTTTGTGAAAGTCCCATTTCCTAAGCTAGGGGTTCCAGGCCCAAAATTAATCTCACTTTTATGGGCCCTTTCAGGAACAGCATTGTTTTCTTAAGAGCTTGTGTGCTTGTAGGATGTCTGGCCGTGCGAGCTGGCATGGAAAACCTTCACCGGCACGCAATAAAGGTAGACTCTGCAGACATGACTTAATTTCTGGAACCCGTGTTTGCCTTTATCACAGCAGACAAACGCCCCGTAAGCCCGAATCCAGCGCCGGCTTGGCAAAAAGCTGCAGAACAGCAGATCGCAGTTTCCCCTCGTAGTGACCGCGAGGAAATGTGGTCATTCGCTGTGCCTGACCCACGGGGTCCCGGCAGAGCCCGCTCCCACCCTGCGCCGGGGGCGTTCGGGGGGCAGCCGGGGCCGTGACGTCGCCTCCTCTCACGTGCAGCCCTTCTCCTTGCAGGTGGCCTGCATGCAGTTCATCAACATCGTTGTCCACTCGGTGGAGGACATGAACTTCAGAGTCCACCTGCAGTACGAATTTACAAAGCTCGGCCTGGATGAGTACCTGGACGTGAGTACCACCGGGGTCTCCATCTCCTCGCGGCGGGGGGCGGCTCTCCCGGCGGGGGCACAGGCTGGGCTTGGAGGGTCTTGTGGCCGTGGAGGCTCCGTGCCACGTCCCCCAGTGCCACTGCTGCCCAGCCAAGCCTTAAACCTCCTTAAACCCCCTCACCCGAGAGCTTTCGGGAGGGCAGAGCAGAGTTGTCCGTAGTCTCTGCTAAAAATGCAGTGCCTTGGCCGCCGACTGGGGCTGTGGGCTGGAGCCACTCCTGCAGAAGAAAAATCGGCTGCAACTAACTGCAATTACACACTGGGAGCTAAATTTGTAGCTTTGCCTTATAACAAAGGGAGGATGAACCGCAGCAGTCCTCGCCCGCGCCACGTCCCTGACCTCCGGCTGCGGGCCTCCTGCCGGCCCTGGCTCAGGTGCTGCCGGGGCCCCCTCCGTCTCCACGGGAAAAAAAACCCTCTTTTGAGCTTTCTCCTGACAGCCAGGCGTTTCCTGGCGTCCCGTGGGAAACGCTCTCTTTCAGAAGAAAGCTGCTTTTATATTTCCCCTTTTGTATTTTTCTCCCTGTCCCTGCCCCTGGGAGCGCACACATGAAAACGGGGCTCGTGTTGACGAGGCATTGATTTGTCCCCGCTGACTTCTGTAACCAGGAGAGAGGGTTTTTTGCTGTCTGCAAGAAGTATTTGTACGTGGCGATACTGAGCCGGGGGCTGTTTGGGGTCCCAGCGTGGCACAAACCCTGCAGTCCATCGGGAACAGGCAGAGCAGTTCAAAGCGTGCTCTGATGTTGTCTTTGGAGATAAAACACGTTCATTCTGAACACAGCAAACCCATCACGAGGTCAGAGGATCTTCAATGGGCCACGCGGCTGCTTCAAACCCAAACACAAGTGATGGCCTCACCTCTGCCTATTTGCCACTCAGCTGCTGGCCACCGCGGGCAGCAGCAGGGTTGGCCCCGCTGGCCGCCGGCCTCGCACCGTCCCAGGGCTGGGTGGTGGACTCAGAGCTTCCCCGGCCCAGCAGCAAGCTCAGAGGAAAGCAGTATTATCCTCTGGAGTAACAGAAGATAAGACGCTGCTTAGCTTGCTTTGAAACCTCTGGATGTTTGGTCTTAAAAAATGACTGTTTATCACTTATGACCTCAGCTAACGTTAAGATGTGAAGTGTTTTCCTGGGTGATGGAAGCGGCCTGAGCTTCCGCCGCTCTCCCCACTCCGTTTGTGGCCCTCCTCCTGCGCAGGGCTGCCGGTGCTGAGTGACACCTGTGTCTTCTTGGGTTTGCAGAAGCTGAAACACACGGAGAGCGACAAACTGCAGGTGCAAATTCAGGCTTACCTGGATAACGTTTTTGATGTGGGAGCTTTACTGGAGGATGCCGAAACCAAGAATGCAGCCCTGGAAAGAGTCGAAGAACTGGAAGAAAACATTTCCCATGTTAGTACCGCGCTTTGTCACCTCTGTCTCTGAAGCAGTTCAGAGCCCGCTCCGCGCGTGGGCTTTGCTACTGCCTGTTTTGGGAGGTGGAGGCACAGGCGCAGCGGGGCTACAGCTTTTGGGGTGAGGTTTGCTCAGAAAAAGCCTTAGGACTACTGTGTTTTGGGGGAATAATCAGATATTTGGCAAATGAAGGAATTCGGGAGATCTCAGGCAGGTAAACTGCCTGGGTGCTTTCAAGCTATATTTTGAGCCTCGTATTCTGCATGTTTTAATTAATAGGTGCTCCACTTGCTACCAAGATGTGTTCATAAGCTGTTTATTGACCCGATGAGAAAATCTCTTATTCTGTCATTTTATTTAGTCTCCTACCTGACACAAACCCCAGCTCGTTAGCAAGGATTGCCTTGTTAATTGGGGCTTGATGTGCCATTTCTGTGTACATCAGGGGACAGTTTTGCCCGCGCGACGCCGTGCCTGCCCGTCTGAGCGCTTGCATGGCCACGGCTGCAGCACTCATGCACCTCGATCGCGTCAGCTGGTTTATCCCCAAAAACCCACCGTGAGCTGGGAGGGGGTGACCCCGGTGCCGGGGACCCGGCTGAGCAGAGGGTGGTCTCCCCCGAGGCCCCGCTGCGGCAGGTTTGCAGCTTTGGAGCCTTCAGCTTCGGTTCGGTTGCGGTTCCAGGTGGAGTCACTTGGTGCCCAGAGCCTCTGCGCAGAGTTACCTTGTGAGCTGGGAAAGCTCATTTACATGGAAATTGCAAATTCCTCAGCAATGCAGTGCTGGTAAATAGAGCGGATAACTATCCCGTCCGTGTCCGGGAGGAGTGGCTGACACACCGGAAGGCTGTGCCGCCATTCAGTATGACCTGGACAGGCTGGAGAGTTGGGTGGAGAGGAACCATATGAAGTTCAGCAAGGGCAAGTGTAGGGCACTGCATCTGGGGAGGAATAACCCCATGCACCAGTACAGGTTGGGGGTGACCTGCTGGGGAGCAGCTCTGTGGAAAGGGACCAGGGAGTGCTGGGGGACAACAGGATGCCCACGAGCCAGCAATGTGCCCTGGCGGCCAAGAAGGCCAATGGCATCCTGGGGGGCATCAAGCAGAGTGTGGCCAGCAGGTGGAGGGAGGTCATCCTCCCCCTCTGCTCTGCCCTGGGGAGGCCACATCTGGAGCACTGTGTCCAGTTCGGGGCTCCCCGGGTCAAGAAGGACAGGGAACTGCTGGAGAGGGTCCAGCAAAGGGCTACGGAGATGCTGAGGGGACTGGAGC
>NW_009648154.1:733250-740957 GCF_000708025.1 Charadrius vociferus
GGAAGTTCCATCTCCACCTGAGGAGGGCCTTCTCTGCTGTGAGGGCGGCAGAGCAGTGGCACAGGCTGCCCAGAGAGGTGGGGGAGTCTCCCCCTCTGGAGCCATCCCAAACCCGCCTGGACGCCGTCCTGTGCCACTGCTGGAGGTGCCCCTGCTCTGGCGGGGGGTGGCACTGGGGGAGCTCCAGAGGACCCTTCCAGCCCTCACCAGTCTGGGATTCTGGGATTCTGTCTTAAAACACATTACTGGGCTCAAGAGGGAAGGGACTGAAAAACAGCTCTGTGCAGGAATTCAGTGTTTGCTCAATTCAGTGTTTGCTCACGGCTTTTCTGTCCTGTACCTTCTTGGTGTCAATTCCTTTAGTCCAGAAAACACGGCTTGGCTGTTTTCAAATCCAATTGTTTTTCCATACTTAAATCATAAAACATCATCATTCTCTTACCATTCCTATACGGCCATCACTTAAAACAAATACGTTCTTAAAACAAGTTGCTGTGCAGTATTTGCCCCCCCTGAGGTGCCCTTCTGCCAGAGACAAGTGATGCCGTAGAAGTGGCACTCTGTGCTTCCTAGATCGTCTCCTTTTAGCTGTGTTGAAACTTAATGGTTTACTCTGGTGGCTCATTTTTAAGGGCTTGCTTCTGATCTCTTGTTACATAAACTAGGCTCATCCCAGGAGTGTGGACAGAATTTTCTGTCATGTGTTGACAGAGATACTAATAATAGAATAGCAGAAGTTTTATCTCAAAAACAGCAACCGGTGCCATCTCACCACCTCGCCTGAGTCAGGATGATTGGTGGTGATGGAAAAAGCCAACAAGAACTGCAGGGCTTTCAGAACGCCGGTTTGTGGGGCCGGCAAACAATAAAAATAAATCAAAAAAAAATAAACCATTTCATTCATTACTAATCAAATCAGCCTCATTGTGAGAGGTGATATTTGTAGGTTCCGCCATTTCAGCATCTCTTGGTTTTGCAACAGTGCCGCCGTTGTATTCTGTGGGGTTTTAGGGTTTCAGATCAGCCTTAGTGTGGATGAAAAAAAGTGCATTTTAAGTGCTTTAGTGTAGAATAGGCTCTCTTACCCGGAGAGGTGCATAGCTACGGTCCAGGCAGGTTACCGCTGGTCATAGCTGAAGGATAACATTCATCATCAGAGAACCTTCATCGGGGCAATCTGTGCCCCCCGATCGCAGGCAGGAACTCTCTCTATTTCCAAAGAAAGACTTCAGCGTTTGGTGGAATATCATGAATTTACCACGTACCACTGCTCCAACAAGCATTCCTGACCTTTTGGTTGAGAAAACTACTGTTATCCACTTACTATTCTCTATTTCTTCTTTGAATGATAGTTATCTGAAAAACTCCAAGATACGGAGAATGAAGCCATGGCGAAGATTGTGGAACTGGAAAAACAACTTATGCAAAGAAACAAAGAACTGGATGTGATTCGGGTGAGTGCGATGGCAAAGCTGTGTCCGGGTGCCACGCTTCAGGGGAGCCATCTCCCGTGCGCTTGGTGTACGGGAGGTAATGACTATCTTAGTGCACCAAGTGACTTCTGGTAGCTTCCTGATTTGGAACCGAGGATGGATTTCAAGTAGAATTACTAGTGTGTGCATTCAAAGATGGACTTAAAACTCTTTGAACGTGCCAGCAAATCAGTGGCTGAGACAGGGCCATCTTATCACTCAGGTCTGGAGCGTCTCAGGGCAGTGGTGGAGTGCCCATCCCTGGGGGCATTTAAGGATTGTGTGGATACAGTGCTCAGGGACATGGTTTACTGGTGGGATTGTCAGTGTTAGGTTAATGATTGGACTAGATAATCTTAGAGGTCTTCTCCAATCTAGGAGATTCTGTGATTCTGTCTGTGTTTGGAGTTTTGCACGTGTGGTTGGCTGCGGGGGGCGTTGGAGGTGGACCTGGGGTCCCTGGGACTTGGGCTGCACAGCAGCAGGAGGGGAGCCAGTGCCCTGGGTCTGTGCTGTCAAGCACAGCCGCCTTTCTGTGCTCAGTCCAGACTCGTTAGTTCTTGGTGTACAAACTTAATAAGAACAATTATTAGTATATTAACTAACTTCAGCCTAAATGTCATCCCAAAGCGTGGTGCTTCTAGGGTTCCTTCGGAGGGTCTGTCCCGGGTACTTGCGGATATAATCTCCCCTCCAGATCAGGAGCTCTGTTCCTGCTTCCCTTCATGGTCCAACATCTGCTCATAGGTAGAGCAACCAGCAGGGCACCAGATACTCTCTGTTAAAGTCAAAGTCGAGGTAGCGTACCTACGCTGTGTGTTTAAGACTAGCCTAAGAAATGGGAGACATCATGAAAAAGTGATGGTGAGAAATTCTGCGCCGCCAGATGTTGGTGCCCACAGGTGAGATTTCCGGGCACAGCCTTGCTGCTGGCTTGGGAAAAATGCAAAAGGAATTCTTCCTCACCAGCAAAGACATGTGGTTTGCATCAGAGCTCCTTGTGCCTGGTGCAGTGTCCGTCCCGTGTCAGGCTGTTCTGTTTCTGCTACTGCTGTTCTGTTTTGTGAGTACAACTGCAGATTCCTTTTTTCTGCGGCACTCGCAGGAAATCTACAAGGATGCAAACACCCAGGTTCACACCTTGAGGAAAATGGTGAAAGAAAAAGAAGAAGCCATCCAGCGACAGTCGACGCTGGAGAAAAAGATCCATGAACTGGAGAAGCAGGGAACCATTAAGATCCAGAAGAAAGGTGATGGTGACATCTCTATCCTTCCTGTTGCTCTGGCCTCTGGGATGGTGCCGGCAGGGTCAGAGGCCGTGGCTGGCACGTGTGTTGCACCGGTCGCTGGAGCTGCATCTTCAGTACCATTGCCACCACCTCCGCCACCATTACCCGCCTTAGCAGCGGCATCTGAGGCAGGTAAGAAGCGTTTTGTCCCTGAGACATGGGCTGGGTGGGAGCTGGAGGTGGAGTTTGCTGTGCCGGGGACAGTCCCAGCAGCCGTACAGTGACAAATCCCCCTTCAGTTTTAATGAGCCTGCAGGTCATGGATGCCGGGGTCCCCGGCTGTGTTTGCACGCTCGCTCTCGGGGCAGCTCCCATGTTTGTCTGCTCTGTCTCTGAGCCCTTCAGTCGATACAAAAAATACTAGTTTCTTTCATTCTCCTGTGTTAATGCTCTGAAGTCCTTTGGTGAAGGGGGCAGCAAATGCTAGGGCCAGTATAGTGGTGGAGAGGAGGTGTATAGTGGGGGATAAGGTGAATGTTGTGGCTTTTTCTGCGCATGCTTGTGATATTTTGATCGCTGTTCGTGGTAACACCTCGTCTTTCCTTCATTTCATAGTGCAAAACGGTCCTGTGTCAGTGCCAATGCCGCCTCCGCCGCCGCCTCCACCGCCACCTCCACCACCACAACCACCGCCTCACCCCCGCCGTCGGCACCCCCCCTGCCCGGGACAGCCTCTCCCACCGTGGTGTTCAACTCAGGGCTTGCAGGTAAAACACCCACGCATCTCCTCGCCACGCTGCGTGTTGCTGGCGAAGTCAGCAGAGGCAAGGTCAGGACACGTTGGCTGGAGCAGAACAGGGTTCTGAGGTGGCACTTCGTTACTTAGTCACCTAAATAACACCCGTTATCTCTTATTGGTATTATAGAATCATAGAGTGGTGTAGATTGGAAGGGCCCTTAAAGATCATCTTGTTCCACCCCCTGCCCTGGGCAGGGACACCTCCCACCAGCCCAGGTTGCTCCAAGCCCCGTCCAACCTGGCCTTGGACACCTCCAGGGATGGGGCAGCCACAGCTTTCCGAGGAGGTGCCATCCCTGGGAGTGTTCGAGGCCATACTTAGAGGGGTTCATAAAAGGAAAGAGGATTTATCAACCAAAGGCGTTTGGTTTGGTCTGGAAGAGACTGCTTCTTCAGAGAAGCTAAAGCTATTGCCAAAAATATTTTTCAAACATGATCATTTTTGGCTTTAAGCAAACAAAATACGGTTTTGCAAGAAACACAAAGCTTCACGGTTTTGATTTCTTCTGAGAACTTGATGAAGAAGTATCTGCAAAAAAAAAAGGACAAACTTTTTGTAATTTTTTGGAAGGAAGAAAAATTTACTGACTGTCTTTAATCATGTTTTTATGCACTCTCTGACACATGCCAAGCAAGTAAATGCTAATTGGTATCGTGCTGCTCCCCCCAGGAAATCTCAAGAGCACGATATGAATCCAGAAAGAGAGACCGAGGAGCTCTGATTAACAGCTTTTTTTTTTTTTTAAACCTGATTAAGTATTCCAGCCTTTAAAGTTTCCTCTGAAAGCAAAAAGCATCATGGAACTGGAGGGTCCCAGGGTGTATTACAAAAAAATAAAAAAAAGAAATCATGAAAGGCGCGACACAGCCGAGGTTCCGGGCTGGGCCCTCCCAGCGGGTTTGGCAGAGCAGGCAGCGGTCCCGCGGCGCGCGGTGCAGAGTGGATGTGGCCGTGGTGGTGCCCAGACGCCGGGCCTTAGCCCCGTGTCCTTGCGGTGTTGATTGGGGACGGGAGGAGCGGAGCAAGCCCCGCTTCCACGTGTGGCTCCTCGGAGCTGCACCGACGGCAGGGGCGAGCCCCCACGGCCGAGCTCCTCGCTTCGGTGCTTGGCGGAGATGCCCATGGGCGGGTGGGATGGGGATTTTGTTCTTTGGTGGGTTAGGAGAGGGAAGGAGAGTGAAAGCGCCTTTTCTTGATACGACGGCTGTGCAGAAAGGAGCGTTTCTCAGGGCAGGAACCTTCTGGGTCAGCGGGGAGTCAGTGAAATAACAAATTTTGCATTTCTGACTGTTACTAACATTTTTTTCTCTGTTCTTTCTGCTTCCTGGGGTAAGACGGGCCAATCAAGCTCTTCTGTAGGTTGCTTTCTGCTAAGTATTTACCCCCCTCCCCTCATTTCCCTCTGTGCTGTGCCCGTGTGTGTGCCCGTGGACTGGCGGGGGCGCTGGGGCGGCGGTGGGGAGGGGGGAGGCTGGAGCCGGAGCCCGAGCACGCAGCAGCTTTGGGGATGCTGCCAACCGTCAGGATTTGGCACCCGGGAGGCCCTGATTCAGCAAAGCACTTCAGCAAGTAATTAAGACGTGTGGTTTCTTTCGAGCCATCCTCGAGCCGCGCGCTCGGCACCGCTCACACCGAGGGGCGGCTGTTCCCAAGGAGGCCAAGTGCTGAGCTGCGGCCGCTCTCGCGGGCTGCGAGCACCCTCCGCCGGGGCCGGTCCCCAGCCGTGAGCGCGTCCCCGCTGCGCTGCCGGCCGCCGCATGACTCCGGGGACGTCACCTCGCCGGGGCTCCGTAACGGAGGAGGAAAGGCAATTTTAAGAGATTATGATCAGGAACTGGCCGACGAAGCAGTTGGCTGCCTGTTCTGTCCTGAAAGAACCCACGAGCAGTTAATAATCTATTCTAATATATGCGCAACTGGAAAATGTTTTTTTCATGGGTATTTCAGATGGAAAAAGCGATTTCTTTTTCTTTATTTTTGGCATTATTTTGAAGTAACCACATTAATTAAGCAGAGAGTAAAACTGTTTGGTTTAGATGAGCAGAAGTTGATCACATGTGTTCGTGTCTTTTAGTTGGATAAATATAATTCTCAAAATGCACAGCTGAATACTGTGTATGTTCCCCGTTATTCACTTACAGTTCTTTGTTTCAAGCAAATACTCTTGCCAGTCATTTATTCCTTGTGACGTCCTTGCAAAATGAGCACGAGCACAAAAGGGACGTGACACACAACTCGATTCTGGTTTTAAAAGTGGAACGACAATCCGAGAGAAATGTTTTCAACATTTACTCAGCTCCGGTGCGCAACAGGACCGTCCCCTGACATAGGTCGTCTCTATCCCGGCAAAAACATACATAGAGAATCATTCGGGGAAAGTAAAATAATGATTTGCTCAAGTGCTTTGCGACCTGGGAACCCAGCCACCTTCTGAAACCGAGGGGGGAAAGTCTGGCATCTCTACAGAGCAAGATTGCTCCTGCTACGACTGCAGGGTAGGCAGGAGTCGGGGGCAAACACCCGACTGAACTAAACCAAAGGAGATCCGTCCTCGGCCGGGGGAGCGGTGGCCCTGCCCGGGGGCCGAGCAGGGCTGTCCCCTCTGTGCCCCTCTGCCACTGACCCCCGCTGCGGGCTGAGGGGCTCTTTGTTCCAGCACTGGAGAGGAAGGCCCAGGGTTTCTGTTTCACGTTTGCAGCTTGGAAAGAAATGGTTTATTTTCTAAGTAATTTGAGAGCAGGACGTTGGTTGATCACTTTAATGAACATCCTGATTTTGTAGTAACTAACAACTTCATGTTTACATCAAGATACAAAGAAATGAGAACTGAATTACAGAAATTATCCATGTACCTCCCAGACCTGTTAGGAATAGGAATAGAAAAGTGGTGTTTCCCTTGCTCCAACGCTGCTTTTCTGTACTCTGTTCACAGATTAATGAGAGTAGTCACTCTTCATTTTCATAGCTTCACTGTTAAGTTACTAAACCGTTGACTGGTTCTGCACAGCGCAAGGAGGTTAAACCTGTTATTTCAACCACGTTAAAGCTCACGTGTGCTGCAGCCCACCTGCTTTTGCTTTAAAAGACGAACCTGGTGAGAGGCAGCACTGCCCCATTGCAGCGGCAGCAGGAGGGGCTGCTCCCTCTACCAAAACCTTGGGAAAGGGTTTTTTTTTCTTCTGCTCACCTATTCTGTGTTGAGTGTTGTGACACAGACCAGCTGTGCCTGGCTCTGCACCAGCTCCCACCGGGGTGGGCTCTGCAACCAGCAGGACAGGGTTAAATTCGACCACTCTCTCCGTTTTCTGTAGCATTTAAAAATAGCCTGGGCTTTTAAATCAATCCAGGCAACACGCGGTCATAAAGTAACACCGCATTTCCTTTAGTGACGTTTTCGCAGCCTCTGGCGTTCAGTCCCGTTCTGCAGAGGCTGGGCCTGGAGCAGCTGAGGGGTTGGATGAAAACCTCTCGGCGCTCTTCGCCTGGCAGGGCAGCAAGATCTTTCCAGGCTTTCCAGGGTGATAATTTAGCTCTGGCCGGTTCTTCCTCCAGTGCTGAAATGCCGACTCAAAAGCTGCAGTCTGGGCACGTGGGGTGTTTTTCAGCGGTTGGGGAATTTGTCATTTCCTCTCCTCTGCTGTCTTTAGCTGTGAAAATCAAGAAGCCGATTAAGACCAAGTTCCGCATGCCGGTGTTCAACTGGGTCGCCCTCAAACCCAACCAGATCAACGGGACGGTCTTCAACGAAATAGATGACGAAAGGATCCTGGAGGTATGAGCGCTGCTTGCTGCATTCTGCCTCCCACTTCTGTCCGTAACACAACTGAATATGTGTCTTTGCAGGGATAGATTGCAGCAATTGCTTTGGCAAACAGCTCGTCCAGTGGCCCCCAGTACCCAGTAGGTCAGCGTGAGCTCCTTGGTTGAGAATTAGGGATGGGAGCTGGCAGTATTGATTATAAAGGGTGCATACCTGTTGTGTGCATTTGTTTCATAGAATCATAGAATGGTTTGGGTTGGAAGGGACCTTAAAGACCATCTCATTCCACCCCCCTGCCCTGGGCAGGGCCACCTCCCACCAGCCCAGGTTGCTCCAAGCCCCGTCCAACCTGGCCTTGAACACCTCCAGGGATGGGGCAGCCACAGCTTCTCGGGGCAACCTGCCCCAGGGGATCACCACCCGCACAGCCAACAATTTCTTCCTCA
>NW_009648154.1:741196-745272 GCF_000708025.1 Charadrius vociferus
AGGGGGGTCTCCCCAGAGCAGAGCAGAGCGCAGCAGAGGGGCACAATCCCCCCTCGCCCTGCTGGCCGCACTGCTGGGGATGCAGCCCGGGATGCAGTTGCCCTTCTGGGCTGCGATTGCGCGTTGGTGGCTCACGTTGAGCTTCTCATCCACCAACACCCCCAGGTCCTTCTCCTCAGGGCTGCTCTCCATCCCTTCCCCACCCAGCCTGGATTTGTGCTGGGGATTGCCCCGACCCACGTGCAGGACCTTGCACTTGGCCTGGTTGATCTTCCTGAGGTTTGCACAGGCGCACCTCTCCAGCCTGTCCAGGTCCCTCTGGGATGGCATTCCTTCCCTCCAGTGTTTAAAACAGATCAGCCAAGATGAGGAAGATGCATTTTCCGGCCTAAAATGGCTGCTCCAGTCTGGAGGAGTTAGGCTTGGGCGGGCGGCTGCGTGGCGGGGGAGGAAGCCTAAAGCAGCAGAGAGCAGAGCTGAGTACGCAGGTCTCGCGTGCTCCCGAGGCACGTGCCCGGCTGAAGCCTGAGTGCTAATATGGGTATTTCCCTGAACTTTTGAACGTGTATGGGGCTACTGGGGGTGGCGGCCAGACCTCCTCATCGCTAACTCAGGAGCGCAAGGTCGTTACGTCCTGCAGCTCCTGATGAAGTGCTCTGCTGTAGTCACAGCGGCGCAGGGTTTGCCCTGCAGTTCTGGCACAGGCAGCGCGGGTTTTAGTGTTTGCTGCAGGAGGGATAAATCATTTTCTTTCCTTTTTAGGATTTAAACGTGGATGAATTTGAAGAAATATTCAAAACAAAAGCCCAAGGTCCAGCCATTGATCTTACTTCAAGCAAGCAAAAGATAACTCAGAAAGGGTCAAACAAAGTCACGTTACTGGATGCCAACAGGGCCAAAAATCTTGCCATTACTTTAAGAAAAGCCGGAAAGACAGCAGATGAAATATGCAAAGCTATTCACGTGTAAGTAAAACACTTGTCAGCAAAGAAATCATGTTTAAGATTTACTGTGATTATGGTAAGTGGAATGGTTTTGAATTGGCAGTTGATGTAAATGCTTTTGCATCTGGAAAAAAGCCAGGAGTAAGGATGGAACCATTCAGAATTCCCAGAAATCAAATTCCCTTGAACTGAACTAAAAAAATTGCAGTTTTATGTCGCTGTGCTTCAGGCTTAACAAATTAACGCTTCTTCTATCAAAGAGGCTAATTCACGTATCTGCGCAGTATGCCATTGCACACTGCATCTCTCGTTCGCCTTGTGCAGTGCTTTCTGTTAGAATGAACACTCAAAGCCTGGAGTATCGGCAAGAGGCAACTATTGTAGTTGGCTCCATAAAACACGACTTTACTCCAAGTGCACTGGAAGGGTTTGGCAAGGAATTAGGTTTGTGTAGTGGCCCCAGGCAGTGCCAATCCCCAGTGTGACGCAGGTGTGCCCGAGGTACACGCAGACCCGGGAGCGCAGCGCGGGGCTCAGCTGCGCCCCATCCCGTGCCAATACGGACCTTCGCCCGCTGACTCCGGCGGCTCCCGGGGACAGAGCGCAGGTGTACTGGCCCTGGGGGCTGATCCTGAAGCCATCCAGGAGCACTTAGTACTTGTGGCCATGGCAAACACCTGCCATTTCTCCATGAAGTAGTATCTTCAAAATTTGGATGCACAAGCGTTACCTTTGGGCTGGCGAGGAGAGTGACCCAAACCTGCGGCAGACTGAGCAGTTCAGCAGTTGGGGTTTCACAGAGTCACAGACTGGTGGAGGCTGGAAGGGCCCTCTGGAGCTCCCCCAGTGCCACCCCCCGCCAGAGCAGGGGCACCTCCAGCAGTGGCACAGGACGGCGTCCAGGCGGGTTTGGGATGGCTCCAGAGGGGGAGACTCCCCCACCTCTCTGGGCAGCCTGTGCCACTGCTCTGCCGCCCTCACAGCAGAGAAGGCCCTCCTCAGGTGGAGATGGAACTGCCCATGGTCACCTTTGTGCCCGTTCCCTCTTGTCCTGTCACTGGGCACCGCTGGAAACAGACTGTTCCCATCCCCCGGCACCCTCCCTTGAAGGATTTATCAGCGTTGATGAGATCCCCCTCAGTCTTCTCTTCTCCAGACTGAACAGCCCCACGTCCCTCAGCCTTTCCTCAGCAGAGAGATGCTCCAGTCCCCTCAGCATCTCCGTAGCCCTTTGCTGGACCCTCTCCAGCATTTCCCTGTCCTTCCTGACCCGGGGAGCCCCGAACTGGACACAGTGCTCCAGATGTGGCCTCCCCAGGGCAGAGCAGAGGGGGAGGATGACCTCCCTCCACCTGCTGGCCACACTCTTCTTGATGCCCCCCAGGATGCCATTGGCCTTCTTGGCCACCAGGGCACATTGCTGGCTCTGGCCCAATTAACTAAAACTGCTGTTTGCTCCTCCCCACATATGTTCTCTGATAAATGGGAATGACCACGTCTGTGAAAACAGAAACAAGGTGCCCAGCAGCGCCAGTCACATCTGCACAGTGACCTTGTTCACACCTTCATGTGCAGGACCGTGTCCCCCACCCCAGCCAGGGCAGTGCGAGCAGGAGTAAGCTCAGAGCATTTTTATAGCGTCTCACTGCATTACTGACTCAGGCTCCGGTGCAGCTGAGCAGCGTAGGAAGGTCACGCCTTTGGCAGCTTTCTCACTTCTGTTACTTTTCCATCATCTGTGTAGAGTTGTCATAACACCACTTCTTCTGGTTTGTGATCACGCAGGTTTGACCTGAAAACGTTGCCGGTGGATTTTGTTGAATGCCTCATGCGGTTCCTGCCCACCGAGAATGAAGTGAAAGTGCTGCGGCTCTACGAGCGGGAAAGGAAACCCATCGAGAACCTGTCCGACGAAGACCGGTTCATGATGCAGTTCAGCAAGATTGAGAGGCTGATGCAGAAGATGACCATCATGGCGTTCATAGGCAACTTTGCAGAAAGCATCCAGATGCTGACCCCGGTGAGTGGGGGACAAGCCCTGGGGACGCCGGGGTGACGCACTGGCTGTGCGGGGATCGGGGCTTCCCAGGGGACCAGGCTCCCCTTGGGAGCTGCGCTCTGCGGCGTGGGTCAGCTTGCGGGGAGCGCTGCAGCCACGCGCTGGTGTGGGGCACTCGGTGAAGGTTATAGAGAGGTTAATTTTTCTAAGACGGAGTGATTGTGGGTTTCCTGGGGACAGAGAAGAAACACACGAATGAAGAACTGGTTTCCTCGCTATATTTTCATATATCAGTGACACCAGTGTCCCAGGTGCCATTTGTGCGGCAGCTCGTAGCCTGGACTGCTCCCTACCTTCCTGTTTCTTTACCCTGTAGAAGCTCAAAACCGGTTTAAGTGGAAATGTAGTTGTTTGTATCATCAGGGAAAGGTATTATCAGTGCTGATCCGTGGGTTCTTTGAAGTGTGTCCCATTCTACCTGATGCGTCTTTCACAGTCGTAAGGATTGAAATGTAAATACACATTTCTACCCAACCACACCTGAGTGTGGTAAATCTGCGGTGTAGATGAATTATTTGAAATCCTGACGTGTCAGGGCAGGATGACATTCATGCTAGAGCCCACGGCATGGATGAAAAACACGAGGCTTTTTTCAGAATGAGTTTGTAGATTTTAATTTTACTCTTGGGTTCGACGTGTATTAACCAAAGCTCTTCCTGTGTTTACCTGCAGCAACTTCATGCAATAATAGCTGCATCCGTCTCAATAAAGTCATCCCAGAAGCTTAAGAAAATACTGGAGGTAGGTCTGATTTTAGATACGTTCAATAGCTCAACCGCTCACCCTTACGTGTCCTGCAGCCGTACCTGGATACACACCAGCTCTCCTTCCAGAGGTTTCTGAAGCGCCGTGCGTTTCTCCTGGAAATTCACGCTCTGCTCTTGTTTCCTCCTGGCAGATAATCCTGGCTCTCGGAAACTACATGAACAGCAGTAAACGAGGAGCTGTCTATGGGTTTAAGCTACAGAGTTTAGACCTGGTAAGTAAACCAGAGGTGCCTGGGGGGGACCAGGTGGGAATGCATTTCCCTTCGGCGGCGAGTGGCTGCTGGGGGACGCGGCCGGCGCTCTCCA
>NW_009648154.1:745373-784103 GCF_000708025.1 Charadrius vociferus
GGCGCGCGGCCGCCCCCCCCCAGCCGGTGAAAGCAGAGAGCGGCAGCGGGGAAGGTGGTCCCTGCCCGGCAGGAGGAGTTTGCTTTGCTTATCGTTGTTTTGAGGGGCCGCTTAGGGGAAGGCGCGTGTCTTTCGAGGCTCTGCAGACCACAGCTTGAAAACCACCCGCTAAACAGTTAAATGAGGTTTTTATGGCCGTCCCTGTCAGATGGAGATACACCAGGGAAAGGCGAGCACCGGGTGAGTCACTCTGCTTGGAGCCTGCTGCACCTCCGCCCAGCGTTCTCTCTGCCTTCTCTCCCCAGCTCCTAGAAACGAAGTCAACAGACCGAAAGCAGACTCTGCTGCACTATATTTCAAATGTGGTCAAGGAGAAGTACCAGCACGTATCCCTCTTTTACAACGAACTTCATTACGTGGAGAAGGCTGCTGCAGGTACTGCCGCTCTCCTGTGCCTGGCCGGCGCTGGTGGCACGTGTGCCACGCGAGGGACTTCGCGGCACACCACACACGGGCTGCGGGGATCCTTCTCGGTGGGGAATTGTTCACGCTGTGCGTTCGGGTGCTTGTGGAGCAGGAGGGACGCAGCGGTTTGGGTTTTATTTCCTAGTGTCTCTTGAAAACGTCCTCTTGGACGTGAAGGAGCTGCAGAGGGGCCTGGACCTGACGAAGCGCGAGTACACCATGCATGACCACAACACCATGCTGAAGGAGTTCATTCAGAACAACGAAGGGAAGCTGAAGAAACTGCAGGATGACGCCAAAATCGCCCAGGTGTTTCTTTGTTCTTGGGGTTTGGCGAGCGGGTGTGCGTGACACAGTGAGCAGCAGCGTGTCACTGCGCGGCACGTGCTTTATATGCGCAGCGGGGAGGAGGAGGTGCAGCAGCGCTGCGGGTTTGTGCCTGAGTTCACGTGCCAGACGTAGACGTGCTGGTGTGAGCCAAGGGTTTCGCATGCGGAGGAAATCTAGACCCTTGACACCGAGTGCTGCAGCAATGGGCGGTGAGTTTATCTTCAAACATGTGCAATGCAGTAAATCTGTGCTTTTTGTAGGATGCCTTTGATGATGCTGTGAAGTACTTTGGGGAGAATCCCAAGACGACGCCCCCCTCGGTCTTTTTCCCAGTGTTTGTCCGGTTTGTGAAGGCCTACAAGGTAAACAGGAGCATCCTCCTCTTCCCTTCTGTCCTTCTGAACCCGGTCTGGTGCCTGCGGGGCTCAGGGATCCCAACAGAACAGCCTGGGGCTCCCTCTAGCTGTGATGCGATGGGAGCCATCCCCGACAGCACGGCACCACCAGCCCGGGGCAGCGCAGATAGTTGTTTTGGGATTATTTTCAGGGCTGAAAGACAGCACGGCTGTCTGAGACGCTGGAGAATCCTCAGAAATTGAATGTCTGTGCGGCTGCGGCTTCCACCTTTACCCTGTCTCTTGGGACTGGGAGGGGATGGTTTGTGCGACTGAGGAAGGGCTCTCCCAGTCCATTTTTTTTCAGACTGTGTTCAGAGGCAGCTAAATTGCTACACCTAATCTCGCTTCCTCGGAAAGCCCCGTGGCAGCAAGTGATAGCGTTACTCATTTGTAATATTTAAGTTTCCCTATAGCGATTGGAAGCTCTAACCTGTGCTTTTTTGTTTTTTTTTTTGCGGTGACAAATAGCAAGCAGAAGAAGAGAATGAGTTGAGAAAAAAGCAGGAACAGGCCTTAATGGAAAAACTTATGGAGCAAGAAGCATTGATGGAGCAACAGGACCAAAAGGTATGAAATAGATAAGTCTTAAAGGCAGGAGCCATCATGTTCTTGGGTCTTTCCTGACAGTCCGGAAAGCTCAGCTCTGTAGAAGAGCTTCAGTTGCCCAGAAATAGAGTCTCTGGAAGTTTTCTCCTTATGTGGGGAGAACTGAAATAAGCTGAATTAGTTACGGTGTGTGGTTCTGCTACTTCTGAAGTCTGCAAATTAAGAAAAATGGAATAGACAGAAAACCATCTTGTCCACGTTGCTGTTAGCTCAGCTTTATTCTTTGGCCTTGTGTCTGTTCAAACGCCAGTGGTGCTCAGCGTGCAGAGCCTCCCGTCGCTTACAGGGACAGGGAACGGTCCTCCCCAGATCCTTCCCTGTCAGAGCGTGGCAGCCGGACTGAGCCCCACACTGACGTTTTATAGGAATTCTCCTGACGTGTTTGGGTTGTTTTTTTTTTTCTCGTTCTGAGGTAACACTTTAGATTTGCGACAGAAAGTTTCCCGCGGCTCTAAAACAGCCACTTTGTCAGCTTGTGCTGCTTCCCGCAGCTGCTGGTGGGACCTTTAATCCCAGCCAAGCTTTTTCCCTCGGAAGGAAAGCCTGTTCTCCTGGTTCCCCTGACGCTTTTCAGGGGTCAGAGCTTGGAGCCCCAGTTCCAAGTGATGAGAAGGCTTGCAAGTAGATCACAACTGTAAAAAAGGAGCTCGGCAGCCGGCTTAACTTGTGACTCTGCCCGTGCTCTCCGTGGGCCGTGAGCTAACCGCACACCCGCGTTTTCCCGGTCTTGCAAAACTGGGCAGAAAACTGGCAGTTACTGTTTGCTGATGGCTTCTGGTGGGATCACCTGGTGTTTCACGTTGAGGAAGAGAGAAGACGCAGGGTAGCTGGAGGTCAGTCCTTACAAGTCCTCTCTTCTCTCCTTTCAGTCTCCTTCACATAAAACAAAGAGACAGCAGCAAGAGCTGATTGCAGAGCTCAGGCGGCGGCAAGTCAAGGATAACAGGCATGTGTACGAAGGCAAGGACGGTGCTATTGAAGATATTATAACAGGTAAACCCCTTTTGTTCCGTAATCTGAGGCCCTTTCACAAGGGATAAAACGGTGTATCTGCCTAGTAGCTGTCACAAGGGCTTCGTGTCCTTCTTAAAAAAGGGTTACACAGCTTAGGACGTTGTTATGCGATGTGAATCCAGTATAGAAACTTCTGCTAATGGTGTGTAACGCACAAACCCCAGTAACCTGCCTTCGCGTGTCCGCTGCCGAGGCTGCGTGCGCAGACCGCGGCCACACGCTCTGTTTCTTAGTTCTCTTTCAGCACGTGGGGACGTACTCGGTCTCTGATCTTTAGAGTAGCCAGTTCAGTGCCTGACCTCAGCAGACGCTCCGGTGGGGACGTGCATGCCATGCAGATCTTTCCCAGAAACGTTTTTTCCCCATCAATTGAATGAACGACGGACGTTTAACATTATTAAGAGCCTACCTTTTCATTAAAACCTACTAACAGTAATTGCGCCACATTATTGCACAGTTACAGCGAATCATTTAGTCAAACCTGAATGATTTATGACCCTAAACTGCTTCTGGTTTTGCTGCTTCTCAGTGCGGGAGGCAAAGGCCGCGCTGGGGCTGGGGGGAGAGGGGCAGAACCCGCTGCTGTAGCCAGAGACAGTCAGGACTTTGGTGCAAATATTTGCTGACGAAAAGAGCTGCCTTCGAAGCTGCGTTTTGCTCTGGAGTCAAATAATTTGTAACCTGTACGGCTGCTGTGATTGCAGTACTTCCATTTTACTGCGCGTTCCTCACCCGTGGTGTGAAAGGAACCCGATTTTAACACTGCGATAGCTTTACTTCGAAGCTTTACAGCGCTTCGTTTCCATTGCAGAGAAGCTCAAAAAAAAGGCCGTTGGGCAGAATTTCCTTGGCTACTGCTCCTGAATGTTTTCCACATGAGCTTTTCCTGCAGGAGAGCTCTTTTACTGCTCACTAAGGAAAGCCGGCGAATTTTTGCCCAACTAGATGACAGGGCTGAAGTGCTTGAAGCTTTCCCAACTCTTTTTAACCTTGATTAATAGCTTCCTAAGATAATATTCTCTGTTTAAAGGGCAGAGTTGCTATAGTATCTAATCTGTTACTGCTCCTACAACTCCTTCAGACTCCTGCAAGCTTGTTTAATTGGTAAAGTGGTTCTCCTGTTCTGTGGGAGAAACAGATGGTGTGGCAGAAGATGGTCCACATGCCAAAGGCAGTCCGGTGGAGGGAGCGCCAGACTCAAATTAAATATTTCCTGCGGTCTCGTGCCTGGCAGCTCCCGTTACGGGGGCGTCTCTGGCGGCCTCAAGCCATGTAATCCTAAAGGTTGGGCACGGAAAGTCAGGTAGGACCGAGGTCGCTTGCATACGGCCCATGAGATCTCAGTCAGTGGTAGGGAAATGATGGAAATTGTGGTTGTAAATTGGATAGTGCCTCGTCAGATGCGCAGAAAAGCTCTTGCTGATCCGGAGCAGAGCAGCATCTAACAGCACACCCTTTTCCGGAGCACCTTTAGCAGTAGTCTCTCAGAACCGTTGAAAACGCCGTAACGTAAGAAAGACAGACTCAAGCGGCCTTGTTGCCAAAGCCTACTGAAGCGCAGTGGGATCAGACAGTTGGTTGGAACGTGTAAGAGAGTCCCTGGGTGTCCGTAACCGAGCGCTAACGCTGTACTAATGCGATAGATCCGCTTCTCACGGCTCTGTTTGTCTGTTTGGCTGTTATTCCCATGCAGTGCTGAAGACTGTGCCCTTTACCGCTCGAACCGCCAAGCGGGGCTCTCGGTTTTTCTGCGAACCTGTTCTCACTGAGGAATTCCATTACTAAACTATTCCTCTTTCACATCTGATGCTCTTAGAAAAAAGAAAGGTTGCTGTAGATTTTTGACACTTCTCCGTTTGTACGGATCTCAGCCAGGATCATGTGAATGTTGAGTGTATAGTAATGTCCAGCGTCCACCTGAAGTTGTATTTATGTCACCTGTTGCATGTTCTTGTGTTCCAGTAACTTTATATTCCATCCCATCGACTTTGCGCTCGATGCTTTTGGCCATCCTTGCGCTTCAAAGGCATCGCTCACCCTCCTGGCAAATGCCATAGGACAGCGAGTGGGGGAAGTCGCAGTAGAATTGGTGCGGGTTTCCTACGGTCCTCAAGGCTGAGGAGCTCAAAGGCAGTCAAAAAGTGACGGTTCCCTTGGCTTTCCTATGGCATCTCTTCTGGCCTGCGGGTCTTTCCCTGTGTGCCAGTCCACCTCTGGGAAATGCATGTAACACATCAGCTGTATGCCAAAGCGAAATTACGGGCTGCATGAACTGAGTGGGGCTCTCCTGGGGTTTGCTCTCTGGCTCGGAAGGGTTGTCTGTAATAACGTACGTCCTCTGCGAGGAGTCTTTTGGGTTAGACTTTTTAACCAGCACCTGCATGTCCGTCTGCATGTGAGATCCGGGATAAAATGAACAGCGTAAAATCTTTCCTCATTCGGTCACATCCATATTTAACTTTTTTCAGTTCCATGCCAACGTTACCGGAATAAAATCAGAGCTGTTTACTGAGCACTAACCGGTTCCGATTCACGGGGCCTTTGTGCAGTGCCGGGGTTGGGCTCGGTACTGGCAGCGGTGCCCGAACCGGGGGGAGAGGGAAGGAGCGGAGCTGGGGAAACACTCAGCTGCGTGCTGGAACGGCAGAAATTGTCACGCTGAAAAGCTTGACATGGAACTGAGCCATTTTCACGTGGTGTGGTGTAAAGCGTAGGACGGGTGTGTTTAACCCAGCATGTCTGTTAACACTGTTGTCTTGCATTAAGGACTCAGCGGCTTAAGAAGACAACAGTGTTTCACTTTTGTGATATGTATTTTTATGAATGCTTCTAATAAAATCGCAAACTATAATCAGCTCAACGGTTATTTGCTCTTTCGAGTTAATTGCTGTGTTATCTTCCTGGAGCCAATCTTCAAAGCAGCTTGGAATTTGGTTAGCGAGAGGCGAGGGTGGCCCTCCTGTCCTTTCCTCTCCGTCTCTAACCCCCTCTCGGAGCCTTGCCCTCGCCCCCCCTCGCTCTGTCGGCTAACGTGCCCGGGAGTTCGGAACGCTGAGTTGACTTGCTCTTCATTTTCCATCCCATTTTTTTACTTAACCATCATTTTGTGTTTTGTTTTGTTTTTGTTTTTTTTCTGTTTAGCCCTAAAGAAGAATAATATCACTAAATTTCCAAATGTTCACTCGAGGGTAAGGATTTCTTCTAGCACACCGGTGGTGGAGGATACACAGAGCTGGCAAGCATCACTTTTTACTTAGCTTCCTCCTCTCTCTGTATGCCAGGCAGCCTGTCGGTAGATGTGGCTAAGCGTAATACTGGTGAGAGCCTAAAGGCCAGCGGAGACTGAGACCGTTTGTTCTCACCCTCCGTGGTGTCGGGGATCCACAGGCCATGCGCTGGTGACTGTCTTCACGCTCTCTCCGTTTTGGCCCTTTCTCGTCCAAGTTTATCCCAAATTCTATGATTCTATGAAATTAGCAGTCTTCTCCCCGGGTTGTTTCAGCCCCGTAGTTCCCTGGATATTGTGCTGTCCCCCTCTCGGTCCCGTTACAGCCACCGAACGGGGCACGAGATGGACAACCCGCAGCTGGGGGTGGGAGAGGGCAGCACCTTCTGCCGGGGTACACCAGGACTTGAGAAGTTTGGGAGTCATGTTTAAACCAGGCCGTAAGGCAGCCAGGAAATTTGAGGGAGGGTTTGCCCAGTCCAAGGCAAGTTTGTTTTCCAGGAAAGAACTATTTTAGCTCCAATTAGTCTTCAGGTGTACTGAGTGTGCTCGTTATGTCGTAGCCGCACATGTAACAGCACATGTAACACGTAACAGCACATGTAACGCAGGCGTTCATCAACACCTCCATCTCCAGCTTTCTTCACTCTTCATCCATTGCATGCTCAGAATTCCCTCCTCTGCCCCCCCGAGCTCTCCCCTCCCCAGCAGCAGCAGCAGCAGAGTGGGTCGGGCCGGGCTTTGCCGCCGGCGAGGAAGAGGAGGAGGAGGGAGGGGGTTGGTGGCTCCCTTGCCTTCGGCTAACGAAGCATCTCGGCCGCCGGGCGAGATGGTGGCCATGGGGCAGGACGGCAGCCAGAGCTTTGCAAGCGGGTGGTGGCGTTCCAGCTGCTTTTGCTCAGGGCACCCTCTTGGCAATGACCGGGTGTACGGAGAGCGCAGACCCACCCCTGTGTTGCTGACCACTTGCCCCGTTGTGCCCTGGGTCACCCGTCTCCAGCGAGCTTCATCCCGCTGTAGAGAGCTCCTTCAGCCCCCGGTAGCGTCTGAGGGGCTGTGGGAAGGACCAAGACGTACGTCAAGCAGACTGATTTCAGTTGCTGTTGCCTTCCCCATGGACGGTCACGACCATGAGCGGCCCATGGGTGGGGAGGCGCTCGCGCTAACTCGAGGGCAGGACTCCATTTAGTTTCACCAGCATTTGGGTGCGTTTCACCAGTATTACCTGCTGCTTGGGTGCGTAGTAAAAGGGCACCTCAGTATTCGCTCACTTCTGCTCTCGTTGGGTTGAAGTCCCTTCTCCTCTTCCTACACAAGCTGCTTTGATTGGCTTCCAGCAGGACTTTTCCGTGTCTAGACTGCGTGCGTGCGTGGCTGTGTGCGTGTGCGTGCCCGCGGGCGAGCCCTGCGTGTTGACGAACGCCGCTTTCCTCTCCGCAGATCTTAGAAACCAGCCGTACCGACGGGCCG
The DNA here is from genome assembly GCF_000708025.1 of Charadrius vociferus. Taxonomy (NCBI): domain Eukaryota; kingdom Metazoa; phylum Chordata; class Aves; order Charadriiformes; family Charadriidae; genus Charadrius; species Charadrius vociferus. The sequence continues at coordinate 752,883 of NW_009648154.1, forward strand.
ACGCGGTGAGGAGAAGTGTCCGGCGGCGCTTTGATGATCAGAACTTGCGCTCTGCAAACGGTGCTGAGATAACCATGTGAGCTGGAGCCCTGCGGGTGTCGAGGAAAGGGGGTGCTTGAATGATACCGTGTCCGTGTGAACTCTGTGTTCTGCCGCTCATTTACAGCCTTGGGAACAGCAAAATTCACCTTCTAAAGGGCTCAAAGACGTAGAAAATGCATAGGAACGTCAGCCGTGGGCTCTCCACTCAACCGTAGCTAACAAGTGCCTAAAATTGAAGTACCTGCTCAAATTAATCAAAGCAATAGGACTTGATTTGATTGGGTATCTTTTTACACCAATACGTTATTCAGTATTTTTAACCAAAATGTAAAATATGTGTTGTTTTTGGGTGTTTAGTTTGGTTTGATGATATAAAAAGTTTAGTGACTGGTCTCCTGTGGACCCGACCTGCATCCCGACTGGTTGTAAACAGGTAACGCTTGGACGTGCTCTGCTTTTCAATGCATTCCTCTGCTGTCCGCCGAGGGGCTGCCCTCGGCTTCGGCTGCACTTACTGGCTTTTGTGTTTGGTTTTTGGGTTTTTTTTAAAAAAGGAAGACATTTAAGGGCTTTCTATATATAATATGGAAATAATTCCAGAAGACACCCGTACCTTTTCCCACCACACACAGACTCCCCCCCCGCCACCGTAGTTGGACGCGGTGCGACGGACGGCGGTGATCGCACGCTGTAGAGCAACCGAGCACGAGTCGTCACCTTGAGGTTGTGCCGTTGGTCGTGCGCGACGCGGGGCGGAGGCACGGGGGGTGCTGGGGGGGCCAAACGCGGTGGCCGCGCACAAGCGGAGGAGGGTGGCTGAGGCACGGCGACGGTCTTCAGCTGGAGGCAGCTTTTGAATAACAGTGTATTTATTAATTAGCACTAAGGTATTAACATCTCAGTAATCAGTATTAGGATCCTGAGGAGCGCCGCGGTTCAGTTGCTCGTGCAGAGACCCATCCTGTGCCCCGCTCCGGGGGATCCGTGCCCCACTCCAGCTCCAAGTTCCTTGGACAACCCAGTTGAAGCTCCCTGCTAAGGATGGTTTGGTCAGCGAAGGGAAGCCCCGCCTGAGAATCCCATAGGTCACAGGTTCTACGTTGCATTTTTAAGGCTTAAAAAGGGACGTGAGACTCACTTTAGCAAAATTATGCCCACACACCCCCCCCTTCCCCCTCCCCATCACTACTGCGCACCAGTGTCCCAGAGCAGCAGGATGAAGCCGAATTCGTGCCGGCAGGGTACGCGATCTTCTCAGCGGTGAAGAACTGGACTGGAGAGAAATTTGGACTTTCCAAGATACATTTTGCTTACAGCTCCCCTTTCCTGGTCTCGTTGCATCAATATGTTAATTGTAAAATTTATTGTATAGTATTTAACCACTGAATTTCTTTTTCTTTTTTTTTTTTTTGTTGTGCTTACGTGAACCACTGGTGAAGGTCCCTTTTTTTTTTTTCTTGGATAATGTGTAGTTATATGATAATCTGTTTTTAAATGTACAGATATTTTGCTACAAAATTGGTGCAGTTTTTTATGGTTTTTACACTTCTCTTTTATTCCCACTTTAGCCTCTGGGTAATATTGTAAATATTGTTAAAAAAAAAAAAAGCATCAGCCTGTGCTATACAATCTGAATGTTATTTTAACTTATAGTTTTTGTTTTTATATTTAACTAAATGGACAGTTTGGGGCTCAAAAGTTACCACATTGACCTCTGCTTACCTATTTACAGGAAGTTTACTTTAAAAACTGCCACCTTCTCGCATTTACAGCAACGTGTACTTGACATGCTAAAGAGAACATGCCAAATCGCCTCTTTCGTCACCGACAGTGACAGAAGAGTACTTTAATCTGCAAAAGAAAATTTGACAATTAATTTAATAAATCGTTAGGCAACTGGTTAAAAGCACTAGCTCTCACATTCTGAAGCTCAAAGGTATTTTTTTTAATCGAAGACAAAAATTATCATACGACTAATGCTGGCATGTTCTCTTTAATATTTTTCTAGTAATAGACCTGCTTCTTAGCAATATTAGAAGTGTTTTATAAAAGCAGTTCATGTTACTTTCCTGGTCTGTTCCTGCCATAAGATCAAATAAACTATTTACACTACTACACAGTAATCTCCGGGGGGAGTTTTTTGGTCACATTTATGTTTTTTCCCCAACTGGTGGCATTTTGTAGGTGGGCACCTGGCACTGGCAGCAGCACAAAAGCCCGGGCGCTGTTTTGGGTTGGTTTGGGTTTTTATTTTTTTATTTTTATTTTTAAAACCATTCACTGTTTGCTTTTGCACATCTGCTCACTCAGTGACCGTAACTGCAGCATGGGGCTGGGGGGGGTTCCCCTCAAAGCGTAATTCTCCGGGGTGGTTGGGGTTGGGGACGGATGGGAGGGACCCCGGCCCTGCCCAGACCAGTGATGACCGCACAGTACTGACACCCAATAATTCTCCAGCGCAGTCGCGCCATCACTTTGCTCCTCACCGTGGCACAGCCAGGCTGGCTGGAGGCCACGGGGACAGTTGTGGCTGTGTGGGACCGGGCAGAGGGACTCAGCCCCCGGGGCTGCGGCAGCGACCCCTCTGTGACAACCAGTGGCCATCAGTGGTCTGCCATAAACACATGAAAAAACAACAGGACAAATAGTTAAGTCCTTAACTTAAAGAGAACAACTTCATACTTTAGCCAAAAATTCAGATTTAATTTTCAGAAGAGTTTAACAAAAACCAGTAGGGAGGGGGAGAGTGGGTGTCCAGGAGCTGCAGGGGGGGACAAAGGGGAGAGTGAGCTGCGCGAGGGCTGTGCAAAACAGCAAATCAAATACAATCAAACACTGTGAGAGACACCATTAACACTTACAAATAACCAATCTTGCTAAAAAGCCTTTCAGTTTCAAGGCAGAAGTAGAGGGTTTGAGCTCAGCGCACTGTGCTGCCCGGGCAGCAGCGATGGCATCGCCGTGTAAGAGCACGGCCGGGAGACACGGGCACCACGGCCCCACCACCCCAGCGGCACCGGGAAATGATGTGGCCGCAGAATGGGGAAGAGGAGGGAAGAAGAAAGAAAAATAAAAAAACCAACCAACACAATACACCTGCAAAAAAGCCTGAACTCATTTTCCCTTAGAACCTCAGTTATGCCTTGTCAGGATTGTTTTGAAAGACATCTTTTCAGATGCATTTCTTTCGCAAGGTCTAATTAAGACACACAAAAAAAATCCCCAGTAGAATAATTTACATTTACAGGTTTGGGTTTTTTTATTTTCAATGGAAAAATAAAGGCAAACCTTTTAAAAGTAGTATTTACTTAGAAACACTTTTTCCTTATGCAAGTTATGCAAATGCAAGGCAGTAACAAAATATTGTGCATCAGTCCTAACGTATCTGCAACCCGCTATGACCTGTCACGCGCTACCCGAGCGCAGCACACGCTACCGCCCCGCGTCCCACCTCGGCAGCGATGTCAAACCAACATAAGACATGATTAATGATCAGCGTCGCATTTCCCAAACCATTCGTCGGTCCGTTTTCCACACGGGCGTTGCTGCCGGCTACGCCAGCTCCTCATTTCCATTTTAAAGTACAAACCCGGGAGAGTGAGTGTCCGAGGTCAGCAAAGCGCCCCTTTGGAGTCTGGCTGAGCGCGTGCAGCCCTGGGCGCACCGTGCTGGCCGTCCTGCCAGGCCCAGGGGAGCTGCTCGCTACCGCGTCAACCCGCAACAAAGCCGCTGCCAGTGCTCCAGCAACTCCCCCCATTTTGACATCACACGCAGCCCTGTATTACCACAAATCCTGTTTGATCACACAACTCGGGTGGTTTTTCCCCCCCCCCCAAGTGAAGGGCAACTGCTGGAAAACTCCAGGATCTCTGCACCGAACATCCTGCAAATCCCACACCAGCTCCACAGGTCATCACCTCCTGCCGCGTAGCGCGGAGCAGCTCTCACCAGCAGTTTCTATTTCAAATGACTAATTCCAATCGCAAACGGTATTCTTAAGAATTCTGAATCACGTAACCACCCTAGCAAGAAAATACATTGTACAAATCGGACCTTTTGGGGATTTATCCACTAGAAACAGCTGCCATCTATTAGGAAAAAAAATGCATTGAAGAGGAAGCTGAACTCTAAATAATCTTCAAATGGTTTTTGTGAGCGCAGATGTTGCTTAAATCCAACACTCGGAAGATGGTAATCATTTATCAGAGCTGTACAGAGTATTTAAAAGTAGAAATAAATACTAGTACACACTAGAAGACGAGGTTTAATAATTGATAAAAATGTACAAAAATATTCCCATCAGCAAGGTTTCCGCACATGGACCACAGCTGCTCACGAGCAGAGCTGGCAAAACCTTCCCCAACTGGCCAGAGGCAACCAAAAAGGAGAGAGATGGGGCATCCGCAGCTTCCTTCCCCCGCGGGAAGGGCTGAGCGAACCCCGACACGGCTGCTAGTGAAAGGTGGTGGTACATTCTTCAGCAGGTTCTTAAGGCAATACATTGAAATTCATTTACAATTGGATTTTTATTTTCAAATTTTCTTAACGTGGAAGATAAACACTGAAGTGACATCCAGAGCTGTTCCGGATGGGGTTTCAGGGGAACGCAGCACTCTGCTGGCACCGCAGCGAGGGGCCGGTCCCATTCCCATCAACCTCATTTCCAGGGCTCTGAAAATTTACCATAAAAATTCCCTCCGAGACAGTACTTAGACACAAATCTCAGCCAGGAAGTCAAGTCTTCCGTTTTGTACAACAGCTCAACATTGGTTTGGCCGCTGACCCAGTTCAGAAACGAGCAATTCCAATATCTGATATTTTTTTGCAGTACAGTCAAGAAATGGATTCGTTACTCCCCTTCCGTTGCCTTCCCCTTTCCAAAATAAAAATAATCCGTTAAACAAATTAAACCACAAGGAACTATATTAAGAATCTCTCTAAAAATGAAATGTTATCTGCCTACGCTGGCCACAAAATCCCGCGTTACTACCTTTCTAGGAAGGACCGTACTCAGGAGATGCTTCGCTAGAAAGGTGCCAACACGTGCCGGGGTCTGCAGACAAACCCAGAGGGCAGGAACGTGCCCCCACTGCTGCGTTCCCTTCAGAGGGCTCCCCCGGCGGCGAGCGGAGCGCCCGTCCTGCCCGGCAGGTCCAGGACAGACAGCTCTGCACTCCGAATTTCATTCACTTTGCTAGATTTGATGGCAGGCCCGTAATAATGGTACTTGAATGTATTTATGCGGTGAAATTAAAACCCACTGTTATTTCAACAATGGAACTCAGGATATCAGAACCCACGTCCTGAATTAGACATTGGTTTCTTTTATTATGCCACAATGTAAACATATTTGGTATAAATAATGTTCTCATTGATCTTCATCCAGTTGTTCCAAAAGAGTCCTCCTCTGTTTTTCCAGCTCCCCTTCACTCAGCTCGCTGCCAGAAGTGTCCCAGTTCCCCTGCGGAGAGAAGCCAGGTTAGGGGTGAGCACCACCGTCACCCTCGCGGCGCCCAGCAGGAGCGGGCAGAGCTGGGCAGCACAGGGCGCAGCAGGAGGGGGGGCGGGAAGCCAGGGGCGGCGCCAGCCACAACACCGCGCCGGGAGGGCAAGGAGGAAAGCACAAGCTGAGCTGAGGTCCTCCTGCAGAGCTGCGTCTGCTTAATCACACCTGGGATCACTTCTCACCAGAAGATGCCGCGTTAGGCCACGGAATGGGGCGTTTCAAAGGCATCCAGAGGCCAAAGCAGCTTATTTTAAGACAATAATATAAAAGCAGGCATCTGTCCTGCCATCTCCTCTTGGCAGGTGGAACGTAGGGGGTGTTATCCGGGAGGACACCACCACCAGCACAACCTCAATAACAAGGCAAATAATTCCCTCCTCAATGGACCCCAAAGATGCTGAACCAAAAGTAGTTTATATTTTTCATTCAAACACTTTTATGTGTCTTTGAAAGCACCGTTGTCGGCCCGTTCCAAACCCAGCCTAACCCAGAAGCCTCACAGCAAAGAGCAGGAGAGCAGTCACAAGCACGCTCCCGCGGCGTTTCCCAGCCTGAAAAAATGCAAGAATCACGGAACTTTGTTCTGCTAAAATTTTCTGCCCCTGCCAGCACAGCACCAGCCCGGCACTGCAACGATTAAAATTCTGGAACGCGGGTGCCACAGACACTCAAACATTTAACCAGCTGTGCTGCTGCTCTCTTTTGAGATCAATCTGGCTAATTGGATGGAAAAAAGAATGGCAGTTTCATCCTACATACAACTTTGTCAGAGAATGGACCAAGCTTCAGTACTGGCTGTAAAATAACGTGCCTCATTCACACTTGATGTCAACAAGCAACAATAAATAGCACTTAATCGAGTAGTGATTTCACACATGAGTACCAAAACACTAAATGAGGGCACAGGATCTGTATGATTAAGCTCTGCTTGAACATTTGGTCCTTTTTATCTATAAATGGACCATAAATTAAGCTTTAGCACCTTACTTAGAGTAAACCTTCAAAGTTCAAGTACTATCCTACAGCATACTGCTGATACATAAAGCCCAAAGCATCAGATAAAAATGAAAAAAAGCTTACAGAATCTTTTCCAGGTCGTTTTTTAGTAGGAGATTTATGTTTTGATTCAGATCTTTGTCTAGCTCTATCCTTTTCACTCTCTCTCTCTCTTTCTTTTTTGTCTTTTTCTCGTTCAATATCTGATTCTGGTGAATCCTGTGTAAATAAAGGGAAAAATATTAAAGATTAATATTAAAGTTTAATATTAAATATATTAGACATTAATTGATAGAAAAACTACACCTCAGAAAAGTCTGACTTTATTTCAGTATAGACCATATTAAAAAAACCTGCTTCAAGTGGTTACTAATTAAGCACATCCTATTAACGACTGCAGAAATAAGTAATGCAAAAACATTACTGAAAAGTTTTGACCAGGAGAGATGTTTGGTCAACACAGAAGAACGTTCACCGCTCTCAGTGCATGCAGAGGTGGGGCATGCAGGACGCCGCACGACAAATCCCTTCTCTGCACAAACGCCATCCATTCAGTAAGAGCTCCGGAAAGGGTGAAGTCTGGAAATGCTCTGTTACGTGTCTGCTGGGCCGTACTTGGATGCTTTACAGCTGCTGGGCTCTTACTGGATATTAACCGTACTGCGAGGGATTAGGTGGCACAACTGATTTTATTCCACGTTTCATCCCAGTGTTGCTATGCTTATGTGACCCTCTTTGTGCGCTAGTGTCGTACTCAACTGCTAAGAATTAATAGCCCTCTCCTTGTGAACGCTGTCCACTGAAGGGCACAGCTACCTGCTCAGAAATTACAGAAACAAAAGAATACATCAGTTGTGAAGAGTTTTGCAGCCAAGATGAGTTCAGAGAAAAAAAATAATAATAATTCTTCTTCGGCCTCAACCAATACCCAGAGCGAGAGCTCTCTTTCTGCCCTTTAGGTCCTTTTGATGCTCCGGCGCATTTGGTACCTGAGCTTCTAACGCAGCCCTGACACTCAAGTGGAGCAGCCAAAAGGAATGACGCTCCGCATAAGGCCAAAGGAAAAGGCGGCTGGGGTTCTTCCCAGCTCTCCACAGGGAAGGTGAACGCCAAGATTTGCCACGATAAACAGCAAATACTACTAGTACAGTCCTTTGCATCTGAGTGGTTGCACTTAAACCCCAAATTTAGCAGTCTTCAATAGTTTAATATAAGGTATTTATAACAGAAAATTATGATGATATTAATATCCGCCCTCCAGTCTGATCTCACACAGTCCCTACTCCAAAGACATCTGGATGACGACAGATACCTAAAAAGGATTACTGAGACCGTAAGGTGTCAGGCTGTCCATTAGCCAACTCAAAAAAGTTAACTGCACTTACAGACTTATGTCTTCTCTTCTTGCTCTTTTTCTTGTGTTTTTTTGACTTCTTGTAACTTCTCTCTGCAGACACAGGAAGAAACAAATATACCTCAATAAAACGATAAAGACCCAGCAATAAAATAGTAACGCTAATTTAAAAATAAACAAAGAAAATCTCATACCGGATTCCGCACTGGAAGAACGCTCAGAAACTGATCTAGACTCTGAACGCTGCCTTTTCTTCTTTGAATGGCTGTCGTCGTCCTCAGACTCTGAGCCCTTGAGATACAAAACCAACGTGGTTAGCGAGACGACAGCATTGCAAATAGCTACAGAAGTAGGTTTTAAGACATCATGAAACACCTTACCGAACGGGAACGTGATCGCTTCCTGTGATGTTTTTTAGACTTTTTAGAATGTTTCTTGTTCTTTGAATGATGATGCTGACACTCGTGCTAGAGTACAAGAGAAGGCAAACGTTATCATCGGTCACAAGGACAAAGCAAGAAACTCTAGTGATGTTTCTCACCGTCCCCGAAGGCACCTCCAGCTAGCAGTGGTTAATAAAAACCCCAATAATCGCACACTCACTGTATCAAAACCCATAAACCGCTACCAGTACTGCCATGTTGAAGTTGTAATAACAAGCATCCAGGAGCAAGGAAGCACGCAGCTTCGGACACGGGTGCACACAGCTTCTATTACGCCGATCCCCATTTCAATGCCTCTAGTTAAAGCCCCGGCTCAAGATGGTCTAGAACATACTGCGTACCGTGCTCTGCCAAATTTGATATTCTGAAATTAAGCCATTTTACAATCTCTTACAAACTCCAGAAAATGAAACAAAAAACCCCAAAGAACAAACGCTGCAAAATCAAATCCCACATTATCTAGGAAAAACCAGCACCTTATTCAACAAGAATGACTTGTCAAAACTTCTGCATCTTAACTTTTACTGCAGCCCATCTAAAAGTTAAGAATTAAACTAAACTACATCATCCCTTTTGTGTATCAGCAAAAAATGGGCTACAGTGGGAAAAAAAAAAAAAAGGTACATCTGCAGAGCTTAGTATGTTCTTGAAGTTCCAGATTTATAGTGAATAAAATACTGCAGAAGTTCTATTTCCAATTTCATCACTTTTTGTATGAAATCACAGCAAGAAACCGTTTTTCTAAGATAAACCTGGAAGTTAACATCAGAATTGCCGGAAATTCTTATAGGGAAGCAGATTAAAAGAGTAACTATGCATCAAATAATATCAAATGACTAATGTGTTTCTTGAGTTCCTTACTTTCAAAATGAGGTTTTAATATCCGTTACTTTTAGGTAAGGCAGAATGTCCACTGTAACAGAAATCAGTAGAATTCTGTTAAATCCCTCCCTCTTCCCATACAATTTAAGAGCAAATCAACCAAGATTTTTTTATATATTCTCTAGTCAGGGCAAAATAAAGTAATGATTACCTCTAGTACATGCATGAAATCTTTAAATATTCTTTTCCTTTCGGACTCCAGAGTGATGTCTTCAAATGCTGGTTCCTTCACAAATCTATCTCTGATCTGTAAGAAAAATAGCAATGAAATACTAATATGAAGAACAGCTATCCAGAAATAAAAATAATAATAAAGAAAGACAATTTCACCAATTGAAAAAGCCATGGTACTGTCACAAGGCTAAACTTTTTTATGGCAGCTTCACAACCAAACGGTCTTCAGTAAATCTCTAACAGAGGCACGCAGAATCAGACTGGTTTTTTCTGTGTACGCCCTTTAAGCTACACAAGTTTGTTAAAAACCGCATTTTTATACAAAGTAGGCTCTGACAGGAAAGGTTTTTAAAGGTTATTTTACCAGAATAAAGTTACAGATTTTTAACTAGGCAGAGTGCTTTATCTCCATTTAAATTAAGTTTGGGGGCTTTGTGTGATTAGTTTTTTTTGGAGTGGTGGTGGTTTGGAGGTTTTTTTTGGGGGGGGGTTGGTTGGGTTTACGGTTTTCTTGTTTTTATTTTAAATTGTATTTATATGAAACTACCAATAGAATGAAGTTTTATTCACATCAAATTTCAAACTTTACTGAAGAAATGACAGGACCATTTTTATGGGTCTCAGTTATAGAAACAGAAACACTAAGCGCTTAGAGAAACCAGGTTTACTCCAAAAGCCTTAGCATGCAGCAGCCCGTGAAATACATTTGCAAAGACTTTCACAATTAAGTGACGATACATACATCTTCCCAGACAGCGTCCAATTCAATTGGCGGAGTGGCTTGCTTCAACATACTCTTGAAGGCAGACTCTTTCCGCTTCATTTTGCGAGCTTCTTCTTTTTCCCGCTCTCTTTCACGGGCTTCTGCCTTTTCTAGCAGCTATGTCAAACAAAAGTTGTAAGATTATTTCAAAGATGTCAAAATGGAAGACTAGTAATTCAGCTTAACGGTGAACTGCTGTTGGGCTTTCCAAAAAATTGCATTAGAGTTTTCTATTAGTCAGCTGGACATAGAGGAAAGTTAACCAATTATTTATTCTTAAAGCATGTAACCACCGTTTCTCAAAAATAGAAAGTGTTAACCATCATGCAAGCCAGAACTACAGAAACACACACACAGAAGAAAAACCCTCGTGAGAGAAGTTACATATAAATGAGAGAACATTACTTAATTCCTACCACAGAATTTTTCAAGTTGAAATGTTTATGTTTTGAATAAAGATATACCTCTGCAATCTTTAGTTTTGGGAACTGGTATCAGGATAAGCAACTCTAAAGCACAGCATCTCTCTCAAATATTACAAAAGTAGTCATAGCAATACAGTGAAAGTAAGTGCCAATTCTTGCTTTTACAGGAGATTTCATATTACAAGTTTTTGAACATTCCTACATAATAATACTTACACTGTTGAAAGCCAGCTTGATATTTCCTGCATCTAACGTAGTAGCTCTTTTAGTTGAACTGATGACCGTAACAAAATCTTCAAAAGAAGTATTCACTTCAACCACAAATCCTTTATCCTGTAAGAAAATTGCTTCTTTGGCATCAGGTAAGTCAGGAACTCTCACTTCAGTGCTAATGCACATGACACTAACGCAATGTGAAATCCCATCTCCCAGTAGCAAAGAGTTCACTTCAATGATGTATTTGGCATTAAAAGAAGAAACAACATAATGGAGCATTTTCCCCCTCTCACCTTTAGGATATCTTTTATTATCTTCTTTTCATCGTGGTAACGTGCTTTCAAGTCTTCAACATAGAACTTGAAAAGATCAAGTGCTGTTGATCCTGATGAAAAAACTAGATAAGTCAAAAGCTAGCTCTAATAAAAGAGCTGCATTTTTTTAAACATTTAGAAAATATACAAATAACCCTGCTCTGTTCTGCCCCAAACCCAAGACCTCTACCTTACTTCTACAGGGTTGGAAGAGACAGTATTCTTACCAGGTTGACCGAGCATATTAGTGAATCTGATGTCAGAGCTTATGGTTGGGTACAACTCCATCCAAGATGACATTGAATGTAATTGTCCATGCTCATGCAGTTCATCTAAAAACAGCTGCAAAACAGAATTGAAATGGAAATTTGTAGTCACTCATCATACTTCTATTTGGCTAGCAGCTGAATGGATACTCTTGATCACTGGAATTTCATTTGTGATAAAACGCAATTGAAAAATAATTTTTTTACATCATCCTTTCTTCCTGCCTTCATCCACCATTTACAACATTCCAATTGCATTCTCTTTCCATTCAAGTCTATTTTCTCTTACTTTCACCTACTCTTGCAGCTTTCTGGCAAATAGATGTATTATACAGCAGACAAAGTGCTACCATGCTGATAACTGATGCATTATATGCACCCGTTAGCCTACCCTAAGAAATAAAAATCACATAGAGCATCTAAGCACACAACGCATCGAGAACAGAAAAAGAAAGTCCACCAACCTGGAAAGATTCTCTATTTTTACGCTGCCGCCTTCTCTCTCTAAGCAAACTTTTCTGTTTTTCTTCTTCCTCCTCTTTTTCCAATGCCCTGATATGTTCCTCAAAACAGATCAGTGCATCCTCCTTATCCATGTCTAGCAACAGATAACAACAGCATGATAAGAGTAAAAATTAGGTGTTTCTTCCCACTATCTGTAGAAAGTTTCTTAGTATGAGATAATGGTTGCCAATTGTTGCCATGAGTGGAAGTTTCATTGAGCACTGAAATATGTGAAGAACTGAGCGGCAGCAAAAACCAGCCTCCCCCAACCTGGATAAATTATCATTGGCAATACAGAGCACAGAAGTGTTTACGAGGAAAGTGTTGCGGACAAGTGTTTGTGCAATCTCCCCACATTACCACAGGTATCTTAAAAATACAGGAGAGAGGAAAGAATGCAGAGCATCTTTGTCAAATGCTTTAGCAGCTGTGTAAATACATACGCTGCTCTTAAAATACAGGATAAACTCATTTATAAGAAAAACGTGCTCATAATGGAAAAACTGCCTTCTCACTCTAGAAGAGTAAAAAAGAATTATTTTTTTAGGAAAACAAACACAGCAGGACCTCAGTCTAGCAGAATGTAGTGTAAATATTTACAACACAGATTACGCTGTCAAATAATTCTTCAGATTTCAAAGGCTAACAACTACTAAGGCAACACAATCCCTGCAAAAGGTATCCTTTGCTTTATCATCGAGATTAATCAGTAATGATTTTTGAAGCTGACACCTGTTTCCTAGGAACCAAACAAGACAGGCTCCTTTATACAGGCTGCCCAGCAGGCGTCGTGGCGGCTCTGGACTGGGCAAGAGCAAGCCATACCCAGCCAGGAGTCCTCACCGCTAAAGACAAATCCGTTCCCTCTTCCAAAAGAAATACACAGACTTTTTACGTACTCTGAAGTTCCTCATCTTCTGCAAATGTAGGATTGTCCATCAGATACTGCTGAGCCTCTGACCAAGTCGTACAGTAAGTGACGTTAGCCATGTTATCTAGTATGTTCTTCAAAGCTTCCCAATTCCTCTTTCGTAATTGTTTGGCTTGTTCCTGAGGAGAAAATGCATTTTTGTTCGTTTGTTAAATCTGAGGTATACACAAAAATACACGACCCCTCAAGTTTGCTCTCCAAGAAAACACAAAATTTACCTTTTGTTTACATGTAAAGTACGGTAATACAACTTGGACTTACGTACAATTTTTACATACTATAATTGCTTGTATCCACAGATAAACCATTTCAGTACTATTATCTCCGACACTTCCCGACAGATGGGAAAAGCTCACGAAACGGTGCTCATCTTTTAGAGATACTGCTAAGAAACCGCCAGTACATTCAGTAAATGGTCAGTGCTGCAACAAGGTACTATGGCCCACTGTGCTGCTGACAAGCAGATGTAAACCAGATGTGCTAATCACAGGCAATTTGAGAGCAGCGCTGTTTGATGGCTGGCCTCTTTCTGTTTGTTTTGCTTTTCAGGCAAGCGTGGACCTTAAAGCTAGTCTCACTTCAATCAGTTTCCCAGTCTTGCTACACAATTTGTTTCCAATTGCCTGTTTTCCATCTACCCAAGGATGCTGGTGAGTGCTGGCGTCACTACCAAATGGCAGTGCAGATGGACTGAGCAGATACGGTTAGGGCCAGATCCCCACGGCGCGTATGGTACCGCTGAGGTTAAAGGAAACACAGCCTGCTGTAACAAGCCCATGACAGTTTCACAGTCTGATTCAGAGCAGATCAGAGTAAAATCCATCATGTAATTTATTAAAATAATACTAAAAATTAATCCGATTGCAAAATTAGCAGCATAGTATCTCATTAAGAACAAAGACTTTTCGAAGAAACTGCTATTGTATCTGCCATACAGAGTTAAACGAGGGCTTCACCTTGTCCACCAGCAGACTGCGATGAACTAGTGGAAGACAACAAGAGCGATCTACTCCTAGCGTGCCTGCCCCATTTCAGATGGGTAGCTTTTCAACAAGTTTTGATCTCCAAAATGTTACCCAGCAGCAGTCAGTTCCACAATTTCAGTTGTGTACTGAGCAGGAACAGACCTTCCAGTAGCTTGTTTAACTAAAGATGCATCATGTTCTGCCTGCTAACTCTACTGAACTCTCTCTAAAACTATTTGAGAGGACACTGTAGAGAGGTCGGTGCTGGTCGCTTCTCACAGGTAATCAATGACAGAACGAGAGGGAATGGCTTCAAGCTCCAACAGGGGAGATTTAGACTGAACATTAGGAAAGAATTTTTCACAGAAAGAGTGGTCGGGCACTGGAATAGGCTGCCCAGGGAGGGGGTTGAGTCACCATCCCTGGATGTGTTTAAGAGACGTTTAGATGTGGTGTTGGGGGATATGGTGTAGGGGAGAACTTTGTAGAGTAGGGTAGAGGGTTGGACTCGATGATCCCAAGGGTCTCTTCCAACCTAGACAATTCTGTGATTCTATGGATACCCCTTACATACTGTATAATGAGAAAAGAATAAAAACTGTCTCCAAATTCACCTCTACAAAACCATAGTTTTGAAGAGTTCCACCAATGCTTTTTCCTTGTCCTCTCGCCCCATCACATCTTGCTAAACTGCAGCTCCCTCTCTATAGGGTCTCATAGTTGATAAACCTCACCTCCCTTCTGTTCTTGTCTCTCTCTCTCCCCCTCCTCTTTTGGAGAGGGTAATCTGACCTGTAACCTGTAAGCAGTATATGGTTCACACTAATGCAGCAATGTTCTCATTTGGCTCTCCATGCCTTTCCGACAGATTCCTCCCCTGCTGTTAGCATTTCGACTGTCCCTGAACAATATGCAGAACTGCACCGTTTGCAACATTTCTTTACTAAGAGAGATAAACTAACTCACGTATAACATGTGAAACGATCAATTTGAAAGTTACCTTCTCTTTCTTAGACAGAAAAAACAAGACATCTTCATAAATTTCAAGACGATCACGCTCAGATATTGCATTCCAGACTTCCATCTCCCCAAACATTTGTTCAGCTTTTCTGTACAAAGCAAAGTAAAAGCATACAATTGCTTATCAGTGAACACTGACTTAAATTGTACCATCAGCTTACAACAGACTTCACTAATGTTACTTTAAGTAGTAATGCTTTTGTATGACATCTCCCTCATTTTCTGTCTTGGGAAACTTTTTCTGTAACACCTTCCTATCTCTTACGAAAAAGAGAAAAGTTAGAATTAAAGCTGATGTCACTACACATTCCTCTCCACAGAAGCGCAAGTTCACCTGCACTGCATTACACTAGTATTTTTATCTGAGGGCTAGCACACGTTTAGATCACTGTTCTAGCAAACGTTATACGAAATCAGATGTACAAAATTTTCAACAAGCTTCTAAGATATACCTCCCTTTAGGCATGAACTTCCATGAACAAGCTATCAGAACTACTTCGTTCTTAATGGCAGATGTAATAGAAAACTCCTCTCGGTGCTCTCTTTTGTTTCTACTTATTAGAAGCTCAACCCATTATTCATCAGCATTTCACTCAAATGAGTTGGTTTTTGCCCGGGTCTTCAATATGTTCTATGAAAATGAGACTATTTCTGCTCCTGTAACAATTTCAGTTACAGGCTTTTCCAGGCTGAGCGCGTACAAAGGCAGGCACTCACCAAGAACAAACCAGCAATATCTGATTATTAACTTCGCAAGCTAGTAAAGGCTAGAACTTCATTTAATACAGGTCTTACTTATATCTTGTTGTGGATGTCATCTTTTCGTGGTTTTCAAGAAAACGCTGGAATGATTCTTTAGCTTCTTTGTATTTTGATCTTGCTTCTTCTTTCTCTTCTTTTTCTGTTTGAACTTTGTAAGCATTAAAAGCTTGCTTTTTTTCACTTAATTTTGCCAAAGCACTTCACATCAAAGAAAAAGAGAAAATGTCAATTATACAAAAGGGATTTAAATTAGAAAAACAAAACTAAAGGACCAAAAGACAACAGACTTGAGTAACCCAGATTTTTGAGACAAAATTAAATATCATCTAAACAGCCAGTCATCACCCTGTCCCTTCCTCAGGATTAATGAAATATCATTTAAAAAAAGCAATAAAGTTAAGTACACACTTAGTAATAAAAGCAGCTAATAATAAAACACAGGCTACCGTTATGCTTTTAGATTGCATTTACACATTTCATATTATAATACTATTTTTATCATAGAATCAACGACTTTCCTGCCAATTTTTATAGCAGTCGCTGATTTCAAAAATAACCTAGAAACTTTTCAGCTCTGTCATTGTAAATGCATGCTTTTATTCCTGAGAAAATAATATAAGTAGCATGAAATACAACCAACAACTGCCACATGTTTTCCAAATGAAAAATTAAGCCTAGGATTTGAATTTCTTTACGTAGAAAAGGTACTAAGTTCCCTGACAGTGGTACATGTTCAGAAACACACAAATATCTATTAAAACAATCAAAAGGTATGTCAGTAAAGTCAAACTACCTAAAATAGTATTTGTGTAGAAATTTAAAGAGGAAAGAATCAAGCAGTACCTGTATCTAGGATCATTAATGATCATTTTCATAGCTTGCTCCCAAGAAGCATTGGATGGTACTCGCTGTAAAGACATGAAATCATTAACTAATTAGATCTGGAATCAACATTCAACAATGACCAATTCCTTAAAAAAAATGGCCCTTAGAAAAAAAAAAAAAAGCATTACATTTTCAAGGTTAGGACAACATTGTTTGTTAGAAATTTTATTTAAACTTTATTAACATTCAACATGGAAAATGAAACAATGTATTTCTGGGATTATTGCAATTTCTACAACAAATTCTTCTGGAAGTTTGTCCATTATACAACTATGTTGACTCACTAGACAAAGCACAAACAGATCTCATGCACTCTGAGGGAAAAACAAAACCAGCCTCCTTTTACTCCTACTTCATCTCCATCTTTAAAGCAAAGATAAAAAATTGAGGGCTCAGACAATGATGAATATATTGAAGAGGACTGGACCCAGTACTGGCCCCTGGGTAACACCACTTGTTACAGACCTCCAACTAGACTCTGCGCCACTAATCACAACCCTCTGAGCTCTATCTGTCAGCCAGTTTTCAATCCATCCCACTGTCCACTTAAATACAGTTTTAGAATTATTACTTCATAGGGAAGAAAAGAGTCTTTAAATCAGACTAGCTTATGGAAACACTGCAAATTATATCTAACAGTTTGTCCTTTTTCCATATGGACCTCTACACTGTCTGTCTCTGAAGCATCTTCTGAAGCTGTCCATCAAATCACTCACAATTCCCGTTTGAATTCTGGACAAAGACCAGATAACAAGTTTGCATTACAGTGTGGGGATCACATAAAAGGAAGAAAATAAGAAAAAAACCTGACCTGACAGCCCTGATGAAGACTCAACACCTGCCCACTCACCCAAAGAGCTGAAAAAAAGTTTAAACTGTGTATTGTTTTCACTGTAGCATTCTTTTCCGTCATTTCTTGTCTAGTACAAAAGTTCTCTTCCACAATAGTTAAAAATTCTTAAAAAACCAATTCTAGCATTTTCTGACAGATGCAGTTTTTGTAGTTTGATAGAGCATTAAGAATAGTTGACCAAAATACCTTTTCTTTTAACAGTTCTTTAAATGCTTGCTTTGCTTCTTCCTTCGTATTCCATGTATAGGTCTTTTTAACTGGTTGGGCATCGTCGTCCTCCTTCTTTGAAGCAGCACTATATACAAAAATAAGTAATTTTATTATGTAAGCACTTTCTTCCCCCTAAATTAGAGCCACTGAAGTCCTAAGTCAACATAGTCAGACAGAATGAGTTTTTTAAATAGCAACTCAAAGAAAAATAATAGTGCTACACGTTAGCATTATGCACCACACATAATTATTGCACATTACACAAGAATGCTATGTGTCGAGGTTTAGGCTGGGCTGGCCACTAAACGAACAACAGATGCTCTCTATTAGCCCCTCTCCATTCCCCTAACCCTAACCCTTCCCCAGAAAGGGAAGGGAGAAAGGCTCATGGGTTGAAAAATAAAACTAAAAAGCTTTAATGAAATATCAAAAAATTAAAAGATAATAATATTAATAAGAAAATAATGAAATATATGCAAATAATATACAAAACCAACATGCAACATTGCAATATTACAGGGTAAGCATATAATATTACTCTGAGAAACTCTTAAGCTATAAAAAAATTATGAAATGTTTGAGGCACAAGTGTTCTCCGTGGGGTTTAAGAGTTTTGGGGGAGGCTTGGCAAGGACAGGATGTTAACGCTCCTTACTGCCTTTCTTACTCATTATTCTCTGCTGTCATTGATTCACGTTCATGTTTCACTGCAGAAACGACTAACTGTCAAAGAAGCCTGGCCACCTACAACTGAAGATAAACCAGATCCCAGAAGGAATGCAGAACTGCAGAAAAGCCACACGCTTTGTAATTTTACTTACTCTGCTGAGGCCTCCTGCTTGGAAGAGTCGTCTGCTGCATTAGCTGCAGTTTCTCCACTCTGTTCCTGCACAGCAGACGCAGAAGTCGCTTGTCCCTGTTCCTCAGCTGCGGCCGTGCCGGTACTCTCATTTTCCCCAGAAGCAGCTGCAGCAGATTCTGCTTCGGGGGCTGCTGTCGCTGCAGAAGCAGCAGTGGTGGTAGTAACAGCTGCAGCAGTTTCAGCAGCAGTTGTGGCTGTGGTGGCTGTGCTTGCTGCTTCTGCTGCAGCAGCCGGAGCAGATGTCGTTGGAGTTGATTCTTCAGGCTTTGTGCTGTATCAAAAAACAGGAACAGTCACAGACAAGCATGGGATAACTTCGTAGTTTAGGGAAATGCATAGTTTAAACAAGTTAATAAAGTATGAAATGAGAAGTTTCGGTCTAGTTACAAAGAGTTCTCAGAAGAATATAGAACAATCTTAGCTCAGAGAAAGGAAAAGTTACTGAAGCTGTGTATCTATGTAGATCAATCATTTCAGTCAAAAAGAAACCTAGAGTATGTTATTTGAGTAGTTAAATCTTAAGCCACTATTTGGAATGAAAAGCTGGAAGGAGAATGTTTAAAGATTCAAGGACTAGATTCCATTTTTAAGAAATAGGCAGCTTAATGTAAAAAACATTAGCATACCATTAAAAACGTACCTGTTTTCTTCGGCTTTAATCATTGCTAGAGGAGAAAGGGGAAAAAAACAATCAAAATATAGCGTAAAAAATAGTTTATATATGCATGGTAAAAACTTATGTTAACACGATTTAATAAAAGCATAGCTTTAAATATTTTTGTTACCATCAATAATTTTAATATTTGTGCTATTTAAAGACTGAAATAAATTCAGAGTAAAACAAAACTTAGAAATCCCATTAAAGAAAGATTAGGGTATATAAAGAACAACTTCCTGGTTTAAAAGAATTATTTCAACTTTAAGAGACTAGTTTAAAGAGCAGATAACATCAGCTTTACAGAAACAGAGCCTTCTTTCTTTTTTATTCTAGCAGTGACTGACGCTTATTCTTCAAAGTACTTTTAAAAATACTTATTTCTTATCCCAGCTGATTATCCGGATTTTTCTTCAAGATCTTATTTCCCTTACAATACCAAACAAAACTGTACTAAAAGTGAAAAACAGGAGGACAGCATCATATGACATTAGTACTAAAGGGGACATAGCCTTCATAATACAGAAGGGCAATAAAAAATTACTAATGTTTTTGCCACACCTGTTTCTCAGAGTATTTTTTTGGTCAAAAATTAAAAGCAAATTGATACCTAAGCAAAGCCTTACACACAATTTTGGCTTTCAAGAGATAGCCAGCACTACTGCTTTAAGTATAAAATACATGACTGTTCAAAATTCGGCCAAGACACACACACACAAAAGTAATTCTTACTCAGTTAAAAGCTATACTGTATTACAGAAGTCCAGCACCTTTTACCCTGGTCTCCCAAGTGAATGAGGATTATTATTTCAGCGGCCCCTCTGCCTCTTGTCTTCCCCCATCAGCCTGAACCCCCTCACAAATCCTGAGTTCCTACAGGTTTCCAAAGGATTGGTGGCTGACAGCCAAAACCTACAACCGCCCTAAAATGAAGACTTAAAGCATTACCTACTGCTAACCCAGAGAGCACGCACACAGCCCTCAACAAGCCACAGCACGTCACAGCCTAATTCCGTTCCTGTTTAGGGACACAAGGGGGAGCTGATGCTGCTGCCACAATACAGGGAAGAACTAAGGGTAAAATGGAAAAAGGGACAGTGATGAGGTGGCGAGGATACAGGAGACAAGACTGTTCCATAGAAAACTCAGACTGCATTAACTCTGCTACATAAAGCTTATTTCAGTAGATTTAATTCCTAACGGAAGTTTGAGTGCTATGCTTTGACACCAAATTTTTGTGAAAAGTCATGCATCTGCACAGGTTGCAACTCACTGCCACCCCCCCTACACATTTTTGTTAACATTACCTTCAAGATCCTCAAGCTCTTTGGGTTTTGCCCAGCGTGATTCCTTTGTTTGGGAATTATAATAGTAGGGCTTTCCAGAATCAGACTTATACTCTTTCCAGGGGCACTTAGACAACAATTGCTAATGAACAGAAAACAAAAAACATAAAATCAAACTTACAATGGTGTTTTAAAATTAAAAGGATAGCCAGAAGTGAGCCACAAGCCAAGAAATAACTTAAGGACCAATGAATACCAGGCATATACGTTCCAAGGAAAATCCTCCTTAGAGATAAACACACACATTACTTATCTAAATATTAAAGAATGCCATTTTCAATAAGGAAAATTTACCTAAAAATTGAGGAAAATTGTTGAGAGTTTTGCCCATTTTGCAGCTTCAAATTCTTGTGTTCACACGGAATCACACAGTACAGTAATCTTCACCTGAATTTAGCTTACCTCAGCAGGTGTTTTGAGATCATCTGGCTTCTCCCACGTAGACTGCTTTGTTTCAGTATTATAGTAATATGTTCTTCCATCAGGTGATTTGTGTTCTGTCCATGTAGATTTCTAGGAAAAAAAAAAAAAAAAAAGATATCATTAATGATGAACAATAATTGCTGACCGAGATGCTATCAAAAGCCACTAAAAAGTTAAATACAAGTGGAAAGCAGAGAAACCTGTTTAGAGTGGTCTTCACTAACAGAACTGTTGGTTGTGGCAGTTTGCTGGGCTGCACAAACCACGGGATGCGTTGTCTGAGGGCGAAACAAAACAGAGCTCTGAAAAGACATTCTGGTTAATATTTGTATTCATTTGAACGTGTATATTAAATATACTAAGTAATTTAGCAGCAAAGGAAAGACAGCAAGCCAAAATCTAAACACATTGAAGTCAGTATTGTTTTCAAGAAACTACTTCTTTGTGAGAAGAGCTATTAAGAGCCTCTCTCTCACCCCCCTCCCATTCAGCAATCCAAGGCAGCAATTACCATCAGAAAAGAAAGCAAAAGTGAGCGTGACCTGACCCTAACAACTCCAAGTGAAAGTCCCAGAAGCACGCCATGTTTTACAAACTAAGAAAAGTTTGCTTCAAGAAGATCCTGACCTCAAGAGTTTAGTGTGAACTCAGGAGTACCTTCCTACTGCTTTTCATCGACAGTTTACATTAACTCCCCAAAATGAGGACTGGCAGAACACAGCTTTACCCATCTACTCTGTTTCGGTTACCAGATATGGTTGAGGAGAAACAACATCCTTATAGGTCCAATTGTTCAATTACACAGAATGCAAATCTCACAGAAATAAAAGGACAGTTGATATTCACTGATATTTAATAGTTAAGCTAGGTAAAACATCCCCAAATTTTGAAGCAAAAAAAACCTTACAGACGGGGTATCTTTGAGGCCACATGACTATTTTTACAGATTCTGCCTCTTTGTCTCTAGCCAAACTATTTTCTTCATCATCTTAAAATCTAAAGGTGAATGTCTGGAATATCGTCTAGACAAGTAATTTAATATTTACAAATTTTTAAAATAGCAATCAGACAGTGACTGAAAGTTATTCATGGTCACGCAAGATGCCATGAAAGAAATTTAAAATTTGAGATTACTTCCAGATGACCTGCCTACCTCAATACAAAGTTACATTGATTCACGATTCAAAGATTTCAACATTGAGATATACAGCACTAGTTCCGCTCCATCAGCCATTTCCCATCCGATGGAAAGGCAGAAGAGTACTGAAAAATCCTCTCATGAAGTAAGTTTGGCCTGCATGCCACCTTCCTGTTCAACCTACATTAAATCACCTTCCATGCAACCTATCCGATATTTATTACTGAATTGTGCTGCGTTCCCACAAACATGGAAGGAGACACTAACAAAAGCAAATTCCAAATAATGTCAAGACATCAGGGATGGGAGGTGGGGGAGAGTTAAGCTAAATTACCAATGAGCAGCAGAATTGATGAAGTTCTGATAACAATTCATAGAACCATAGACTGGTTTGGATTGGAAGGGACCTTTAAAGGCCATCTAGTCCAACCCCACGCCATGAGCAGCGACATCTTCATCCAGACCAGGCTGCTCAGAGCCCCGTCCAACCTGGCCTGGAACGTTTCCAGGGATGGGGCATCCACCAGCCCTCTGGGCAACCTGGGACAGTGTCTCACCACCCCCAGAGCAAAACACCTCTTCCTAAAACCTAACCCAAATCCTCCCCTCTTTCAGTTTAAAACCATCACCCCTTGTCCTACCACAACACGCCCTGCTAAGTTGTTTTGTGGTTAGTACTTTATATTCTTCAAAAACCACAGTGATGTTTTCAAAATTATTATGGGTATCTATATAGGTCATTTTCTTTTTATTGCTAAAGTGTTTGGTAACAAAACTCTTGCTAATTAAGGTTCCAATAAATCACACAGGATTGAAAATACCAGAACCTTGACCTGGCTTCTTTTTCTAAGCGCAGGTGCGTTAAGGTACTGCAAGGAAGACTTAATCATTGCCTACCAAATTTTGCTATACACATTAGAACTGCGAAAGCAGAATATTCGTTAATGTGTAACAGGCAAAAAGTTACTCAAACATAAGAAAAATAAAAATCTGCTTATAAGCTGATCACTGATACAAAAGGAAAAAAGAAAAAAAAAAGAGGAACAACACAGATAGAGGACTAACTTTTAATCTTCCTCAGCACAAGTAAAAAAACCCCAACTCTACCCTGAGTAAAAATCCAGGCCAACACTTAAAGATTTAAATATGAAAACAGCTAAAAAAAACTAACATCAGTATCTAGGCTACAATTCACTTGCTGCTCAGGTAGGGCAAAAAGACCTTAAAGCGTCGCAAGAGACGTCATATTGCTATCCTGCATACTAGTAAAACTAGAAACAAGTAGACTTCAATGCTCAGAAATGAGTGAAAATATAACAGAACACACATCTACTTTAACTATTAACATTAATTACAGACTGACAGTCAAATAAGCAAAGAAGCTCCATATGAGAAGAAAAATTAGATACAAGTTTTTCTTTGAACCCTGTAAAGCCATGTATGCACAACACCACACCACCATTACAATCTTCTGGAATTTTGGTTTTCACATACCTGAGTTCCAGGAGGTGTTACACCTGAAAAATAAAAATAATACAAATTAAAAAAAGTTAAAAAGAGTTTGGTTGCTTTATTTTTCTATATAAAGACTTCAATTAATCAATGTTTGAGAGCAAAATATATTTCTGGGGATCAATGAAGTTGTCAGTTACTGAAACGTTAAATCACATTTTACAGAAAAGTAGATTTTATTTAAAAAAAAAAAGCCACCTGATTTTTTTTTAATATTATGAAATGGTACCAAATTGTTTATACTTACCTACTTGCGCATCCATACTGTTCACCCCTGGCTGTAGAAAAAAATGAACAGATATTTAAGTACTGAGTGCAATCATAATTAAATCATCAGTAAATACAGCAGATATCCAAAAAAGTGCTTTCAGCAACAAAAATCTCTGCTGCCTGAAATATGGTTTCCTAGCTTCCCATCACCCACTTAATTATTACTGCTACTTAAAGAAGCGATTAGGAACATCAAGCTACTTTTCAGAAAGGCAATATATACAATAAACTACACCAGGGGGTCCCTTGCAGTCGTTCCAATACCCATATTTATCTCCCAAATGAGTAGGTTGGGAGGAAAGGAAAAAAAAACAAACCAAAACCGACATTCTGAATTTCTGCTGAAGTAGCTGAGTAGGCTTCTGTTGTAATTATGTGGCATAAGCCTTTGAACATATTAGTGTTGAATTTGTTGCATTCATAAAACTGCTTGCAAATAACCAAAGCTCTCGCAGATACCATTTTTTAAATCCTTTCAAACTAAGGAAAAAGATTAACAGAATTCAAATAGAGTTTGCTCAATTTCTTTCTTTTTCTGTAGGCAAGAACATAGCTTGCAGGTTTACCTTTTGCTAAGGTTTATCTTTCAGCTCTCTTCTACAAACTTTATTAACAACAAACTCCTCTCAAGTAAAAAAGTAAAAATTGCTAAAAAGAGAAAAGAAATTATATTGGATCAATTATGTTTCATATTATCTAATAGGACTAAACCAGGTGAATCGTCAAAAAACTTTAGGCCTTTAAAGTGCATTCTGTATATTAACTATTTCAGCTACTCTGTGTATACGCATAGGTCCACAAGAGTAAGTTTCTCTCCAGTAAGTAACCCTTCTGACGTGTTTCTTTTCTTGTGCCTACACTTTTCTAAATGCCATTCTAATTTGCTGTGTAGTGTAAGAGCACTAATCTCCAAATAACCATTTTTAGGAATCACACTGGTTCTAATCAGCTTTGAGAAGTAAACACTTCTGTAGATCACAAAACAGACAGTGAACCTGCACAGGAGTGGTTTGAAAGTCCACCACACTTGGATGAAACCCAGCCAAGACCAAAGAGCCCTGACACCAGTACAAATCATCCAGTTGGGCTCAGTGAGCTTTAGATAACATTTTACACTTGGAGAAGGTATTTTATTTATAGCCAGAACTACATCAAGTCAATAATCTCGTGAAGTTTACCAAGCAAATCATCAGGGCTGCAAAGGTCACAATTTTTTACTCACCTACAAATTATGTTAAATTAGGAAGTGGTAAAATCCTTCCTTTATTTCTGAAACACCTTCCAGGCTGTGGTACACACGCCATAGCAGAGAGCAAGAATGCTGCCATGACAGACAAATGCCTTCTCATGTGCATGCAGAAAGGTGTGAGCTCCTGCTATCCCTGCCAAGGGGGTTAAGGGCAAAATTAAAAGCCATAGCCCTCTGCCATGCTACTTTCCTCCTAAACACCATATATCCACAGACTTAATTCAATCAAGGTTTATCCCTAATCCCGTATTAGAAAACCAAGTGATCTGCCTTTTTGCCAAAATATGTAAAAAAAGTACAGTAAAACTCAAAATCAGACTGATTGTAGTGCTGATCCCTCCCTCCCCCTTTAAGTCTCTTTTGGACATAGAATTTTTTAAGATTTTTCTCTGAAGGTCTGAAATCCTTTCTATTTTTAACATGAGCATCACCTGTCAGAAATCCATAACAACTTCCGTATGGGAAATGGAGGAAAATTACTAACATCCTTCTTACTTGGTAGCTTCTAAAATATTTAGTGTATTAGGAAGTAGCTACATGAGCACAAGAACTAACGAAGCACGGTTCCCGAGAACTGCTTAAGGAGTTACTAACTTTTACTTAAATTACACTAAAGCTGTAACATACACTCACATCTCATTAAACAGAGACCTGCAGTGAGAAACAAACTTGTAACTAACAGGCACATTCTCTAGTGTCTGATAAAGCCCAAGCCCTAAACTTAAGTTTTTCTCCACTGTTAAGATAATTAACATCCCTTCTCTGGTATGAATTCTCAAGTCATCTAGTACACTTCAAGGTGACATTACATCTTTTTCCTAATAGTCCCTTCTCAACTTATTTTGCAGAAACTTTGTATCTTTGTGATTTCGCTCTCATTACTCCAGAGGGTGGATGGACTACTTTGCACACATGTGGTCAGACATAGCATATTTAGTAGACGAATTAGAGCCCTCTTCAGCAAACGCTTAATGAAAAAAGAAACTTCATCTGTAATACCTGTTAACACTTCCCTCTCAATTTCCACCCAAATAACTTCTTCATACCTTTACTGATTTCAGCAAACTTTACTCAAGATCTTAAACATGCCCCATCCCTGGAAGCGTTCAAGGCCAGGCTGGACGTGGCCTTGGGCAACCTGGTCTAGTTGGAGGTGTCCCTGCCCATGGCAGGGGGGTTGGAACTTGATCTTCAAGGTTGTTTCTAACCTAAACCATTCTATGATTCTATGAATTTCAGAAACTTTTACAAAAAATCAGATAAGTAGCGGTCAGTCAATTAGCCCTCGCTCCAAACAGCCAGAATTCACGCTGGTTCCTGCCAATCTACAGCAGGTGAGGCACAGTGAGGAGGCCAGGGGTGCAGGAAGCCGAATCCAGGCAGAAAAAAGAAAGGAAAAGCAGATACAGAGAAGAGTTTGAAGACTGATGAAAACCACAGGACACCAAGTATCACTAGTTCTACCTCTTGCAGAAATCCTACTTTTTACAATAACTCAAAAGCTAGATAAGACTTAATTGCAAGTAGCAATACCTTTTTTCATAATCCAAGAAAACAAAGGCATACCCATACTGAAGTAATGACAGCAACTCACACAAAGACCTTTTAAAAACCAGAACAGTTAAGATAAACTCACCGGAACTGTAGGCTGCATAGCAGCTTGAGACATGTGAGACATCATCATTCCAGGCATTACTGACTGCATCATTCCAGGCATCTATAATTAAATAGTAATTCAGATGTATTTGATGATATTTTAAACATAAAATATGAGGATTATTTTATTTTTAAAAGCAATTAGCTGATACTAGTTTTTAATAAAAAAACCAAACTCTTTTAAGCACATGGCAACAAAAAGTAAGATAGGTCTGTAGAATTCTGATTCCCTTCATTACATTCCTACAAAATCAACATTAGGAATAACATGTCTAGGGTATTCCAAAGTCTGATACAAAATATGAACAAAGACAACCATTTAAACTACAAAAGCGCAACAGCAAATGATGTGTGATCTGTTAATAAGCTATCACTGAAATCCTAAGTTAAAGCAGGAAAAATAAAGGTTGGGAAAATTCCACGGCCACACAGAACAAACTAAACAAAGGAAAGGTAAACTCAGAGTCCAGGATTAGTTCCGCTCATGTGTTTTGATAACTTTCAACCTGTCTCCCTTTCCTCTTACCTCACAAAAAGGAAGAAACATTTTACAGGGACACTGGAAGAATTAATTTCTGCAAAGAACTTCAAGATGAAGAGACCTATTAAATTTAAACATCAAAGCTCCAAAACAATTCTGAACACTTTTTTTTAAAGGTCTGGGAAAAAAACCCGTAATATAGACGTACAATATTAAGCCATGTAACAGTGTGAAGTTGGTAATGGGAACATACCACACTACAGAAATGAAAAGTTTGAGTCTAGACTTGCATCTGAGTTTGAGGGGTGGTCCAATGAGACCAAAAAAACTACAGAACTGCTACTCGGATAAGCTAACTTTAGCTCATATACTTATGCTTATAGTCTCAAAGGGATAGTTATGCAGAAGTTATGCATCACTGAAGTGATGCACTGAGAGAGGGTAAAAAATGCTGCTGAAAAAGTGTTCAGTACCTTGCATGTTTCCCATTATTTTTGCTGATCCCGGCTTTTAAGAACTAACAAGCCATAAACAAAGTGGCAAAATGAACAAAATATATAATTTAGGTCGTTACGAACATCAACTTTTGGCCACTCATCCCAAACAGGTCTCGAGAAGTCAACCCCCTTCAACCTTTCAGTTATGCCCCTTTACCTTTATTGTCCTTGGCAGGCTGGCCAAGTGACCCCATCCCCCTGTATCTTCAGGGAGCATCTGGTTACCACTCGCCTCATCTTGCATCTCGTGCGGAGAGAGGGATATGTGGTAGGGCTACTGCTCCACCCTCAAATCCACAAGGCTTTCTTGGGAGGGTGAGGGAGGAAGGAAAGACTGGTAGGCGGCCCCTCCTATTCCTCGCCATCCTGTAGAAGCAGGAGAAGAAAGCACTCTTGCCCCATCGCTACTTGCAACTAAGGGGGCTTTGAGCGTGTGGAACTTCTTAAAAGCCCTGGCTCAGGTCCTGAAGAAACCCTGCGCACTGCTCGGTTTCTGAAAAACACTAACCCAAAGGCAGCAAAGAAAAAAAAAATGGGAAGGAGAGCAAATTCTTTTCCAGAAGACCCTCCTCTGAACGATGCTGACAAGAGGCCGTTGCTATTATCTATGCAAAGTACCTGTCCTACAGGGGTTCAGCTCAGAAAGGAGGAAACAAGCTACAGATCATCCCATGCTGCAAAGCCTCACAAATAAACCTCCGATACCTACTGGACGAAAGAGCTTATCGTTCAAGGAAACAAGCCAACATGAGCCAATGCTTTCAGCACAATAGTTCCAGTGTGAGAATATCACCACTCTGTCCCATCCTTAAGGCTGTAGGATAACTGAGCCTCTAATCTCCTCTCTGCCATACCATTTATACTTAGCTATACATCTACCAAAAACTCCCAAGTTCTCTATATTGCTCATAAAAAAATAAAGACTGAAATATTCAATACATGAGAGTGAGAACAGTGGAACAGAAGTTACAAAACTATTAAATACAGGAATAAAATAGAACTGCTACTTAAGTTTCTAATGAACACACAAAAAAAGCTATCTTGCTAAAGGTCAATTCCTCTTCATCTTTTAAAATTGCATTATTTTTACACCAGAAGCTCTACTAGGCTGCAAAACCATGCTGAAGATTCCTACCAACCCTTTACACACCAGGTAAAAAACAAAACAAAACCAAACCAAAACCACGCTCTATCCAAGGTACTGCAAAGGAAGACATTGAGTTGCCAGCATGACCTTGTGGGCTCTTCTCAAAGGGTTAATCTTTCTTGCCATCCTCTGTCTGCGCTGGTCTACTCTATCCCTCTGGTCTAGTTGATGATGCTCAGTTTCTACTTACGCGAGCCATCATCACGAGTAGTATCTATCTAGAACATTTATTATATTCAGAAAGAGAACTGCTTCCTTTAGAAGTTCAGAATTTAATCAGAAACTACACAGGAAAGAATCTTTGGTTATTGAAAATAAAAGCTTTAAATTTGCAAAAAGCACAGATATGATTCTGGCTACTCTACCTGTCAACCCAGGTTTACACCTGTCAATCTGAATGGTCAAGTTTATTTTTCAATCACATTACAAGAGCAACAACAATATATACACAGAACTATAAACTACTCCTTAGGATTCAAAAAGGAATTCTGCAAAAATTCAAATCGTAATTATTTCTTCCCTTGCATTTCCCTATAATTTTCATCTGTGCAGATGTAAGAGTTAGCCAAGAATTAAAGAAACATGAAGTTCTCTACTGTTACTACCTCTGACAAAAACCACTATTTTATGTTACTAGTACACATTAGGAGGAAAATCTTACTTCTTCAAAATATAAAGAAAACTACCAAAAAACTTTAATAAAAAACAAATTATGGACTCATACCTACTGCTATTAACAATTAAAGTTCCACATGAGGTGCATCAATTACATGTTACAAATGAGAAGAGTTTCTGCATGGATAGAAACTGTGGCATAAAATAACCTGAATTATTAACCTTACCATGTGCAAGCTACTGTATGAGACTTACCTACTTCAGGTATTACCTGACATCATTACGTGAAGAAAGAAAAAAGACAATCTTGTAAAACTGCCTTACCTGCCCCATTGGTGGTCCTCCCATGGGGGGCATCATCTGAGGCATCATACCATGTGGAACTGGCGGCATATTTGGTGGTCTCTGACCCATAGGGTGCATTCCCATGGGAGGATAATGTGGCATGCCTGGGTGTCCCATCTGAAAGACAGCAACAAATGACGAAAATCAGCATGAAGCCAACAACCCCAAACTCCACAAAAGCATTAATAACAAAGAGATGCTCAACACTGAACTGAAAATTATTTGAGCAATTTTAGATTGATACTGCAAAGCAGCGAACACAATCATTTACTCTTCTAGGTCCTCTAGAGCCAGAGTTAATCATAATCAACAAATCCACTTAAAATTTCAAAACCAACATCCGAATGAAAAACTCTCCACAATCTTTCATCTTATGGTTTGTCACAGAAAAACATACTAAATTTAGGAATGCACCTATTTCTGCAGGCTCTTCCAGACAATCACGATCAATGCAAGTAACCCTGTGGCACAAAAGTTAACCAGAGAAACAAAATACCTTCTACTCCTGATGTCCAAGTCTGAAACAGCTTCTACACTGACTACCATCCCCATCTCTGTACTTTCCTAAAAACCGGAATCCTGTTGCTGTTCTAATACTTGGTATAGTCACACTGCTAGTACAAAAATGGCTACAGACAATTTTTCCTATGTCTTTTGAATTACTAAAACATAGTAAGAGCTTTCCATTCCAGTCAGAAGTAGCAGCTCTAAGAGTACCTTAGGATAAACCCCGGAAAGCATTTTACTTTGAAAAATCATAGAATCATAGAATGGTTAGAGTTGGAAGGGACCTTAAAGATCATCTAGTTCCAACGCCACTGCCCTGGGCAGGGACACCTCCCACTAGACCAGGTTGCTCAAAGCCCCATCCTACCCGGCCAAGAAGAATCACTTCCTCATACATAGTCTAAGTCTCCCCTTTTTCAGTTTAAAACTGTCACCCCTCGTCCTATTGCTCCCCTGCCTGACCAAAAGTCCCTCCCCACCTTTCCTGTAGCCCCCTTTAGGTACTGGAAGGGGCTATAAGGTCACCCCAGAGCTTTCAAACGTATAACATAAATATACACATAGAACATACAACTTAAATATACACATACAGAAATATGTTAGAAAACTGCACTACTTATATTAATATGAAAACCCTTCTTAAGTAAAAAAAAAACATTTTAGAAGGGTCCTTAGCAGAAAAAAAAAAAAACCAACCCACACAACTAATGCTTCTTTTTGATGTGTTTAAAAATATTTTTTCTGGGTTTTTTTTGTACCAGAAGACTCTCTGACGCTGGGAGCGGGTGGTTCACACAAAGAAATCACAAACAACTAGAAAGGTTTGAAACTTATGACCGTAACACTTAAACCCCCTCTACACCCTCGACTCTCACAAGACAGGCAGTGACAGACTGCCCCATGACTGAGCCTCAGACGCCGTCCAAACCACTGAAGGTACAACAATGTTTCCTCAGACACTCCTCGAGCGTAACCCCATTTTCTTTCACTTTCTGAGGGCCCTGCCG
>NW_009648154.1:785256-801914 GCF_000708025.1 Charadrius vociferus
GAACCGTGTCTGAGGGCGGGCAGCATAAGGCTGCTCGGCTGAGGTAGGCCCCTGGCGCCGCTCCGGGCCCGCCGTGGGCCCGTGGAGGAGCAGGCCGGAGGGATGGGTAGCTGGCTGCGGCTCTAGGGGTTGAGTTCCGTACAGTGTGCGTGTATGTGGGAGGCTTTGGTTCCCCACAAAACTCCTGTGTTGGCACCTCTGTAAGTCTTCCTCCAGCGAAGAAAGCGTCCTGCTTTAAATCGGTAGCTTGTTTAGGGCAAGTTGAGGTAGATAGTCATTAAAAATCTTGTCGAAGGCAGTTTTAAGTAGGTTTCTTCGAGCGCTGAAGCCTTTCACCTTTTCCAAGGAGACTTGTGGAGAAATCTGAGAGGTTTTATTCTTTTTAGGAATCCTGTTCTGCTGTCTCAAATGAGAATTGGGTAGGAGGGACTCAGCTGGGCAAGGTGTGACATTGCAAATATGAGGTTTCTTTCACAGGTTTTGTGCAGCGTTTTTATTAAATCCATATTTTATGAATAAGAAATTTTTGAAAATACTGTTATAAATAATTTGAACATTGAATGTTGATAGGGATTCGAAGTAATCTTAAAAAAAAAAAAAAGCCCTACTTCTTGCTTTTTTCTTAGGTAATATAAACTGGGTTTGATAGAGCTTTCCTTGAAGCAGCAGGCTATCTTAAACATCAGTTTTGCACTGTTTCCTTCTCCCTCCTGCCATTTGCCCTACTTCAGATCAGAACGTGCCTCACTACTTCAGTCCTGGTCCCTCTGCCCCTTCATGGTTTGCGGTCAGATTCAGTGCTGGAAATAGTGAGATGGGGGGAGGGGGGAGGAAGGCCAGAAAAGGAGAGCTGAAAATTGACCCAATGTTAAAACTCACTGTAATTTCAACTGCAATTGAGTGTAACATGTATATAACTCTTGGTTTTCAATAAAATGGTAAAAACTGTGCCGAACTGGGGTGGTTTTGTGTGTGTATGGTATGTAGCTACCTTTTTTGTAAGAATATATACACCTACTGAAAAGTTTCTCGTGTGGAAGAAGGAGTTGTTATACCCAGGTAAAAATTGTACAGTATGTGTCTTTGCAGTGTCAACTCAATGTTCTGTGTCTCAGCATCTGTAACATATGTAGAGGTGAGCGCAATACACACATTTTTATAGGTTTTTAAAATTTGTTGTGAATGTGAACCTTTAGATGTAATAGTGTGTGAGGTGGTTTTAGTTTGGGGTTTTTTTGATACTGCAAATAAGTATGCTAGCTTCTATAGTGTGCCAGCTTCTAAATGGGAAGGATTTTGTACAGATGTCCTATTCCTGTCACTTAACAAGTCTGTTTAATAATAGTCTTACGTTCCATATGATGATTAGTAGGATTTATGTAAGATGTGATCCTATAAAGATCCAAAGTTATGATCTCTGTGACCCTACAACAAGATCATCCTACTGTAGTGATATTCTTGTGGTGGAACTTGAAATTTGTTGATAGAAACTGTTTCTAGTTCTAATGTACCTGTCAAGTCAATTCATTATCCCTTAATAAGGAGCAACACTCTTATAGTCAAAGGTTAATCTGTTTTATGTGAAATGGACAGACTATTTTAAAGCTTTGTAAATACAAAATTCTATACCCAGGCTGAAGGAATCCATGTCTAATGTCACTGGGCTTGGGTCAGAGTCTCTAATTAAGAGTTCTTATCTGAATAATGTATTAAATTCCCAACTGGTTGTCCAGTAAATGCTGAAAAGAACAGGATAGTGTGTGCGGCTCTGTCAATTTACTGTAGATAAGCATTATCTTGATGCTTTCTTCTGGCTTTTATAGGTGTATTATATAAAAGTTAATAATATTAAGCAAATTTTCAGATTTGTGTTATCAAGCAGACAAAAGCATTCATCAAATGACATTTCAACTACATACATTGCTTCTAACTCCCAGCATCTTTTTGTCTGAGTCTTAGTTACACTTTTATGAAGAAACATGCTGAATTTGCTCAGATTGATGATAACTTTTACCAGAACCAAAGCAAGAAATTAAAAAGCAGGGATAATAATGCAGAAATGTTGAACTGATGGTTTGTAACAGTGCCCTCGCTTTAGTATGTGTTTTTACCATGTTGTAGTTTTGTACAGGTATCACCATGGGATAAAAAAAAGGGCAGCTTGTTGACAAGATATTAAAACTTAGTTTCTGTCATACTAAAAATTGGTTTATCTTTATCAGTTCATAAAATCTGCATCCTTTCCTAACAGCTTGGTGCGTCCTACTGCATGATTTAAGACTTGATTCTTAGGCTTTAGTATGCTTTGAAATGCAAAATCGTGTATTTCAATCACTGCCACTTCAGCAAACTTAATGGTAAGTTTGAAGTGACTGTTTTGGAAACTGCTTGTATTTTGCAAACTGACCGAGGCATACTTTTCTAGCCAGTTTCTCTGTAAACAGAGCGTATGTGCAGCTTTGTGTTGCATGGCTCAAATCCAATTGCAGGCAGCACGCTGCTTGGCGAAAGGTGTCACCTGGTATTCATCATGTGGAGGAATCCTCGCCATCTGCGGAACCCTGGGTCTTGCTGCAGAAGTTGTCAATCCTGTTCACCTGTGTTGTTCATGTGATGTAGAGATGAATAAAGGGCTACTGTCTGTGTCAGAAAAGCACTGGAAACTTAACTTCGTAGCTATATATAACTAATGTTCTCTGAAAGCTGTGGTCAGGGCAGCTATGAAGTTGCAGATGCTGACGGTGAGCCATATCTGGACGTGTGGCAAGGCCTGCAGGTTCTGCTCTGGGCTTGACTGTGCTGTTTGCTGCCCCTGGACCAGCAAGACACCGTGCCCTGCTTTCAGGAGGGAAAGCTCCACTGTGTTAATGCACTATCGTCTTCAGTAAGGAAAACATTTGGGTTTAAAGTTCTACAAAACCAGTTGCAGGCATGGTTTCATGATTTTTTTTTAATTTTCTTTTTTTTTTTTTTTAAGGGAGGAAGAAGTGCTGTGAGCACTGGTAACAAAGTTTAAGTCTTACAGACTTGTGTTTGTGAATGAATCCCTGGATGATTTCTCTGTTTTCAAGGGAGGGTTGAACTCATGCTGTGCCCTTAGTGAAGGCAACAAGTGTCTATTCTTGATAGTTTTGTGAAAATTACAGGAACTCACTGTAAAAAAACCCCACAACCTACCACTTTGTACTCAAAGCTTATAGGAGGGATGGATGCCTATAAGACATGTGAATAATATCCTAAACACAATGGAGGTAAGCGTTTTCCTGAAGTTCGGAATTTACCTAATCTCTTGTTTAAAATCAAAGTTGAGTAGTTTGTTTGGGCAGAACCAGTGGTGTTACAGCTGTTCTGTGTTCTCATGATTAGCCTCTGCAGAGGGTGAGTGGGCGGATCTCTTTTGCTGATTACACTGATACCATATACTCACCAGACAGCTTGATTTCAAAATAAGCCAGCCATCCTGATTTGACATGTTGTAGAGTTGTCCGTGTGGGATGCCAGAATAGCTGGAAGTCTTTAGGATGATTTTTAGAGTTACGTTTTCTGGTTTTGTTTTGGTTTTGGTTTTGTTTTTTTTCAGAGGACTGGAAGGAACTAATGTTGATCTGCATTACAGTGGCAGTAAGTAACTGCAGTGTGTGTGTAAGCCAGGGAGTCATTAAATAATTGTTAAAGCTTAGCAGTTAATACATATGACCATTATAATTGTGGTGTCATCAATTTAGGTGCTGTTATTATTGCTGAAATGTGTATTTAAAGCATGATGCACTCATTAAACTTAGAGAAAATGCTCTGAATTTAGGGAAAACAGGAATCTGATATCAATGTACAGGTGAAACTGCGTATGTAAGAAATCATTTCATATGATCTTAATACTACAATTACTGCCTGTGAATTTAGTCAGCAGAATAGATACTTGAATAAAGTGGGAGAAGGGCTGGTGGGCTGGTAAAAGCAGAAAAATTCCAAATAATTTATAAACTTATAATTGAATCACAAAACAGAGCCGTGATGCAGGTTTTCAGCTAAGGTCCAGTTTGGAACCACCGGATGCAGCGGTGGTGTAGGGGAGGACTGAGGACTTTGCAGTATAAGCTGAACTTGAGTTAACACTGTCACAGTGCTGTGGAACAGGCAAACACTGCATTGAAATTCACAGTGGAGTACTTAAGAGATGCAGGGCGTAATCTCTGCTGCACTCGGCATTGGCGTGGCTTTGGTTGGTCTGCTTGGGATCTTAAATGATCTGAGCGAATAAAAGGCTGATGCAAAACTTGTACAGAGGTGAGATGCAGTGATGAAGAAGTGGCAGCTGCACGTGTTCCTTGTGCAAGGGCGGGAGCTTCTCAGGTTGAACTGTAATGGTGACATATTCAGATTAAAAATTTATTTTTAAAATTACTTTATCATAAACTCAAGTTAGAAAGTGAGGATTTATTTAGAATTGAAAAACTGGCGCTATTTTCTTGATGCTGTTGTGCTCAAAAACTTGCTTTCTTACTTAAAAATTCCCTGAGATAATGTACTGCTCAAACAAGAGTTAAAATTCAACAACTGTAGTAAAAAAACTTCCGGAAATAACTTCTGTATGAACTAGAGACAAAAGCACACAGACCTGCTCCCTTAGCATTAGTTTATTTGTTGGAGTGATGTCATGTTTATCTTTCTGTTGCTACTTTGTAACTGTTGTAACTGGAGTTTACTTCCTATAATTGCAAAACTTGTAATATGTTTTTCTATTACCAGCATTGCACTGGGTTACATTGTCTTCCTGTTTGAAGAAAATAGATATTCGGGGATGTGGATTTTATGTTTGTGCCTGAATAATATAATCTGGTTTCCACCCACCGCTGTTATTATCAAACACTATTAATGTTGCACGTTGAGGGTACAGCCATTTAAACCACTTCTCTGCAGTCAGACATGAGCTGTTTTGGGTAAGATGCTGGACCGGCGAGCTTTGAGGAACCCCAGATGGGGAGCTGTGCTGGCTCGTTAGCACCCATTGAAGCTAATTAGAGGCAGGGTGCAACAGCACCCAGCTGCAACCAGCTACCCATGGCTGTTTCCCAGTTCTGGGAAAGAACAGGTCCCAGTGACTTGGAGCGAGGGCAGGGTGAGCCTGTACCGACCTGCTTTCTACATGGACATATTTTAAGTTACTTACAGTGCTCTGGTGGTGGAAGTAAGCGAAATACCCTTTGCCTTTTACTTCTAATCTTTCTTGGATTGTGGGATCAGGGAAAATTTCTTTGTGAATATCCACTGTAGTTCTTAGGTTGCAGATAAGAGATTAAAAATGCAATCAGCTTGTATAATTTTAATTCAACTCTGTGTGCATTTGTGCATGTTTATGGAAGGAATGCATTATATGTTCTGTTTTTTACATCGTTCAGTATATTAAATAAAGGTATTCTGATGAGGAATTTGGTCTCTCTGATGTGTGTGTGTTTTCTGTTGAACTGAGCATTACTCTTCAGTGCTAGAGAAGAAAGCCAGTTTTACCCTGGTTTTAGGCATTGCTTCTCAGGTGTTTCAGGTGTGTTACAATCAGGTTGAAAATGTTGTAGTGGTATTAAAACAGAACAGGCAGTGCTTTTACTGATTCCAGTCCCACACCAAGTCTTCAGGGTGGAGATACTGATCCAATAGCTCCTCAATCACTATTTTGCAAAGCTCGTACATATCTTGAAATTAGAGTTAAAACTATAGACCGTAATCCTTGCACTTCTGGCAGAGCCCAAATGAACAGTCATTAAATACATAAAAAACAAAACACCTTTACTTAATCAAATTTTTTTGCCATGGTGGAATTAAAATTTTAAATCTCATATTTGCTGTCTAGAAATAATGGCGCTACTAAAGCATCTCATTTAGTCTGAAACTTCTTCCTATCCAAACAAGATCTGCTCACCTCGTACAAGAAGAGAAGGGGTCCCATTCTAAACCTGAGAGCAGAGGCTTTGTCTGTTCCTGGCTCTGCCCAGCCTTCCCTGGGTTACTCTCTTTAGCCTTGGGATTTCTGATGGATGTAGGTGCTGGTTACTGGAAGCTGTAGGGGCAGTTCCTCATTTCTTGGGCACATCATCGCATACAAGGACACCTGAAAGATGTTCTTCCCCTCTTGTGTGTGCATTTCACCTCATTTTGCGTGGTTTTGCTTCCTCACGCTGTGACCCTCTCCCTGTGGCTACTGCACCCCTTCATCCCCTGGCACCCACCCCTCCCCGCCTGTCAGGCACAGGCGTGAGCTTGGGTGGTGGGAGAGCCCCCGTTGGCCACAGGAACCCCCAGCCTGGAGTGATTTCAAAACCCTAGTTGTCCTACGGAGCGATGCGATTGAGTTTGCATTTGTGTTCAGGAGAGCTGAATCTGACTGCAGATGATTTCGCACAGTGAGCGCAGCTTCAACAGGGGACTAAAGTTGCTTTTGTTATCCTGAGGTGCAAGTTTGCTATTTACAGTTGCTCTTTCTCTCTCCTTTTTTTTTTGGTTATACATTGCTGCCTAAAATAAGTCTAAATCAAGTAATATTTTTTTTTTTCCCCTCTGAAGTCTTTAACTTTTTTGCATTGTTTTTCATATGTTTTGATAGACCACATATCTTTCACCCTTCCTTCTTTTCTGGTCCTGTAGGAAAGTTCCAGGCCAGTAAATCTGTGTTCTGCAATACAGACTTCGTAGTGCTTAAGTTCCTTTTACAATGGAATGACAGCACTACTAGTTAGAGTATATTTAAATACACAGTAGTATTTTATTTTTGCTCTTAGAAATGGACTTACACTTTCTATGTATAAACTAAATACATTATTACTCTCAAATGTTTCTTAGGCACCTGTCACTGCATGTACAGCTGGTTATGTTTTGGGAACGCAGTCGTTTCCCAGGCCGACAGTCTGTGCTCTGGCCAGCAGGGTGAGGGCTTGTACACAGAATACGCTTTAAGACTGTGAATCTAAAAGGGAATATTAGTGAAGCTTCCAGCTTGTCTGTCTTGGGATTCAGTTCATAAAACAGGAGCAGCTTGTTAAGAAAAGAAAAACATTTGTGTGATTATTTTTTTTTTTAATTTTGGAGTGCTATTTAGACTTCTGTCCTGCTTCGCATGCACTGGTAAAATATTTTCAAATGTTGGCGTATTAAGCAAAGAGCAAATGGGTCTAAAAGGCAGTGTTGCCTTAGCAACTACAGTCTTAGTGTCTGAATAGATTAGAACTATTGGTTTCTAACACACTGAGTTGAAGAAATCTCTCTGGACATTAAAAAAAACCAAACAGGTGAAATCATATTCTGCACGAAGGGAGTTATGGCTTTGGTTTGCTGGTCTGTCGTCTGGTTATTTCGCAACAGATGTGTTTTAGGTTACACATAGAAGGCTTTTGGTTTTTTATGAGAGCTTCCTAAGTTATTCAAGAATTGAATTGATTTTGTTTTTTTTAAAATACATTTTTTGAAAGCTTGATGTTGTGGTACGGGTGGATTGTTTTTTTCCTTGCAAGGAGTCCCAGGGATATCAGATATCTGCTGGTTCGATATATTCAGCATATAACCTCAGCCTCTTTTGTCAAGAGCTGTAGGGAGCTTTTTCCCCTGTTCCAAACGTATTCTTTGCAGCTTATTCCTTCCCCTGAATAACATTACTTAATTTTCAGTCTTTATTCTATGAAAAATGTATTGAAATTTTCAAGTAGTGTATTTTGCGTTATAAACTGTAGGGTTGTATTATATGCTGGGTGCTACATTATCAAGGCATGTTCTCATGATTGCGTTTGGCTTCCACTTGCACTGTCATAATGGAAAATACCAGACCAAGAGCAGGCTGGATTCAGGTCAGCCCAGTGTTGGGAAAAGTAACAAGAGTATGTCAAACTTTTTTCCTGAAAAAAGTCCAAAGCTGAGAATGCACACAGAGTCATTTCTAGGGAGTGCTTTATGCCATAGATGTCAGAAGAAACAGAACGGGAATGCCTCCGGAAATGAGGTGTCATCTTTTGGGGGGTCTGAAACTTCCTTCGAGCATCTTGATCCTGGAGGTGTCTGTTTCTTGAGATCCTTTGGAGGAGTTTGGGACCCCGAAAAACTCAGATTCTGGGGAAATCAGTTGAATCCCTATTTCTCTGTCAGCTCAGGAAGGTAGGAGTTTAGGTGTCAGGCGCCATGAGAAGCAGCACATCCGAAACGCAGTGCTAAATGAGGGATGCGAGGCAGTTGTAGTAAAGTTAAGGCAAAATGCAAAGCAAAAGTATGTCCCAATTGAAAACAATAAATTGACATTCCCCTTGGGTAGCTTACAGCTCTGTGAGAGTGTGTTATGTATGCCCAGGGGAATTCTCACCCTGAGATGGATAATTTGTGTATTTGCAGGTCTTGTATGGTAAGTGTTGGACTTTTTTCACCTGATTTGCTTTTCAGTAGAATCCCAGTTAAAATTTGATGCAAGTGACTAATTATTGATTTTGATAAAGCTAATAAGGGATTTTATGCTAAATAATTGTGTATCCCACTTTATTGTTTTCATATGCTTGTTTTGTGTGATAAAAATCATGCAATGAAACATAGATCAGGAGTGCTTGTTGCTTGATCCTACTGCTGTATAGCTGATGAATTCATGGATTTAAGACAAATAATCCGTATTTCATTACTAGCAAGTGCTAGAAATAAAAATGTACTCTGGACTATTGGTTGAAAAACAAATCCCGAAGTCACAAGAGAGGATTAAAGTTGGAAAAAAAAAAAAATCTCTCAAGAGAAATGTTAAAAAACGAAGAGAGTAATGACATCTGCTTAATAGCATCCAGCCCTCTCAACCAACAGTTAGGAACCTTTGAAGTCTTTAAATATAGGAAATAAAAGCAGGAAAAAAAAGGCAATATGTGAGAAAAATCAGAATATTATAGCAGTCCAGGTTATCTGAAATTTTTATTTTTGACATGGGAAAGCTTTGAAGCTTGTCTGAAATGTGTTCTAAAGAGACTAATGAAGCTAAAGATAAAAGCGTAGGGATAAAGCTTAAAGGGCAATAGAGCTACTTTTAATTCACAAACAACGTTAGCAACAGGAAGAGAAATCTTATAATGCCTGGACATTCTCCCTGTTTCTGAAGGAGGTTTCTTTCACTGCAATCGAGACTCCTATCATCAGGAAGGGGTTTTTGGCTGAGAGAAAAACAAAGACAGCCTTTCAAGTTAATGTCAAGTGTGATGGAAAAGTCAGAACAAAAACCCTAAAAGGGTATATTTGGAAACAGTTATGGAAATGCAGCTCACTCCGTACTGAAGTGTGGCCTGGCCTTCAGGAAGGCAAATTAATTCTTTCATAATCAGAATGCCTTTTTTTTTTTTCTCCTCTCCTCCCCTCCTCCCCCCAGTGTACTGTCTAAACACTTTCTTTCATTTCTGGAGTTCATTTCTTGGGGAAACTTTTTAATGTACCAAGAAAGGGATCAATTTGTTGTGATGCAGGAAGTTGTCTCTGCAGGTAATAGTTTTCTGTGAATTTAAGCTTGAAAATCAGGGTAAATGGAGCTTCGCCGTGCAGAAGAATGTTGTTCATCAGGCTTCTGACAAAAGTGTATTTCCTTGTTTCTGATGGCCCTGATTTGAACTTACGTGGGTAAACACAGAAAGAGTATTATTGGTATAAGAGAATCAATGGTATTATGAATAGTTAAATTTTGATCTAATGAGTCATGGAAAGTAGGCTTTACCATCCATAATGCTGTTGCATGAAAATGAGCTTAATCTTATTTTCAGTTTTATTCACTTCTTCGAACGATGTTTCCCATGACAGTCAATGTGAAAGTCGTTGTTTTTTGCAGAGATTTTTATGGAAGTTCAGATGAATCCATTAAAGATGTAAAGTCAGAGCAACAGTGTTTCCTAAATGGGATATGACCCAGCAGGAGGGGCTGCTTGGACTGCTTTAGCTAAAGCTTCTGCTGTTACTTTGCCATGATCCTGTTCTGAGCCCATTGTAAGGAAAGGTCCAGGCTTACCTTTGGGGACAAAAGTCACCAAGACTACAGATGATTAAATCTGTAAAAGAAGCCATCCTATTTAATGGTGGGTGTTTTCTAGTCTGCTACTTCATCCTGCAAATAATAGTATAGGAAGAACAAAAGAACTAAAATTAATATGTTAATCAGATGTTGAACATGAGGAATAAGTTGACCATGGGCAGAGGTATAGACCCACAGGGAAAGCAGGTTCCTTCTCTGACCGTGTCCCACGCCTGGGAAGAGCTCTGTCCCACACGTGTTAGGAGCACCATCTCCAAAGAGATTTTCTCCATAGTCACTCAAAAAAGCTTTTTAATTACCCCAGCATATGCCTGCAGAGTGAAAGAATGGGGAAACTGAAAATATCTTTTTCAGTAATCCGTTTGAAAGAAGCCATCGCTTCCCAGTTGGTCGTCCTGCCACATTTCTATTCGGCTTAAAATGGCTTTTACAGCGACTAACTTTTCCCAGTGTTTCACTTGACTTTGACTTAAATGTTTGCTAGCCCTCCCCGTTGCTACGCTGGCCTTCCTGTCAAGAAGAGATTTCAGCCTGCTTTACTGTAAAGTGTTTTTGCTTATTTTTCCATCGTGTTCGAGTGTACCGGCGATCCGCATGTTGTGTAATGGAAAATGAAATCAGTTTGACAGCACCAAATGTTATCTGTACACCTGCTTGCTTTTGGCACCGTTCAGCAGCTTTACTCTTCTTCCTAATGCGCGGTGGAAAAGTCTGGTAGAGGCAACTTTTTTAATGATGCCAACAAATAAAAATTAAATATCTTAGTCAAGTTTTCACATTTTCCTGCTGGTATGCTGCTTCCCGCTGTCCCACAACCAACGCTTTCTGCCGGCTCTGCATTTTCATGGGGAGCAGAAACCTATGGGGCTGTCACCCTGTCCAAAATGGGGGTTTGGAGAAGTGTTTGGGGGTGAGTCTGGAGGAGAGGGATTTCCTGGTGACCGGCTGATTCTGCAGATGGGCAAACCTGGCAAATCAAAGCCTGCTGTCATCATTTAGAAATGTAGTTAAGTATTTTCTTATGCTTATGGAGTGAGCCATGACTATGGGAGAGTTCTTGAAGAATTTTTCAGTTTTTGTAAGTATGTTTAAAGATGTTGGATATAATGCAATTTTTTAATTTGTATGCAAAATGCAAGCAAAATATATTGTATTTTAACTCTGGCAGTGTCTATTGAGCTGGGCCAAAGTTCTGTACTGATGCTGTCCATTTTCATTGTTTTCCTCTGACTTCTTAAACAATCTCAATTTCAGAGAGTTCTTACATATTTTCGGAAAGCAATCATATGATCAGCTGTGTTCCTGAATGCCCTTGAATCCAGTTCCGAGGCAGGAAGGGGTCCCCGGAGGCTGCGGGGTCTGGGCCAGCGCTGGAGCAGGGCCAGCTCTGCTGTGGGTTTGTCCTTGACGATCAGCTTGCCAGGGACCTTGTCCGGCTGGGTCCCAGCCTCTCCCAGGGCAGAGGTCCCCCAGTGGGATGGTGAGCCACCTTTCCCAGGGTGAGTGCTATACAGGGAACTAATGCTGCGTTAACTAATACTGCCTACAAGAAGAGGGCGTTGAGGATAGAGCTACTTCATCACTGGTGGACAGCAAATGTGGCAATGATCTTTTTTTTTTTTTTTCTAGTACTTTAGAGTATTTAAATAGCTTTTAGATCAGAGGGAAGCTGACAGCAGCTGTAGCAGGGATCCGATAGTGATGTGTGGGCTCAGACACTCGTAAAGTCAGAGATAAGCTTTTTGTTGTTTTTGTCCTTAATTGTGTTCTGGTTTTAGCACTCCGACATTTGCGCTAGTGCACTTTTTTTAAACACAGAAAGTTTTCCCGACCAGAACTTCTTCCTGAATCCCACAGTGAAGAGTTTGTAGATTAAATGCGTCTTCTGCAAAGATTACTTCTGAATTATTGTCATCATGGTACAGCGCCGTCAGGGCCCCGGCGGGCGCGAGCAGCGCTGATTGCGTATCAGAGCTATTGTTTCTGCTGCAGACTGGGGAGGAGTGGAGAGGGCAAGTACGCTGCAGGACCTCAAAGATAATGTGTTATAAATAAACATCTAAAATTTGTCAGAAGTTGCAGCATATGATGGCGTGGAAGATTGGATCCTGACCGTGTTATCTAACGATTGCTGCCAATGGCTTTTGGCAATGTGGTGTCTAAGTTGGAAGGCTGAAATGATTGCAAATTGGCTGTTTCAGTATGGATCCTACAGCTGTCTGGAAGAGGGTGGAAGGAGAGTTTAATC
This sequence comes from Charadrius vociferus, assembly GCF_000708025.1. Lineage (NCBI taxonomy): Eukaryota > Metazoa > Chordata > Aves > Charadriiformes > Charadriidae > Charadrius > Charadrius vociferus. The sequence continues at coordinate 797,523 of NW_009648154.1, forward strand.
AATGTTTGTTCTTGTCAATGTACTGATCAGGTTTTCATGCAAGGTTGTCTTCTTTTGTGCTTTTTTGGCAAATTTTATTTTAAATCTGCTATGCTACACAATAGCTCCAATGGAAACATAAGCACCCACCAGTGAGGAGCTTAAATTTGGGGCATGTTGTAGAAATCTGAGAGTGTTTTTCCATTTGGGTAAAAATGTTTTCTCTGTTTTCCTCTTCTGCTGCTGCTATGGGATGCTTTAAAACAATAATCCAAGATGTTTGCTTTCCGAAGTGTTGCCGTGGCAGTTTGGTCCATTGTTTGTGCTCCTCTGCTGGGTTGCACCATGGGCAGCGGTGGTGCTTTGGTGGCTGCAGCCAGCTGGATTTCTGATTTCTGAACTCCTAATCCCGCAAAGCCTTCAGATGATGGTTATTTTAGCTTCATATCTGATAAAATGGGGCGTGTGAGACAAGGGCATTTGCTGTCTGTTTCTTCTCTGTTCTGTTGCCATCACCACCCCAGAGGAGACCTTCTGGGCAGCTTCGGCAGAACTGGGAGGGTAGAGCTTGCGAAGATGAGGGGGTGGCAGAAGAGACGATGTTTTCCCCCAGTTCGAAGGGAAAGCTGTTGGGTGATCTCAGCTCCTATTGCAGAACAAGAAACTCAAATGGGAAATGTTATGAATGCCCAACCACCGGAAAATATCTGAGTTTGCCCTCTGTTATGCATACATATATATTTATATACTCTGATATACATATAGCTATATAAGAAGAGCATCTCACGTCACGTATGGTTATAGGAAGCTCTAAAACTACAGAGAGTGTAATCTTAAGTTTGTTTGCTTGCTCATGGCTTTTACCTGTTAAAACAGTACTGTCTTCTAGAGACTAAAGGAAGGAGTCTGCCATGGGTAAAGCCTTGGAGTTCACCGACTTTAATAAATTTTGCTGTATTAATTAGCATTCTGATACCCTTCTGCAGGGACAGGCTGTTCTTTCCATATCATTTGTGCTGTGGCGGCTCTGAACGGCGTGGTGGCTGCGCTCGTTTTTATGGTACCCAGTGTGGTCACTCAATGACATATTTTGATGCTTCCTTGGGGATGCACCCAGAGCCTACTGATGGAATTTGGTGTCTTAAATAACACTATACAGAATGATAGTTCAGGTCTTAAAAGAGAATAGTTTGCTGTTTCCTATGTGTTTCATATCTATAGCTGAAGCCTTAGACATAGTGGGCATAATGTATAAGAAAAAAGAAAAGGGGATGTATGTTTACCTGCAAAATATGACTATCTTCTGGAAAAACAGACAATGTTTTGAACCCAGAGGATATTTTCTGATCTTTTGGGTATGTTTTTGTCTGTACTTCTAGCTGTGCTATAGAGGTGCAGGTAAAAGACAAAATTGCAATTAAAGACATTAATGAAGTCCAGTATCTTTTTTTTTTTCCCCCCACTAATCTCACTGTTGAAATTATAGCTGATAAAAATCACCAATTTTTAGTTTATATAGTCAATTATGTGGGCTCTCTGATATTTGTACAGCACAGTTGTTGGGTTTTTTTGCTAACACTGCAGGGGAGAAGTTATTTAAGCATTTTTATTGGCTTCAGAGAAAATATGGATTCTTTTATATCTGATTTTAGAAGTAACTCCTATGTTTTTATAAGCAATCTCAATCTTTTGTGTAAACTACTTGATGTTGTATTTACCTGCAAGGAATGCAGCTATGTGCAGCCATTATTGAATATGCCAAAATATTTGTGCTAAGAATATAAGAAGATTTTGACAAAGAGACAAAGGATAAAAGTGCTGCTCTGATCTCATACATTTAAATCTTACATATATTCATGTGTTTTAGAATTTGTTGGCAGATGTACACACTGAAAATCTGCAGAAGTAACCATTACAGGGGTTTTAGTTTTTACAAAGTATATAGAATCATAGAATGGTTTGGGTTGGAAGGGACCTTAAAGACCATCTGGGCAACCTGTTCCAGTGCCTCACCACTCTCAAAGTGAAAAATTTCTTCTTAATATCTAATCTAAATCTCTCCTCTTCCAGTTTGAAGCCATTCCCCCTCGTCCTATCACTACATGCCCTTGTACAAAGTCCCTCCCCAGCTCTCCTGGAGCCCCTTTAGGCACTGGAAGGGGCTCTGAGGTCTCCCCTTTTTGGCCTTCTCTTCTCCAGGCTGAACCCCCCCAACTCTCCCAGCCTGTCCTCCCAGCAGAGGGGCTCCAGCCCTCCCAGCATCTCCGGGGCCTCCTCTGGCCCCGCTCCAACAGCTCCGTGTCCTTCTAGTGTCACACAAAATAGGTGTGACCCTTTCCTTTGTGCCTTTCAGTGTATTTTTAGATTCATGTTGTCACCATCCAGTGAAGCGCGGTTCCTTCAAAGGACGAGTAGTTGCAAAGTTTTGATCGGCAGAGACAGCCTTAGCCAAAAGTGACTGATTCTCTTGCCCATCATACCCCTTACATGTTTGCCTTTCATTACTTGCCGCATCATTACAGTTCAAGAAAGAAATATAAAAAGTACACAGATGAAGTGGACTTGATTAGTATCATTGTGTAATGAGGTGGTCGATCTGGAGAAAGAGCTTTATTTAAAATGCAGCAGCGTGGGAGGGTAAATTGCCATGCTATTGAAAGCGTGTGCTGGATTTTTTGCTTTTATTAAAGTGCTTGGGCATGGATCACAGTTGTATCGAGTGCAAGCTCACTGAAGAGGTGAGCTTGCTTTGAATTAGGCTGGTGGTCAGGTAGCGGTACCTTTTCCCTTGCTCAGATCCCACCGAGAAAGGTGTTGGAATTATTGATCCTGCGTGTTTAACCCCCAGCCCCCGCCTGCCTGCTCCCCCCCGCCTGCCGGCTGCGGCCCTCGGCTGGTCTTCCGGCTTACGCTTTGTGCTGTACGGGGCAACCGTGAAAATGTGTCTGTCGGAGAATATTTCTTCAAAGATGTGAATAAAAAGCAGCCATAATCGCAGCAGGTATTTTATGACTGACAGCTCAAATTAAAACAGTATAAAAATGCATTTATATTAATGCGTGCAATGTCTGTGAGATCTTGCGCTGAGTTTTTATACTTGCTATACAAAGCAGTCAAACAAGGTCTGTCCTGTTCCTCCTCCAGCTGTCGATGTCACGCGTGGGAAAACAAACTGCTGCTCCCGTTTCAAGTCTCTTTTAACTATTGCTGATTTGAAGAATTCAAAATAAATACATTTAAAAGTCAATGGGATTTTGCAGGGCCCGCTTAATTTGTTTCAGAAACTCTTTCTATTAAATAAAATGCATTTTTGGAGCTTGGCAGGACTGTTGCTAGAGCAGCGTCCTGCCCCGTCAGCGGGGAGGAGCTGTGCTGCTGCAGGGGGGAAGGCAGCGGTGCTCCCCCGAGGGCTGATGGAGACAAACGTCCTCCAGCTGTGGGTGCAGCTGGCCAGCAAGGGAGGCGCGGGATGGGACGGCACTCCACAGAGTATTTTTCCATCTGCTTGTCCTGAAGTACATAGCAGAGTGCTTGGACCCTTTTGCAGTGCGACTCCAAGGATGCTCTATGGTCAGTGGCTGCATTTGGTAGAGACAGTCCCCCTGACGTGGACCCTTGCACCCTCCTTTCTGAGCAGAGAGAGATTTTGGGTCTAGCTTTAAGCTTTCCCTCCCCACTCAGCCTTCTAGAAGGAGGCGGCAAAGACAGGCAATATGGTCCAACTCCATGTCACTGAAAGAGTGGAACACGATCGTGCTCAGGTGGCTTTATCCCTTCTGGCTTCTTTTACTATTTAGTAGATTGAAACATGATCTTTCAGCCCTCGTCATTCCATGCAATGTCGTCCCCCTGGACGTGTCCGAAACATCTTCAGCATTCATAGGTGATGCACTATTTCTTTATTATACAGTGTGTGAAATCGTTCTCTGCACTTCCCAGAGCATGCGTAACACCCACTGGGGATTTTTCAAAGTTTATTTTTAGCTTTTCCAAATAATTCACAGATTTGGATTAAATTTCACTCTATGTAGCAATTTAAAACAGTTGGTGTATGCTAAACGTCTGTCGCTGAAAACCGTGACCTACAAAAACTGTGTTATAATATCCTAAGCAATGAATTATTCAGACGCTCACACGTACTGTAGATGCAAGAGTGGCTTTGGAAATCCAGACTGAGCTTTTGATCCCATCATTCCTCCCCCTCTGGCACTTGGCCTGCGCTACAGTCGGGGAACGGGCTACAGGAGGCCACGGAAAACCATGCGGAGTAAACCACAGACAGAAGATGGAGAAGAGGCAGAATAGATAAAATGGTTATCATAAAGGAATGGTGCTCCAGGACATTGCACACGGAGTCTCTGCTCGCTGCCTTGGGTTATAACAGACGTGGGAAAGAGGTTGTTGAGCAGGAAT
>NW_009648154.1:801938-810419 GCF_000708025.1 Charadrius vociferus
GCCTGAATTTTTTATATTTGAATTTTCCCAGCCACTGCTGCCATGAATACATGGAATGAGATCAAACTTTGTGCCTCAGGAGCAGTTCTTTACTGGTGAACTATTAATATATGTTAAAAAATTGTAAAAGTTATAAGTATACATCTCAGAGTTAGGGAGTTGTTATGATTTTGAGGAAGAATGGTTCAGTCTGAGGACACCCAATGAGTGCCTTTGTTGGCTTCACATGAGGAAAAAAATTGACATTTCATAGCACTGCTGTCCCTGAGGAGTTGGTTTATGTATCTCGTAACAGAGACAAGAGAGAGACATTTTCACTCTAGCTTCTGTCACTAATTGAAAAGCAAAACCTGATTAGGCAGAGGAGCTTGGGGTGGCAAGGAGCTTCAGCAGCATACTGCTGAAACGAGACAAATTGATCAAATTAAGAAAGGGGGAGCCTTGGTGGGAGTCCCGTCCCCCGGTGGCCATGCGTGTGGAGGTGGCGGGCCCTGGGCAGCCTCCGCTCCCAACGCAGGGCCACAGACATTCCCGGCCCTCCGCCGAGCTCTGGGAGAGCTGCCTTCCTCAGTGCTCTTCAGCACCAGCCAGCAGCAACGTAGGGATTTCCAAAAAAGCTGCTGTCTGTAGCCATCACTGCAGCAGACATCTGCATTTTCCTAAAGCTACAGAATTTATACAGATGTGGGAACTGCAAACTTCACCATCGAGAAATCGGCTCACCTACAAACTTCTGACTTGGCGCGTTGGCGATCAGTCTGCTAACGGAGCCTGTGCAAAGAACAGAGCATGGAGGCAAAGCGAATGACTTTCTAGTGTAATATTTCTTTAAACAGACTGTTACTGCAATGTACTGTTCACTTTGCTTTTGTAGGACCTGTAAATGTTAGCCGATATTTTTTTTTTTTAAATTGAACTTGTTACTTGTTTTGATTTACATTTTTGTAATTGACTGCACTGTGTGAGAACAAGCAAATTGTCCTCAAAAGCTGCAGGTAAAACAAGCAGTGCTATTTTAGCTAATGTATTCATCAGTATAACTCTCTGCAAGTTCACTGCAAACTAGATGAGAATTTTTTGTTCTTTCAGCCATTCAGAACAGGTCTTCGCTGTCCTGCTTTGTCAGCAGTGAAATATTGTGGGTGTCTATTTTGAGCTACTTGCTGGTTTAGTTTTTAAGCAGTAAGAATGCATCACAGAAATACCCAGTGCATCTAGCGTGAAATCTTCAGAACAGATAAAACTCTGCATGCAAGAACATAGCTCTTGAGGATGTAAGGCAGCAGTGCCGGTGGACCGAAACCTCACCCTTCTCCTGACGGGGCAGTGTAGGTATCCGGCGGTGCGAAGTACCAGTAAAGTCCTGTTACTTCCTTTCTGCCCTTGCTGGAAAATAAATGGTACTGCCATTCAGCGGTGGTACGGCCACCCTCAGCATTGGACGTCCAACAACAGGATCGGCAGCGCTGCAAGAAGAGCAACTGCCCACCCAGTTCAGCCTTGCGCTACTAAAGAAACCAGTACCAGCTCTTGTTTTTACGGGACTGATTGCACTGTACATTTTCTTCACTCTTGCTGTTGCTGTGAGCAACGCGCCTCCTGTTCAGTGCTGAGAGAGTAGCCCAAACATCAGCTGTAGGTGTGCCACTGCTGCTACCCCCGCGGCCACTGGGGGCTGCCGTGCCCAGGGCAAGAGGTGGCTGGGGGGGACTCACCTGAAATATAACCCTTTTCCCAGAGAGCTTTACTCTTTACATTTTCTCGCTGGACTACAACATATCATTCTGTTGCCAAATTTTATTGTGTTAACTGCTAGACTATGTTCATATATCTGTATGTTATCAAACAGCCTTTTGTCAATGCTGACTTCCGTCACATCAGGACCTAGAGACAGTCTCTGCGTTGCAACACTCATTTCCCTGCTATTTTACTTACTCTGGGGGCAGTGGTGGGGAAGGCTGGGTAAGGGAAGCTCGCGCCTCCAACCACAGCCTGCAGTGGCACCAACTTTGTATTTTTTTGTTTATTTTATCAAAAAAGCAACTGAAACAATGACTAAAAAGAAGTTTTAACAGCCCTACTAAAATACTTATTTTTTCAGTAACAGCTAAGACTGAGTTCTATTATTAATTTGAAATGACTTAAAAACTATCTATCTCCGTAGTTAAAAAGCAATTTGCTGAGTCTTTTGTGCTTTTGATACAAATAAACAGAAACTTCTATTGTTCTGGGATTTTATCTAAATATATTACCATTTTTAATGTGAAAAAGTGAATTATCTGTGCCATTGGCATTTAACAAGTTTTAGTACTGATGCTTGTACAACAACATTAAGTAGTACTTTGTGTTGAAATTATATATAAGTATTAAATGACTTCCCGAAGGCTGCTCTTTGCATAATAATATCTTCAAAGCTCTCTGCAAATGCGGTGTAATTGATGGCCACAACGGGCTTGTGAAGTCACTGGCGAGTGCGATGGCTGTTGTGGCTCCTGGCTACCAGGTCCCCAGCCCCGCTCGCCCGGTGATGGGGTGGGCTGGGAGGAACAATCAAGCGTACGGTGCCACCAAGGTGACTACCCGTTTTCTCGGGAAATAATTAAGAAATGTGTTTTATTTGGTTTCTCTTTGGTCCTGAATGTAGTAACAGAAATAGATTTTGTAACTCAGGTTAAGAACATGGTTTTGCAGTGAAACCACGCTTCGTGCATCCCTTGGTGTGCTGATACAAATAGCTTTTCTTCTTTGGGAGTCTGTAAAAGGGGAGTAAGAGGGAGCAGTGTGTCTGATTATTGTGGCCATACTCTGATTTCTTAGGAGCCTTGCAAAACTTCAGTTTGGGGAGGTCTGTGCAGCATATTAAAAGGTAAACACATTGTGGGCGAATCATGACAAGCAGGAGGTGAAGCAAAAATATGAGAACACCCTTTTCCTCTCCCTTTCTTTCTCTTTCTCTCCTTCTCTGGTGAACTAAACTGCATACAGCAGAGTCACTTTTGCTGAGCTCGTTGGCTGGTTTGCTGGCCAGTTGGTTTCTGGGGGTCAGTGGCACACGCAGACCTCAGCAGAGTGATGGAGCAATAGTCTCATTTGGCGCATCACGAGGGGAAATGTGGACTGACGCGAGCGCAGATGACGACTGCTCTCCGGCACTGAGCTTCACTTCAAGAGCTGAACCTGTGGTGATTTTGCTAAATACGCCTTTTGGCTTGTATCCCCACTCCTCAGCCCCAATTTGTGGTGAAACGAGAGGGCTGCCCTGTCCCGGCTGCCGCGGGTGCAGGCAGGTCACCCTGCCCGCCTGCTGCCCGCCTGTCCCTGCTGAGAGCTCCTCAAAGCTCCCTTCCCCTTCCCTGGAGCATCGCGTGCTGATTGAGCAGCTGAAAGTATCACAAAAGGGTTTGCAAGCGATACAGAACGATTGTGTTCTGCTTTTGTCCCGCTGCAAAGTGGCCGAGTCTCATCTGTCAGCTAACTGCTCATTTTTAATCTGAATTCCAGCGGCGCTTCCACTCCTATCGTACAAAGAACCATTGAAAGGGATTAAAAAAATAGAAACTAGCAATCTGCATACCTTAGTGGCATCCATGGCAACAATTTTCCAGTTGCAATTAGGTAGACTCGGGAGACAATAAGAGTGTTTATTGTGCTAAAGGAGATAAATAAAGACTAATAGCCACCTTTTTAATAGTGCTCCCCCCTTAAGTCTTCCATTTTTGCTGGATTCATGATTTAGATTTAGGAAGATGTTATCTTGCGGATTTGCATTTTTTTCTTCAGATACTCAACTTTTACATCTTTTTGGCATCTGGTCAGTGTTATTTCCGAAGCAGAATTTCGTAAGATGTGTACCCAAATCCACTTTGCCTACTTGAGAGATACAGCACTGGCCTGATTTCAGAGAGTATAAACTACACGTGAAATATCTGAAGTGAGGTCAGCATCTTATACCAATATTAGTGGTCATTTCTCTTGATCGTTTCCAAGAAGACTGTGTCTTACCTACTGGGCCGGACAGATGTGATTGTCATAATCTCTATACCTGTGAATTGAGCCACCCCCCCCAAAAAGACCCAAATAGTTTGACAGTAAAGGTTGCCGTGAAACCCATGTCCTTGTTCCCTCCTCTGTGCGTTAGTGTCCCTGTGGCTTCCACGCCGTCACCTTCTGCCCCAGTCCAGCCCTCCCGGGTCTGACACAGGGTTTGCTCAGCCTGAGCCTGCGCAGGCAAGATGACCGAGAGGGGAAAGCTGGCGAGCGCAGAGCTGAGCTGCCATCCCACAGAACGCAGCTAATGGGGCTTCTTCAAAGACATTTTCCTTTTTTTGTCCTTTTTTTTTTTTTTTTTGGAAAGCAGAGAGGGGACGGAGTGTCGATTCAGCAGCACTTTTTTCCACATTCATTGTTCATTGCCACGAAAATCCTTTTCTTTGCTAAGTGCATCTTAGGTCCAGGATGGTCTGTTTTTCCCGACCGGAGAGCTTTCTGCTCTCAGGTCTCTGGTAGTGCGCTGGTCAGCTCGCTCTGCCTTGGGGCAGGGATGCACAGTGAGGAGCTGAGTGAGGGGCTACATGGAGCGACTCCGAAATTAAGAAATGAAAATAGGCAGAAAAATCAAGAGTTCCTGTGCTTTCATTAGCACTGTACGCATTGCAGCACACAGGATGTAAGGATTGTATATTTTTTATAGCGCATCCCACAGTTTACAGTACCTTGAGCTTTCTAAAGATGACCCTTTTTGAAATAGCTTCTTTGCTAATGCCAGGATGTTCATTTCATTAAGTCTTCTTAACATAAATATTGCAGAAAGTATCTGATATTTTTTGGCAATGAACTATTAATAACAGATAACTATCGCTGCAGTCCTTGCAAACTGTGATGCTTGATTAGAACGCTCAGTGTCATCAGAATGATGGAAGTGGATGTTCTCAGGGTTGTTAAGTCCTACAGAGAACAATCAAAAAGTGAAGTTGTGATCCCTCAATTAGCTGTAGGGTTAAATTCTGATGAAAATGAGGCATCCAAAATGCCTCAGACTGAGTTTGATAAGGCTTTCTATAATGAATTGCTCAGTGCTTTTGTGCTCCAGCGGCGTTCTTGGTTTGCTGAGCTGCAGAGACGGTACGCGTGTGCTGGATCAGAGAATACAGATTCTGGTTTTCGCTTACACTATCGTGCCACGAGGAGTATAGAATATCATTGTTAAATACCAAACATTCATTGAGGAGAATGACAATTATCATTTCTCTCACACCTCTCGAGCTGGGGACAGATGGCAGGCAGGGCTGGGTGTGCTCATTTGCCGGAGGTATATTCCAAGCAGGTCTTGCTCCGTTCGGGTACCAGCCCCAAGCACGCACAGCTGGGATCTTGCCACTCAAAACTGAGAAGAAGATGCCGTACCGATCCCACAGAGCGGAGGAGGACAAGGGGTAAATATAGAAGGCAAAAATAATCCGAGCAGACTGAGGGAGGGCAGAGGTGAGAAGCAGCAGCTGTGGGCAGGGGAGCAGCTGAAGGACACAGCAGCGCTTGTGTCAGTCCTCATTTCCCCTGGTGTTGTGCCAGGCTTCAATATTTGCATCGTGTTTACACCCATTTTAAGCCATAGCATCACACTTCAGGCTCAGCTGATAACACGGGTGTTATGCTTCGTGTATCTCCCCAAAACGGCCCAGGAACAGTGTTATACTATCAAGCTGGCATTGCCAAAAGGCAAAGTGTGACAGGAAATCCCTGCAAGATAATTACGCTATGTCTTAATAAACTGGCTGTATGAGGAAAGATTAACATCTAGCTGGGATGGCTATGTCTGACCCGGGAGTCCAAATGTACCCTGAGAAAATGACTCTGAGCGTGGTCAGGATTGATCTCTCCTGGTATATAACTTTACTGGTAGCAGCTCCAGCCTAACCCACCGGAGATTTATGAATTGCTTGGGAAAAAACAACTTAAGAAATTACTGGAAATAGAAAAAAGTGTTGCGGTTGTTGACATAACTGGGATTTTTGCTATTTATTTAAATGGCACGAGGAGGGTGTTGCCCATGATACTCTACTAAGCACCTTGAAAATAGTTCACAGAGTTTGCTAAGTAGGACTGTAGTTATTTTTAATTGCATGACTGCTGCTTTTGCACAACACTTGCATTTTAAAACAAGCTCCAGAAGGGTTCTCGTTAATAGCCCTCGGACTTGTTTAGTATGTACAGCAAGTTTTTGGGCCATGGAGAACATAAATGAGCCAAAATAAATCTCTCTTTACAGGTAGATGATGCACATCTTAATGCCTCCATAATTCAGGGTAATAATGTCAAATGATTAGAGCAAACCCAACCACTTTTTCTTGGGAAAAACTATTCATAGGAGAGATCACCATCCAAAAGTTGTTTATTTCTTTGTGTCACATAGACAATAACATAAGGTAACACAATAATAACCAGATTTTCTCACTTATTCCCTGTTCCTGTTGCTGTAAATACCAGGAGGAAACAATGAAGATTCATTATTGAGGAATTTTGTAATCAGGCTTGGCTACAGTCCTTGGCAAAAGAAGCCTACATCTGTGTCTGTTAATTTTATCTATATCAGTTATAAAGGCCCTAAAATTCATTTCTTCTTATGAAATTTGCTGTTAATCTTCATGGAATTTCTTCAGTAGAATCCAAACAAAAAGAAATTTAAAAACTACAAGTAAAACACAGTCAGTATATCCAATTGTGTAATAAAACATAAAATACATTTGTAGGTAACAGAAGAAAACCAAAAGCAGGAAATGAGAGAAGTGAAAAGACTCATGGCAAAGTTTAATGGGCCATCCACCCAAAATGCAGTTTCTTTAAAAGAAATGGCTAATCATTAGTAAAAGCAGAGCTTTGATTTTATCTCAGTACTGCTGAATTTTATGTTTCCAAATTAGCAAAAAACACTTAAAACAATTTGAGTGAGTTACTTGGAGATGGGGATCGTTCTCCCATCACTGTGGGCATCTCCTGCACTTCTCATGCTGTCTAATTAATTAACCTGGGCTGATATTAAAATCGTGTCTTAAACATTGAAGAAGGTGGAGGAAAGTGGCCCTTTTTAATTAGACATCAGAAGCAGACTGCGTCAGGCTTTTTGATATGAAAAGTAAGGACTTTTCTGGGGCAAATGCTACCGATGCTTTTTCACACTTAGACAGCCCAGTGACAATTACTTGTTGGGTTTCAGTCCTCTCAGAATTCGACTTATAAACAGAATTTGTGGTGGAAATGAATAATTTTTAAATGAGAATGGATTTTAAAGTTCTTCATAGACTTGTTTTCTGACAAATAAAATGTAACTGTCATTACAATTACAGAAGGCAGAAAGTTGATTACATTTCAAAGCTTCTTAGGTGCCTTCTGTTGCCTCTTATGCTCCTGGTGCTTGAGGGCTCCATCTGCAGAGCTTTGGAGCTGGGCTGAGAACCTGGAGTACGCCCATCGGAGCAGACCATGGACCACCTGTGAAAACAAGTGACAGCAACAGGGAGATCCATTACGGCAGCGGTTAGGAGGAGCAGAGTGCAGGTTCCCAAATCTTCACCTGGCTTGACTCATGGTAGATGGAAATGCAGGAATTCCCAGGTCCCAGAGAATTTGGTGGCAGCGTGTCTGTCTTTCCTTCTTGGGATTGTTCTGTCTGGTTTGACTCATAAAGAGCAACTTGCAGCCTGGAGGTGATGTGTGCTGGGAGACCTGGGCTCACATCTCCAAGTAATATTTCTTCCTTTGGAGTGTGACTGTATGAGAAGAGGTGGCTGGGAGAAGGTGCCACAGGTTCCTCCACCGGCTGATGTTTAGGGCACCTTTCCGTGATGGAAAACAGCTCCGTTTACATCCCTACAGAATGGGGCTCGGAAGTGGGGTCTGCGGAGTGTAAGTGGGTGCTCTGGCAACATGGTAGGACTTGGGTCCTTGTTTCTCTGCTTCTGCCATCCTCGTTTGTTAGAGTGGCTCCGTGTGCACCGGTGAGTAAGGATTTGGATGCAGGGTCCTGGCAGAAGAACTCAGCCCGTCACCTTTCTTACAAAACATTTTTCATGGAGAGATTTATTTTCCCTTCCTCCTTTGCATATTTTTCCTTTTCATCTTCTTCCAAGCTGTCAGGAAGAGACCCTCTGTGTGATAACCACGAGAGAAGGTAGATGAATAGCAGCCTGTCATCTCCCTTATTACAATGGATGGGCTAGAGATTTTTTGCTCACACTGTTCTTAAACTTGTTGGCAATTCAGTCAGAACTGCAAATGGTTATAGGGACAAATGTAGAGATAATCCGTTTGCTGATGAATATCCCCCAGAAAGTGGTTTATCTACAAATTAGGAGCCTACGCTGCAAAGTGAGAGCACTCTCTCGGTCAAATCTGAGCTTTATTTGAAGATTATCTAAAGAATAAAACAGATTTTCCCTTGCCTGTGTTTAACAGTTCACATCTGGAGCTGCTGAGTTGTCTGAAGAG